>NC_091155.1:35922810-36172810 GCF_040958095.1 Procambarus clarkii | reverse complement strand
ATACACGTCACAGCTTCGTGTCGTCCTTTGCAGATGACACAAAAATCAGCATGAAAATTACCTCTGCTGAAGACATTGAAAAACTACAAGCAGATGTCAACAAAGTTTTGATTGGGCAGCAGAAAATAACATGATGTTTAACAGTGATAAATTTCAGGTACTCAGGTACGGCGATCTGAAACATAATACAAGGTACAAAACACAATCGAATCTTCCCACAGTAGAAAAACAGCATGTCATGGATTTGGGAATAATGATGTCCGACGATCTAACGTTTAGGGAGTATAACCAAGCAAATATTGCGTCAGCCAGAAATTGATCAGATGGATTACAAGAACTTTTAAATCCAGGGATCCCATCACAGTGGTTGTACTCTTCAAGTCACTTGTGTTGTCCCGTCTCGAGTACTGCTCAGTACTCACTTCCCCCTTCAGAGCAGGAGAGATTGCTGAAATAGAGGGAATACAGAGAACATATACAGCATGCATAAACGAGATAAAACACCTAAATTATTGGGATCGTCTCAAAGCTCTCCAATGTACTCTCTAGAAAGGAGACGAGAGAGATACCAAATAATATACACATGGAAAATACTGGAGGGTCAGGTCCCAAATCTACACAGTAAAAT
Organism: Procambarus clarkii; assembly: GCF_040958095.1. NCBI lineage: Eukaryota > Metazoa > Arthropoda > Malacostraca > Decapoda > Cambaridae > Procambarus > Procambarus clarkii. Next base: position 36,172,182 of record NC_091155.1, on the reverse strand, counting down.
AACAAACGTACTGGAGTGAATGACATGGAAGAAAATAGAAGATTGAACCAGTGAAAAGCAGAGGTGTCATAGGCACAATCAGAGAACACTGTATATACATCAGAGGTCAACGGTTGTTCAACGTCCTCCCAGCGGACTATAAGAAATATTGCCGGAACAACGTGGACATTTTCAAAGAGAAAACTGGACGGTTTTCTAAGAGAAGTTCCGGATCAGTCGGGCTGTGGTGAGTATGTGGGCCTGCGGTTTCGCTCCAAGCAACAGCCAGGTGGACCAGACTCTCACAAATCGAGCCTGGCCTCGGGCCTGGCTTGGGGAGTATAAGAACTCCCAGAACCCCATTAACCAGGTAACCAGGTATCAACCAGGCCCTTTTTGTGTCTTTACGCGGCCCTTCATGCACCTCTAGGCGGCCCTTTATGTGACACTAGGCGGTCCCTTTATGCACCTCTAGGCTGCCCTTTATGTACCTCTAGGCTGCCCCTTTATATACCTCTAGGCAGCCCTTTATGTACCTCTAGGCGGCGCTTTATATACCTCTAGGCGGCTCCTTTAAGTGACTCATGGCCGCCCCTTTATGTTGCTCTAGGCGGCCCTTTTTGTGCCTCTAGGCGGCAGTTTATGCACCTTTAGGCGGCCTTTTTTTATGCCTTTAGGCGGCTCCTTTATATGCCTCTTGGAGGCCTTTTATGCATCTCTAGGCTGCTCTTTTATGCACCTCTAGGCGGACCCCTCTATGTACCTCTAGGCGGCCCATTTTATGTGCCTCTAGACGGCCAGCTTATTTGCCTCTAGACGGCCCTTTTTTGGGCCTCCTTGCGGCCATTTTATGTGCTTTCAGGCGGTAATTTATGGGCCTTAAGGCGGCCATTTTATGTCCCTCTAGGCTGTCGTTTTATGGGCTTCAAAGCGGACATTTTGTGTCCTACATGGCGGCCCTTTTTATGGGCCTACAGGCGGTCAATTTATGTGCCTCTAGGGGGCCCCTTTTTTTGGGCCTCTAGGCGGCCATTTTTATGTGCCTCCAGGCGGCCCTTTATGTACCTCTAGGCGGCCCCTTTATGTACCTCCAGGCGACCATTATGTATCTCTAGCGGGCCCTTTATGTGCCTCTAGGGGGCCCCTTTAGGTGCTATAGGCGGCCCTTTATGTGCCTCCTGGCGGGCCTTTATGTGCCTCTAGGCGGCCCCCTTTATGTACCTCCAGGCGTCCCTTTATGAACCTCCAGGCGTCCCTTTATGTACCTCTAAGGGGCCCTTTATGTACCTCTAGGCGGCCCTTATGTACCTCAAGCGGCCCTTTTATGTACCTCTAGGCGGCCCTTTATGTGCCTCTAGGCGGCCCTTTATGTGCCTCTAGGCGGCTCTTTATGTGCCTCTAGGCGGCTCTTTATATACCTTTAGGCGACCTCTTTATGTGCTTTCTAGGCGGTCCTTTTATGTACCTCTAGTCGGCACCTTTATGTACCTCTAGAGTGTCCTCTTATTTACCTCTAGGCGGCCCATTTATGTCACTCTAGGCGGCCCCTTTATGTACCTCTAGGCGGCCCTTTATGTACCTCTAGGCGGCCCCTTTATGTACCTCTAGGCGGCCCCTTTTATTTACCTCTAGGCGGCCCTTTATGTGCCTCTTGCCGGCCCATTTATGTACCTATAGGCGGCCCCTTTACGTGCCCCTAGGCGGCCCTTTATGTACCTCTAGGCGGCCCCTTTATGTACCTCTAGGCGGCCCTTTATGTACCTCTAGGCGGCCCTTTATGTACCTCAAAGCGGCCCTTTTATGTACCTCTAGGCGGCTCTTTATGTGCCTCTAGGCGGCCCTTTATGTGCCTCTAGGCGGCTCTTTATGTGCCTCTAGGCGGCTCTTTATATACCTTTAGGCGGCCCCTTTATTTACCTCTTGCCGGCCCCATTATATGCCTCTAGGCGGCCCCTTTATGTGCCTCTAGGCGGCCCTTTTATGTACCTCTAGACGGCCCTTTATGTACCTCTAGGCGGCCCCTTATGTGCCTCTAGGCGGCCCCTTTATGTACCTCTAGTCCGGCCTTTATGAACCTCTAAGCGGCCCCTTTATGTGCCTCTAGGCGGCCCTTTATATACCTCTATGAGGCCTCTTTATGTACCTCTAGGCGGCCCCCTTATGTGCCTCTAGGCGACCCTTTATGTACCTCTAGGCGGCCCTTTTATGTACCTCTAGGCGGCCCCTTTATGTACCTCTAGGCGGCCCCTTTATGTACCTCTAGGCGCCCCTTTATTTACCTCTAGGCGGCCCTTTATGTGCCTCCAGGCGGACTCTTTATGTACCTCCAGGCGGCACCTTTATGTACCTCTAGGCGGCCCCTTTATGTACCTCTAGACAGCCCCTTTATGTGCCTCTAGGCGGCCCCTTTATGTACCTCTTGGCGGCCCCTTTATGTACCTCTAGGCGGCCCCTTTATTTACCTCTAGGCGGCCCTTTATGTGCCTCCAGGCGGACTCTTTATGTACCTCTAGGCGGCACCTTTATGTACCTCTAGGCGGCCCCTTTATGTACCTCTAGACAGCCCCTTTATGTGCCTCTAGGCGGCCCCTTTATGTACCTCTAGGCGGCCCCTTTATGTACCTCTAGGCGGCCCCCTTTATTTACCTCTAGGCGGCCCTTTATGTGCCTCCAGGCGGACTCTTTATGTACCTCTAGGCGGCACCTTTATGTACCTCTAGGCGGCCCCTTTATGTACCTCTAGACGGCCCATTTATGTGCCTCTAGGCGGCACCTTTATGTGCCTCTAGGCGGCCTCTTTATGTGTATCTCTAGGTGGCCCTTTATGCACCTCTTGACGGCACCTTTATGTACCTCTAGGCGGCCCTTTATGTGCCTCTAGGCGGCCTTATTATGCGCCTCTAGGCGGCTCCTTTATGTGCCTCTAGGCGACTCTTTATGTGCCTCTATGTTGCCCCATTATGTGCCTCTAGGCGGCTCCTTTTATGTGCCTCTAGGCGGCTCCTTTATGTGCCTCTAAGCGGCCCTTTATGTGCCTCTAAGCTGCCCCATTATGTACCTCTAGGCGGCCCTTCTTTGGTCCTCTAGGCGGCCATTCCTTGGTCCTCTAGGCGGCCATTCTTTGGTCTCTAGGCGTCCCCTTTATTCACCTTCAGACGGCCTTTTTATGTGCCTCTAGGCGGCCCTTTATGTGCCTCTAGGCGGCCCCTTTATGTGCTCTAGTCGGCCCTTTTATGTGCCTCTTGGCGGCTCCTTTATGTGCCTTTAGGCGGCTCCTTTGTGCACCTCTATGCGGCCCTTTTTTGGGCATCGAGGCGGCCATTTTATGTGCCTCTTGGCGGTCATTTTAGGCACCTCTAGGCGGCCCCTTTATGTACCTCTTAGGCGGTCATTTTAGGCACCTCTAGGCGGCCCCTTTATGTACCCCTAAGCGGCCCTTTATGCACCTCAAGGCGCCCATTTTATTTGCCTCTAGGCGGCCCTTTTTTTGGCTTCTAGGCGACCATTTTATGTGCTCTCAGGCGGCCTTTTATGGGCCTAAAGGCTACCATTTTATATTTTGGGTCTCTAGGCAGCCATTTTATGTGCCTTAAGGCGCCCCTTTAAGGGCATCTAGGTGTCCCTATATGTGCCTCTAGGCGTCACTTTATGTGCCTCGAGGCGGCTCCTTATGTGACCCTATGGGGCCCCTTAATGTTTGTTTTTTTTTTTTTTTTTTTGAGATATATACAAGAGTTGTTACATTCTTGTAGAGCCACTAGTACGCGTAGCGTTTCGGGCAGGTCCCTGGAATACGATCCCCTCCGCGAAGAATCGTTTTTACAACCAAGTACAACATTTTACTGTTGAGTTAAACAGAGGCTACAGTTAAGGAATTGCGCCCAGTAAATCCTCCCCGGCCAGGATACGAACCCATGACATAGCGCTCGCGGAACGCCAGGCGAGTAGTGAAATATGTGACTACGGCGACGCGCACCAGCTGCCCCAGGTGGCACTCTTGAGTGCCATCTGAGCAGGTGAGGCGCGACGTCGTAGTCGCAGCGCGTCGTCGTCGTCACACAGGGTTTTTGGGGATTTTCCCGGAAGTTTTGGCGTGTTTCGGACGCGTGTGAGCGTGTTGTGTTTGGGTATGTGGTCAGGAAAGAGAGTAAGTTATGTTGATGGGTGCCAGGTGGTGCGCGTCGTTGCCGTCGTGGCGCATCGTTGCCGTCGCAGCGCGTCGTTACCGTCGCAGAGTGTTTTGGAGGGGAATTTCCCGGATGTTATGACGCGTGGCATCCGGTCAGGCGTCACTTGAGAGAGTGACATGTTGGGGTTGGAAGCTAAGTGGTCGGTATGCAGTCATGTAGGGAGGAAGAGGAAGAGGAGGAGTGTATGTTATGTTGTGAAGGGAGGGGGGAGGATATACCTGAGAGGATATCAATGACGTCCATTAGTTCTCCCCCTACATGGGCAGGAAGTGATGAGAGAGCAGGGTCTTAAGATTGGAGGGGGAGAAGGAGGGGAAAGGGAGGTAACAGCTGGCAGTGGGTTTGTGTGTGAAAGTAGACATTATTTTTTCTTAAAGAATGACAGTTTTATGTACCCTCTCTGCTTCCAGAGCGCTAAGGATATGTGGGCTATACCTACCACGTAGCTATGACGAGTGACACCACATGTCCACACGGGTTTCCTCTTCAAAGGCTGAGGTCTAACAGTTGCGAATGTCATCATCAACCTCTAACATAGTCAGTCAGTCATCCCCCCCTCTCACCCCCCCCCCCCCCCCCTCCATCCACATAGCAGGACATACCCACATACCATCACCACCACCACACTGCTGGGAGTGACAGCAATATGGCATACCATACTCTCTCATGACACAGCTCTCACCGGCACATAGCATTGAGTGTGGCAATGTTCTTTCTCAAAGGTGAGCCATGAGCGCAACATACAAATTCCAAATGCAGTCCTGGGAGTTTGACACACGTTGATTAACAAGCTATCTGATTATTTATACAGCTTCTCTCTCTCTACATTATATGCGGGTTACATAGTGTGTCAAGAACTCTCTCTCTCTATGTCTCTCTCTCTCTCTCTCTCTCTCTCTCTCTGTCTTTCTGTCTCTCTGTCTCTCTCTATGTCTCTCTGTCTCTCTCTCTCTCTCTCTCTCTCTCTCTGTGTCTTTCTGTCTCTCTGTCTCTCTCTGTCTCTGTCTCTATCTCTCTCTCTCTCTCTCTGTCTCTGTCTCTGTCTCTCTCTGTTACGAACCCGGATCCAGCGTCCTAGCACGGAGCAGTGACGACCGCGCCATCTGTGGGTCAGCTCCCGAAACCCCCTCCAAAAGGACGACGACACCTGGTGAGGACGACGTGTACTAGCTACGAGGGCCAGTTTCCAGTCCCGTTCAGCACTCTACACCGCTGCCGCTGACCTCTGGTGAGGTGGTGCTCAGACACCAGCGCCATCTATGGAGTGGATAGGTGGGCGTTTGTGTCTGAGCCTGTAAGTGAGGTGTTTTAGTGTCCCAGTTATTGATGACGTGTCTGCTTACAGAGTCGACCTGGGACTGCTGTGATGGAAGTTGAGTCAGTCTACCCGAGGCAGCCGTCTCCATACCGTGTGCTTTGCTGCAGCAGCTGTGAAGTCGTCCCCCGGAAGAACACTGTGGTGTTACCCTTCCAGTGGAGTGGTAGTAGAAGGATTACCCGGGACCGACTGCTGGAGACGATTATCCACTGGGGTACTGAGGACAGGAGAGTGATTTGTGGTATCACACGAGGCTCCTGTCTAGGGCGTTACCCTAATATCGTTCGTGGAGTGGCCTGACCAGCGTTGCGGGTCCGGAACCTGCCAGCAGACCTGCTGGATTTGTGGTTGACGGCCTCCACGGCGGTGCCCCCAGTGGACCTGTGTTTTGGCTGACCTGTGGCCAGGGTAGGCTCAGCTTCTCAGAGGATTCGTTGTGAGGCCACGAAGAAGCACCGAGGATTTAGCACCGAGAGTCTGTATCCAGAGTCTTCAGCAGAAGACTACAGTGTATTTCCCCTGGTAAATAAGTGTTAATACCCTCCCCCTGTGTAACTTTTATATATTATTTATTGGTGCTGGAAATCATTATATTATATTAAGTTTTGCCTTTATTTCCTCTTCCCCTTTAAGTTACTTGCGTCATGGATCACATCCCTTGAAAGCCACTACTGGCTTGGGGTCGGATATAACTTCCTCTAACAACATCAGAGTAAGAACCCCGTTGCGTCACGAGAGGGCCGTAACATAATTGGCATCCCGCGGGATCCGACCCCTTGTTAAGTATGTTTGACAGGGGTGGTGTGAAGTGGCGTAATCCCTGTATATAATTCCCCCTGTGTGACGATTGTGACGTTATACGTCCTGTGCGGTGCTCAGAGTGACTAAGTGCGATATTGTGCAGTGCGGTGCTCGCTGTGATTAAGCGATTAAGTGCAATATTGAGTAGTGCGGTGCTCAGTGATTCAGTGCAATATTGTAGAGCGAAGTGTTCGCGGTGATTCAGTGCAATATTGGGTAGTGCGGTGCCCGAAGCAATTACGTGCAATATTGGCAAGTGAAGTGCCAGGTGCGATAAAGTGCAATATTGACGTAGAACAGTGCTCGGTGCGTTAAGTGCTAAAGTGTAAGTGGTGTGTCAAGTGCTAGTTAAGTGTTCCATCGGTGACAATGGCAGAGAAAGCTACCATCGATGATCTGGACGATGTGCAGGCTTTTCTGAACAGAGAGGACTGTCTTGCCAGATTAAATATCTGAGCAAACCGGAACTTGTACTAGTGAGCGCCTACCTGGAGATCAAGATCCGTGCGAGTGATTCCCGTGTGGAGATCTTGTCCAAGGTTCACCGGCACTTGAAGGCAGAAGAGAAACAGGAAGGCGAGGCTCCTAGTACAAAGGAAGGTGAGGAAATAGCGTCCGCGGAAAGGAAGATAAGGGCAGTGACATTGACAGTGATGCAGGTGAGCTTAATATCAGCTTCCTAACAATCAAAATGCGTGCCCTAGAGATCAATCGCGAGATAGAGTGGAAGAAGTTAGAATTAGAACGAGAATTAAAGATAAAGAATTGGCGATGAGACGTTTAGAATTAGAAGAAAGGAAAGAAGAACGAGAAAGAGAAGAGAAACGAGAAAGAGAAGAACGAGAAAGAGAAGAGAAACGAGAAAGAGAAGAGAAACGAGAAAGAGAAGAGAAGAACGAGAAAGAGAAGAGAGACGAGAGAGAGAAGAACGAGAAAGAGAAAGAGGAAGAACGAGAAAGAGAGAGAGAAGAGCGAGAAAGGGAAGAGAAAGAGCGAGAGAGAGAGAGAAAAGAAAGACAGAGACAACATGAACTAGAAGTATTGCGACTAGGCGGTGGTCGGAGGCCAACAACGGACACCAGCGGTTTCGATCCGGTAAGAAACATCAAAATGGTCTCCAAATTCAATGAGAGGGAAGTTTTGAAGTTCTTTGCAGCCTTCGAGAAAGTCGCTGCCTCTTTGGAGTGGCCAAGGGAGAATTGGGCCATCATGATACAGTCAGTCTTGACTGGGAAGGCCCAAATCGCCTACTCTTACGTTATCCCTTGACGACTCCGGCGGATTACGACAGGTGAAGAAGGTTGTGCTCATGGCGTACCAACTGGTACCTGAGGCTTACAGGCAGAAGTTTAGAAACCTGAAGAAGACCTCAGAGCACACTTTCACCGAATTCGCCACCATCAAGGAGCGACTTTTTCAGGAATGGTGTGCCTCTCGGAAGGTGGAGACCAAGGAAGACCTCGAGCAGCTGATTCTGCCGAGGACTTCAAGGATTGTATGTCTGGAGACCTGAAGACGTACCTAGAGGAAACAGCAGGTAGAGACCTTGAGTGCGGCAGCCACAATGGCTGAAGAGTATATCCTGACTCATAGGCCTTCTGCTAAGTACGTCCCAAGGCATTACCAACGCCGGTTTGATAAACCTCAGGACGAAGAGGAGACCCCCGTCCCACGAAGCGCTAAGAAGACGCCCCCAAGTAGCCCTCGAAGAACAAGTCCTAGCAGTCCGAAACACCAGAGCCCGAGGAGGAATATGGTGTGCTGGACTTGTGGGCAGAAAGGGCATGTAGCTGCTATGTGCCGAGGCAGAAGAGATGGCGGCCCACGAAGGGAGGTGATGTTGATGAGCTGTGGAACATCACCAGCAGGAAACCAGTCTACGACTACGCAGGAAGAACCCAGATTGTTTTCCCCTCACACTTCAGGCGGGTATGTATCGGGTGATCATACTGGTAGATCAGTTGTAGTGCTCAGAGATAGCGGAGCAGCCCAGTCCCTGATCGTGAAGAGCTCGTTACCCGAGGGAGTAAGTGTAGACTGGAGACAACAGGTTGTCCTAGTTGGGTTTCCTAGGACGCAGTATATCGCCCCCTTAGTGCCGGTACATCTCGACTCGCCTTACTTCAGCGGCACATGTGCGTTGGCAGTAGTCGATATCCTCCCTGTGGCTGGGATTGACGTGGTACTAGCCAACGACTTGGTATTGGATTGGAACACCAATCATCCCAAGGTCGCGGACGAGTCAGCCAGAACAGCAGGGTCTGAGGTAACGACAGGCAGTGGTAATATCCAGGTACAGACAGACCCGGATTTACGTAAGTTTAATTTGTCCTCTCACCCGAAGATCGACAGTATTCTAGCAGTGTCTCCTGATTTTTCTCTCGACAAGAAACATGAGGTTACGATGGCAGAAGTACCTGAGCAAGAAGAGAGGCCTTGTGTGCAGGCACCCACGGATACCAACGAGTCTGGAGCGAAGGCGGATGTGTACTCGCGGTATGGCATTGTACAGCGTTCATTGAACCAGCCAGAGATTCCCCAGACGTCAGAGGTATGTGAGGTGTGTTCGAAAGTTCTAGTGCCCTCTTTGGTCCAAACCAGGCTAATGGATGTAGCCGGCTATGGACATAACAGGCTCAGGAAGCTTATCCCTCAGGTGACTAAATGTTTCCTAGCAGTATTTTGTGTTATTCTCGTGTGTGGTCTCGGTAAGGATCAGTGGATGACCCGAAGGATGATGGCTCCCTTGAACATCGTGAAGAGATCCCAGGGATTAGAGACGTGCTCTGTGAGTGTTGCAGTCGAAGAAGGGACCTGGAAGGTGATAGTAGATACAGGAGGTACGCGATACAATAATATGAGTGACTGTTTCCGACAGGTTGACACCCCCGCGCGACTGCTGAGCCTCAATGCAGCGTTATGCGGAACGTTGGTCGACCCGACGGTGGCAGAGCGAATGCCATCTTCGGTGTGCAAGCAGCCCTGTTGAAACTAGGTGTGGACCTAGTGGAGGAATATCCTGTAAGTACTGACTTGCCCACTGTCGCTGTCACTCTGAATTATCAGACCCCTGTATTCCAGGTTCCCGTCTCCCTGAAGGACTACCGGACCGGCACCAGAAATGCCGTCGGTGATCAGCCATCATCGGTGCCGCGACACAGGGAAGTGTCGAGTCGCCCCTCATCGTGTCTACACCGATTCTTACTCGAGAGAGGTGAGATGATGCCCCTGCTTGACATCGCAGTGGAGACGTGGAAGGTTACGCCATTGCCTTCAATCTTCAAGTTCCCGTTGTGCCGGAATTGCCCAGTAGGACAGTTCTGTGGACGAGACAGCCTCACCGTTCCAGTTTACAGTATAAGTGAGTCCATTTGGAATTGTGTCGCCGTACTAATTTGGTTTGTGTTTCTTTTTATAGAACCCCAAACCAAATTCTTTTTGGTGGGGAGGTGTTACGAACCCGGATCCAGCGTCCGAGCACGGAGCAGTGACGACCGCGCCATCTGTGGGTCAGCTCCCGAAACCCCCTCCAAAAGGACGATGACACCTGGTGAGGACGACGTGTACTAGCTACGAGGGCCAGTTTCCAGTCCCGTTCAGCACTCTACACCGCCGCCGCTGACCTCTGGTGAGGTGGTGCTCAGACACCAGCGCCATCTATGGAGTGGATAGGTGGGCGTTTGTGTCTGAGCCTGTAAGTGAGGTGTTTTAGTGTCCCAGTTATTGATGACGTGTCTGCTTACAGAGTCGACCTGGGACTGCTGTGATGGAAGTTGAGTCAGTCTACCCGAGGCAGCCGTCTCCATACCGTGTGCTTTGCTGCAGCAGCTGTGAAGTCGTCCCCCGGAAGAACACTGTGGTGTTACCCTGCCAGTGGAGTGGCAGTAGAAGGATTACCCGGGACCGACTGCTGGAGACGATTATCCACTGGGGTACTGAGGACAGGAGAGTGATTTGTGGTATCACACGAGGCTCCTGTCTAGGGCGTTACCCTAATATCGTTCGTGGAGTGGCCTGACCAGCGTTGCGGGTCCGGAACCTGCCAGCAGACCTGCTGGATTTGTGGTTGACGGCCTCCACGGCGGTGCCCCCAGTGGACCTGTGTTTTGGCTGACCTGTGGCCAGGGTAGGCTCAGCTTCTCAGAGGATTCGTTGTGAGGCCACGAAGAAGCACCGAGGATTTAGCACCGAGAGTCTGTATCCAGAGTCTTCAGCAGAAGACTACAGTGTATTTCCCCTGTAAATAAGTGTTAATACCCCTCCCCCTGTGTAACTTTTATATATTATTTATTGGTGTTGGAAATCATTATATTATATTAAGTTTTTGCCTTTATTTCCCTTCCCCTTTACGTTACTTGCGTCACGGATCACATCCCTTGAAAGCCACTACTGGCTTGGGGTCGGATATAACTTCCTCTAACAACATCAGAGTAAGAACCCCGTTGCGTCCCGAGAGGGCCGTAACACTCTCTGTCTCTCTGTCTCTCTCTCTCTCTCTCTCTCTCTCTCTCTCTCTCTCTCTCTCTCTCTCTCTCTCTCTCTCTCTCTCTCTCTCTCTCTCTCTCTCTCTCTCTCTCTCTCTCTCTCTCTCTGTCTCTCTGTCTCTCTCTCTCTCTCTCTCTCTCTCTCTCTCTCTCTCTCTCTCTCTCTCTCTCTCTCTCTCTCTCTCTCTCTCTCTCTCTCTCTCTCTCTCTCTCTCTCTCTCACTCGCTCTCTCTCACCCTCTCTAAAGTCCACCACACGGCACTTCACTTAGTAAACTCAGTCAAAGTCAGTAGGTTAGCGTTTACTAAAAGAGAGAAACATTTCACATCGTCACGGAGACGCGATCTCTACCTACAAATTGTTCTTGTTAACTGTGATCACAACATCTGCTGGCCAAATAAATATCATTGAAATGTATGCATGTTTACTCAATCTCCATCACCTCTTCGTCCTACATCCATAGCAAGACTCCTGAATGAATGAACCGGCAGCCCCTCTCGCTGCAGTCTCACCTTCGTGATGGTTTGAGGTGTATTGAGATGGAGGATGTAATGGCTCGGCCTTACCCTCTCCCCGTCCACCCCCACTTACCCTTACCCCTACCACCCCCCTCCATGGCCAAACCATCACTGCCCCCATTCCCAGACCGGATGTTCTGTTCTAAGCTTTAGTATCACCATTCTTTGCTCAAATAGTATTTTTTTAAGAATATCCAGTCATAAGCTGGTCTTCAATCTTATTATTATAACAAATCATAATTTGCTGTTCTCTCTCTCTGTCTCTCTGTCTCTCTCTCTCTCTCTCTCTCTCTCTCTCCTCTCTCTCTCTCTCTCTCTCTCTCTCTCTCTCTCTCTCTCTCTCTCTCTCTCTCTCTCTCTCTCTCTCTATCTCTCTGTCTCTCTGTCTCTCTGTCTCTCTGTCTCTCTGTCTCTTTGTCTCTCTGTCTCTCAGTCTCTCTCTCTCTCTCTCTCTCTCTCCAGATCATTTAGTAGTTGGGGAAAGTAACATCATTTCCTTTCTCCTGCTGCCGCTGTTCACGTATCTTTCTCCATCAAGGCTGTCTCTCTTAAGACCTACGTCATCCAATGTAAACACCAATCGATGAGAATAAGACCGGTGAGTCGATAGTGAAATAGGTCTGGGTTAAGTCTGTTTTTCAGTTCTTGTAACACAGTCAATGTAGCGTAATGGGAAACCAGTCTTTCTGCTGCCTACATAAATAGCGTTTGAAAATGTATGCAAGTCTAGACAAACTCCTATAGCCCTTACATTCTAACACAAATAAAATATTAGCACACGATTGCATCGCATTATATCATCATTAAGTAACGTAGAGATCAACTTTCTGGCTGTTGTCCGAATATCATTATTGAAATGTGAACTCATTTAGCCAAACACAATATCTCCATTACATCTCTTAGCATATGAATATTACGGTATACCAGTTTTAACCCTCTATAACACAATGTAACGTAACGTAACGTAACGCAAATCAACTTTCTACAGACCAAATATCGTTTTTAAATGAAAGTATGACTTAGTCCATCTTCGTTACATCTCTCACCATATAGACATATGGTGTTAGCATAATATGTGAAAAAAATAGTTGATTTCAATTCTTAGCTTGTTCTTCACTTGTTCTTCAGTGTTCATTCTTGTATTCCCTATGTTCCTTATCATGTCTTCATATTCTCTATAAGTTCATATTCCCTGCATGTCCACTTTATTCATCAACTTTTTCTTACATGTTTTCTGTGTTCATTCCATGTTCTACAAATGTTCACAGCATGCTCAGTTCAATTCTTTTCGCCTGTTTTTCTCATTTTTTTCTGTTTTCTACCATTTTCCCCGTATGTTCACTATGTTCTTTGTCAGGTTTTCATGTACATCATATGTTCTCTGTATAACTTTTATACTCAATATTCATGTTCTCAATGTTCTTAGCTTGTTCTTCACATGTTCAGTGTTCATTCTTGTATTCCCTATGTTCCTTATCATGTTTTCATATTCTCTATAAGTTCATACTCCCTGCATGCTCACTCTATTCATCAACTTTTTCTTACACGTTTTCTGCGTTCACCGTATGTTCACTGTGTTCATTCCCCTACTTAACCTCAATTTTTTTTTATGTTCTTTGTTTCTTTATACCAATTTGTTTCTTCCATTCACTAACTAGTTCTTTGTCAAATAATATTATACGGCAATACAGTCCCCTCAACAATTTTAGTCACTCAGTTTTTATTTACAAAACTATGTCAAAGTAATTCTCGTCGTCGTCAGCTTAATAGTTCTACCAACCCGTTCTTAAACAAATCTACACTTTATTCAGTTCCAAATTTACAAAGACAAACCTTTTCTTGTAACTTCTTAACTAAAAATCTTTCGCCAATCAACTAAAACATAGTCACTTTCTTCATTTCTCAACTAAACTTATTATCCAATCAACCAAAAATAGTCAAAGGAATCTTTCCAACCCTGTTCATAACTAAACTTATTCCCTAGTCATCAGAAAAATATCCGTGTTCTTCATGTTTCATTGTCATTTCATAACTAAAATTATCCATCAATCAACAGAAAAAGTCATATTCATCATCATTGTTCCTAACTAAAATTATGTTTTGTCAAGTAAGAAAAATAACCAAAGATATCTTTCATCGCTGTTCTTAACGGACATTATACTTTGGGGAGCACAAAATAGTCTCCCTCGTCATGTTTGTCTTTTTCCTTAACTACAAGTATTCATCAGTCAAATAAAAATAGTTACTTCATCATGTTTCCCTGTCATTTCTTAACTGAAATATCACTTCTCTCATCTGAAATAGTCATGTATAACCTCTTTCCAACACTGTTCTTAACTAAAGTAGCCTTTCACTTTGCTAAAATAGTCATATTCATCATTGTTCCTAACTAAAATTATATGTCGTTAAGTAAGAAATATAGTCAAAGACACTCTTCGAGACATCAAGGACTTACTCAAAGACATCAAAGTTACTCCTCATTACATCAAAGTTTCATTCAAATACTACTCTTGTTCTCAGAAGTCATTCTCAAAGTCATCACCGATTTTCTCAGAGTCACCAAAGTTATTCTCTGAGTTAACAAAATACTACTCATGTTCTCAAAAGACATTCTCAAAGTCAACAAAGTTATTCAAAGAGTTAACAAAGTTATTCTCGGAGTCACCTTCGTTCTTCAGAGAAACTTTCCAAAACATCTTTGTTCATCAAAGTTATTCTCGGAGTCATCAAAGGTAATCTCTAACTCACTTTGGTCATTAAAGTTAATTTCTATGTTATAAAAGTTTGTCTTAGAGACATCTAAGTTAATCTTAGAGTTATCAAATGTAATCTCTAACTCACTTTTGTTCATCAAAGTTGATCTCAGAGTTAACAAAGGTAATCTCTAACTCACTCTCGTTCATCAAAGTTGTTTCAAAGACATCAAAGTTAATCTCAGAGTTATCCAAAGATATTCTCATGTCCACAAAGTTATTCCAAGAGACGTCAAAGTCAATCTCAGACATCTTCGTTCATAAAAGTTATTCTCAGAGACAACTAAAGTTATTCTCTAAGAGCTATCAAAAGTTATTCTCAGTCAAGATATGTTATTCTCTAAGTAACCTTCCGTTCATCAAAGACATTCTCTAAGCTCTCAAAGTTATTCTCTTAAGACAACAAAGTCATTCTCAGAGTCATCAAAAGTTATTCTCAGACTCACCTTCGTTATTCAATGAAGCCTTCTGAGACATCCTTGTTCAACAAAACCAACCTCAGAGCCATCAAAAAGTTAAATACAGTCATCAAAGTTATTCTCTAAGTAACTTTTCGTTCATCAGAGAAGCTTTCTAAGTCATCTTTGTTCATCAAAGTTGTTCTCTAAGACATCAATGTTGTTTTCTAAGACATCAATGTTGTTCTCTAAATCATAAAAGTTAATCTCTAAGACATCAATGTTGTTCTCTAAATCATAAAAGTTAATCTCTAAGGCACCTTCGTCTACTAGAGAAACTTTCCAATCCATCTTCGTTGATCAAAGTTATTCTCTTAATCCTCAAAGAGATCTCTAATTCACCTTCGTTCACCAAAAAGTTGTTCTCTAAGACACATTCGTTCATCAAAGAAACTCTCCGTCCATCATGTTATTCTTCAAGACATCTTCAGTCATAAAATTTCTCTCCAAAATGTAACTAGTTCAGCTTTTCATACCATACCGGCGCTTCTGTTAAAATATATTTTCTTAGTCACTTTACCCTAAAACTGTTCTCAGAACTACACTGCCCAAATCCTACGTAACCTATCCTCTCCACCCAATGTTGCTTAGTTAGCGTAACGTTCCTAAAGCTGACTTTACCTATCCTAACTTAACTTACCTTACCTTTACCTATCGTACCTAACTTAACCTGCATAACCTAACTTTACCTATCCTAACAGGACTTACCTTACATTACCTATCTTACTTAACTTAACCTGCACAACCTAACTTACATAACTTATCTTACCTATCCTAAAGTAACCTAACTTGCTTTACCTAACTTAATCTACATTCCCAAACTGCTGTATCGTAACTTATCTAGTCCAAACCAGCCATGATCTAACTTACATAATTATTCCTGCTAGTCTTTTGTGTTTCGTCAATCATTGTCTCATATTCATTTACTCATTTCAAGGGTTAATTTCTCAAATGGGCATTTTTGCATTTCAAGTGTTATTTGTTTAAGATTGGGAGTTTAACCATTTCAAAGGATTTTTGTTATATATGGGAATTTACTCGTTTCAAGGGTAAATTTCTCAAATGGCCATTTTTGCAGATCAAGGGTTATTTGTTAAAGTTCATCAAGTTGCTCATAAGTTGTATTTATTATGTTTGTTATTATTTATTTATTCGTATTCCCCAACCCCTTAACCTAACCTTCCAGATGTAGTTTATTGTGTTTTTGACGGATTTGTTGAATATATTATCCTTTTCCTAACCTTTCAGATGTAGTTTATTGTGTTTTTTGACGTATTTGTTGAATATATTATCCTTTTCCTAACCTTTCAGATGTAGTTTTGTTTCTCCTTTGTATATTTTTACCCAAACCCACCACCCCACTTAACCTTCTTTCCTTCTTTTACTTTGTTTTCACATATAAGCTCATTCTTTATCTTAGTAATAATAAAAATTACAATAGTAAAGAATCAGATCTACTAAGAAAAACAAGAGAGCAAGTGAGTGAGAGCATGAAACGAGGAGAAAAGAGTAAGAGAGAGGGGGGAGGAAGAGCATGGGACCTATCTCTCTCCCTTATTCTCTCTCTTCCTCCCCCTCTCTCTCACTCATTTGCTCAAATGCTCTCTTCTTTCTCAAATTCAAGTCTTGTGCTCCCATGCTCTTCCTCCCCCCTCTCTCTTACTCTTTTCTTTATTTATAGACAGAGCTAGTACATACAATACCTAAAGCCACTAATACTCATAGCATTTCGGGCAAGATGTGGGGGAAAATAACACAGACTAAAACATAATAGTAATCGGCATTAGGTATAAATTGTGTTGAAAGAAGGAATAAAAAATACAAAAAGGAGGGTTAACATAGCATAAATCAGCAATTGCACATGTTGGTGAACAGCGTTGTTTAAAAAATATCAAGACATGGGTTGACATTTAGGAGGTAAGTTAGGTTACATGGAGTTAATTAGGCAGTACTTGGTTTAACTCAAACTGGTTGAGAGAGGTACAGCCTTTGACATGATTCGGGAGGTCATTCCACATTCTGGATCCCTTGATTTGTAGAGCACTTCTAGTTTGGTTACACACAGCCAAATTGAGTAGCAGGAAGAGGTCTTAGACACAAATTTGTTCCATGCTAAATGTAGAGGAATCAGCTGAGTATTCCTCAAATAAAATAAGTTGCCTCAGCTTATAAGGTAAATAAAATAAGCATTTCTCAAATAAGTAGCTGCCTCACCTCACTGCCTTACTGCTACATAGCCTTCCCGGCATGGTGCCTTCTTTTGATAATTACTTGTTCCACACCCAAATTGTATAACAGGAAGAAGTCTTGGACCCCTACTTCCCTCTCTCTTTTTTTAAAATCTATATAGTCATAATTATAGCTTTAAGTATTCAATGAATAAAGTTTTTGACATTTTTACCCTTCTCCTTACCAAACATCATTTGTGCAGCATATTTTTATTTTATGTCTCACCCAGATTTAATTTCAAAATAAAACCAAACTAAATACATTAGAAATGGGTATGTATAGCTAAGGTACACCCTTACTACTAGGTGAACAGGGGCATTTGGTGATAGTAAATGATCCCATCAGGCAGGGCTCATCACCTTCTCTCATTTTTCATGTTCACCAGTGTTTATTTACTTAATAACTACTAGTATAAAATCTTGCTATTATAAAACTAATTCTACTATCATCAAACACATATTTACTTCAAGTTTCAAGCAGAGAATGCATATATAACTAACACGAAGGACTCCTCTTCACTAAGATCACCAGCTATAATATTTTGGTCATGTTCCAATATCATAACTCGATCCCAGTGTTATGTAGTAGAGAAAAAATGACTTATATCCAGTTTATGTAAAGCTACGAGTGGTCGAAACCACACTTAAATCCCGGAATGAACTTACGAAGGTTTTTCCACTTAGTGTAGCTACTTGAATACGGACGTAGCCGCCACGAAGGCGCTAAGACGGAAAACGTTCTTAGCTAAGAGGAAAAACCTTCGTAAGTACCTTCCTGAATCCGGCCCCAGAGTCGTTGAAGCAAGTAACAGCTCCTATAAATTCTCTTGGACGAAGTGTGACGAAGATCAGAGTAGTGGTCTTTATCATGAACACGCTGTCAGCAAATACAAGGGAGGTGTCTTTCCGAAACCCGTTTATCTTTCATTTGTGGCCCTGAATATTAGGTAGATATTGGGTGAGCTGGTTAGATCACAAATGATCGACTCAAACAAGGTAATTAAACCTTGGTCTTTATGGTTCAATGTATAGTGTTTTCTCTGATATAGCTGTCATATATTAGGATTCTGGCTTCATAGCTAGCGCCCCTTTGACAGGTCAAGACGAGGAAACATGCTTTGTGTATCAGTTACCAGGGTGATGGAAGCTACCTCACACGAGGAAAATTTGGTGTCTACATCCTAGTTATACCTGGTGGACTAAGGCCTGCTGTACAAATAAGATAAGGAACCTCTTCAATGTATGTAGTCTAATACATACCCCCTAAATGTCAACCTGTTTTGCTTTTGTAACGTACGTTTATGTTACGTTGTACAGCGTTCCGTGACAGGTGACACGAGGTTGTCCACAGCAAGCAACAGCAGGAGTTAAGGTATAGTGTCTCGCAAGTGTCTGCTCTAGACCACACTTGAAAGTAGACTAGCCAATGTTCGCTACACCGCTGCTTATATTGCTTGGGCAACACCTCACCGTGTTGCCCGGGCAACGCCTCACCTCATTCATCTCCAAAGGTTGACAGGAATATTAATACTATATTTGGAGCGAGTATATTATTGGGATAATCTACTCGCTACAGAACTCCCCCTCCCAGGGGATGAAAGGAAAAATAATTGATCAAGGAACTTAGCTGGTCGGTGAATTGTACGCCCTGCTCGCGTTACATAACCATCAAAGTTAACTTCCTCCTCTTCGCTGATGTCATCTAACTGGGGTCGTAGGGTGGGAGGTCGCACAGGATCGCCGTCGTCGCAGGATCAGGTTGTGGTGCGGCTGGTAACTGGGGTTGTAGGGTGGGAGGTCGTACAGGATCGTCCGTTGTCGTAGGTGGCGGTGCTGCTGGTAACTGTGGTCGAAAAAGTGAACTGCGTAGTCGGCGGATGTGTCTCTGGATTTAGTAGTGTCGCAGACGTTGAGACGAAGCCTGGAGCAGAGCAGAGAGCTGAGTGAGGCCGGAGTCGTGGAGCTCTATGTGGGAGAGCGTGGCGGCTCGATTGAGAATTGTGAGTGTCTAAACTCGGGGAGCGAGAGCGTGGCGGCTCGATTGAGAATTGTGAGTGTCTAAACTCGGGGAGCGAGAGCGTGGCGGCTCGATTGAGAATTGTGAGTGTCTAAACTCGGGGAGCGAGAGCGTGGCGGCTCGATGCGGTCGTAGTCTGCTGTCTGCTCTGTGTCGAAGCTGTAGCGTCTTGGGTTGATTAGGACTGTACACGCCGAGTACTACATTGTTGACTGTGGAAATTGTAGTCTGGTACTAAAAGATGTAGGCAGTGTGTGGACAAGCTCGGTGTAGCAGGAGAGAAGAATGTGCATAATTGTTGCGTCCTTGGGTCGCTGGTGGAGCATTTAGATCCGGGGCGGATGGGCTCGGGCACCAGGACATTAGGAGGTAATGTAGGCACGTAGTTAGGACAACGAGGTAATCACTGCTAGAGCTGAATTGTCCTGGAGGCGACGAAGTGTCGGAAACGCAAGCTGTAAGTCCTGTACTGCGCAAAGGGCTTGAGTCGGCCGAGTATCAAAATGCAGTGAACGTGTAGATGAATCTGATGACAGAGCAGCTGTCGTTGGCGTAGGACAAGCAGTGCCCTGGTCGCGACGGAGAGTCGGTGAATGCTGTCTCTGCCTGGGATGTCTGGGGCAGCGTCACAGTGTGCTGGTTTAAGGCGATCGATGGAGATGTTTACCCGCTGTCCTCGGCGTTCAATGGTGAAGAACTTCGGTGTTCGAGAAACCATTTTAAATGGTCCTTCGTAAGGTGACTGTAGAGGGCGTCGAACAGCGTCGACTCTTACAAACACGTGTTCAGTTGTGTGGAGCTCATGAGGCACATATGTAGCACGAGTTGTCGGTTGGCGTGACGGATATCCGAGGTAAATTGGGAAATAAATCCCAGGTGGTTGGCTACTCGAGGAGAGTGAGCATCACCCTTGGCCGCCAGCGCATAAGTGAGAGGTTTGTGGTCTGTGAGGATGTGGAAGTTCCGCCCCTCGAGAAAGTGCCGGAAATGTTGTATGGCTGAGTAGATGGCGAGCAGTTCCCTATCAAAAGTGCTGTACTTCTCTTCAGTGGGTGACAGGCGCGCTGAAAAGAATGCAATTGGGCGCCATTCTCCTTCAATGAGCTTCACCTCTCCATATGGTCTCCATATGAAGAGGAGGAAGTTAACTTTGATGGTTATGTAACGCGAGCAGGGCGTACAATTCACCGACCAGCTAAGTTCCTTGATCAATTATTTTTCCTTTCATCCCCTGGGAGGGGGAGTTCTGTAGCGAGTAGAGGTCCAGTGAGAGTCCATGTTGTAGTCCATCGTGGCTGGGTATCGTCGAAACTTTGTGAAGGTCGAAAATAGCCTCCATCTGCATGAACCAAAATTCTGAATCATCTGCGTTGTATGCTGGAAACCTGGTAGATAAATCCATGACGAAGATCTAGTTTGTGACTAGGTGTTCTTTTTCACTCACTGGGTCACCAATGTAACGTACGTTTATGTTACGTTGTACAGCGTTCCGTGACAGGTGACACGAGGTTGTCCACAGCAAGCAACAGAAGGAGTTAAGGTATAGTGTCTCGCAAGTGTCTGCTCTAGACCACACTTGAAAGTAGACTAGCCAATGTTCGCTACACCGCTGCTTATATTGCTTGGGCAACACCTCACCGTGTTGCCCGGGCAACGCCTCACCTCATTCATCTCCAAAGGTTGACAGGAATATTAATACTATATTTGGAGCGAGTATATTATTGGGATAATCTACTCGCTACACTTTTTATTAACAATATTCATTATTGACCAACTAGTTTAACTGCTGATATCTGCCATATATAAACTTGAAGAAAATTGTAGTCTTCTGTTTATTTAGTTAATATTACTTCTGCTGTTCTGTTTCAATTTCTGCTGTCCTTCCATCATATAATTTTTGTCATTCTTGATTTTCATTTTTCAATTCATGCTTTAATCTCAATTAGTTTTAAGGTTTTAGTCTAAATGTTTTTTCTTCATCTTGCCCGAAACGCTGTGTATTAGTGGCTTTAGGCATAGTATGTACCACCTGTACATACATACTGTACATACTACTTGTAAAGCCTCGACAACCTTCATTGTCCCCTTCTTACCAAGCAAGTAACTGACAAAAGATTAAACAATCCATGGCTCACAAGTAAGTAAGTAATTATCAAAAGAAGGCACCAAACCGGGAAGGCTATGTAGCACCATCAAATACGCAAAATAATCAGAGGGCGCTAAATATCACCAAGGATGCCAATACGAGAACAAAAATGCATAAGGCGAACGATATCAAAAGTATCCGAGTCACCAAGAATTTTATCGAGGGGCGGTCGGAAAGCAAGACACACGCTCGTCCTGGAAGTCAGGACATTCAAGAAGGACATGCACGACCGTAAGAGGGACAATGCAACTAGGACAATAAGGAGCAGGGCGGCGCTCCATCAAGTGACCATGGGTTAAGCGAGTATGGCCAATACGCAACCTCGCCAGAGCTGTTTCCCACCGCTGGTTACGGTGGAAGGAGGACGGCCACGAGGAAACACAACATTTAAGAGTACGTAGCTTGTTACCAGTAACAGACAACCAAGAAGCCTGCCAACGGGTAAGGACTGAGGAATGGATAACCGGGTAAAAGTCGGAATACGGAATGCCTTTACGAGAGATGGGACAAGAGCGGACAGCTTCCTTGGCAGCAGCATCCGCACGCTCATTTAAAGACACACCAATATGGCTGGGAACCCAACAAAACTCAACCGACTTAAATTTACTGTGAACGAGAAACAGCCAATGCTGGATCTCGACAACTACTGGATGAACCGGATTAAAGGACCCGAGAGCCATGAGGGCACTACAAGAGTCAACAACAACTACAAAGGAAGACTGACAACGAGAAAGCAGGAGACGAAGAGCATAGTGAATAGCATAAAGTTCCGCTGTAAAGATGCTAGTCTCCGGAGGCAAGTGACACATATAAGTGCGATCAGGAAAAACAACAGAGTAGCCAACACCGTCCGCTGACTTAGACCCATCGATGAAGACAGAAACGGAGCGCGAGTGAGAAGAAAAGTGCTCGAGGAAAAAGCGTTTTAGAACCGTAGGAGGGGTAAAAGCTTTAGTGATACGGGTCAAAGATGTACAAAACCGCGGAAGAGGGACCCTCCATGGGGGCAAAGAAGGAACAACACGAGGAGAAACATCAGAAATACGAACAGAAAGAGAATCCTGTAGGCGAGATAACCGGACAGAAAGAGGGAGGTGGTGAAGAGGAACATTAACCGCAGGAGGGGTAAAAGTTAAAGCACGACAGAGGCGAGAGGAAGGATGTTGCAAGGACCACGCAAGATAGCGAAGACAGTAGCGATCACGGCGGTCCTGGAGAGACAGGAAGCCAGTGTCAACATACAAGCTAAGGATGGGAGTCGAACGAAAGGCACCAGAACTGAGGCGCAACCCAGCATGGTGCAAAGCATCAAGACGGCGAAGAGTAGAAGGAGAAGCAGACGAGTAAGCAGGGAAACCATAATCGAGCTTAGACAGGACGAGAGAGGAATGTAAAGCAAGGAGAGTGCGCCTATCTGCCCCCCAAGAAGTATGGGACAAGACCCGAAGGAGGGTAAGGGCCTTAGAGCACTCAACACGGAGGTAAGAGATATGGGGAGACCAAGAAAAACGAGTGTCAAGGAATAACCCCAAAAGCTTCGCGGAATCTTTGTATTCAAGGGGATGACCATAAAGTGACAAAGAGGGACGAAGAACAACCCGTTTCCGCGTAAAAGTCATGGCACAAGTCTTAGAAGTAGAGAACTTGAAGCCATGATCTGTGGCCCAAGACGACACGGCATCAATTGCAAGTTGAAGCCGGCGTTGAAGGAGAGGCGAATCATCACCCTGACAACAAAGGGTAAGATCATCGACATAGAGAGCGGAGAAGACACCAGAAGGAAGAGAGGAAAGAAGACCATTGAGGGCAACCAGAAAAAGAGTAGTGCTCAGAACACTACCCTGGGGCACACCTTCGTATTGCTGAAAAGAGGGAGAGAGAGCGGTACCAAGGCGCACCCGAAAGGAACGACGAGAGAGGAAGCTGCGGAGAAAGAGAGGGAGATGACCACGAAGGCCAAAAGAATATAGTTGAGATAGAATATGATATTGCCAAGTGGTGTCGTAAGCCTTTTCCAGGTCAAAAAGGACACCAACAACGGAGGTCTTCACAGCAACAGCAGTACGAATATAGACCTCCAAGTTCACCAGGACATCTGTTGTGCTGCGGCACTTCCGGAAACCAAACTGAGAAGGGAAGAGGAGGTGATGGTGTTCCAGAAACCACATCAGACGAACGTTAACCATACGTTCAAAGAGTTTGCAGACACAACTTGAGAGAGCAATAGGGCGAAAGTCCTTAGGGGAAGTACCCAGAGACCCCAGTTTGCGAACAGGGAGGACAACGGCATCGAGCCAGTCCTCAGGGACTGACGACGACTCCCAGATCCAATTATACAGACTCAGTAAATACTGAGACGTGCTCGGAGGGAGATGGCGAAGCATCTCATAATGAATACCATCGGAGCCCGCCGCCGTAGAACCGCAGAGGGCCAGGGCAGAACGAAGTTCAGAGTGACAGAAGGGATCATTATAGGGAAGCTGAAGATGAGTGCAGAAATCTAAAGGACGAGACTCAAGGACAGGTTTACGAAGAAGGAAAGATTGGGGAAGATGAAGACCAGAGCTAACAGAAGAAAAGTGGGAACCCAGTTCGGAAGCGACCTGCAACGGGTCCGTCACAAGAGTATCATGGAGGTGAAGGACCGGTGAAACATCGGGAACGAACTTACCCGCTATCTTGCGGATACGCTTCCAGATCTGGGCCAGAGGGGTTTCGGACGTAATTGTTGAGACATAAGATGCCCAACAATCACGTTTAGCCGTACGGATGGCCCTACGGGCCACCGCACTCGCTTTCCGAAAGAAAAGAAAAGAATCGGTCGTCTGCCTACGGCGGTGCCTCTTCCAGGCTGCACGCTTACAGCGGACAGCCCGAGCACAGTCCGCATTCCACCAGGGAACGCACTTCCTTGGACCCCGAGAGGAAGAGTGAGGAATAGAGCGGAGGGCAGCGTTGAAGACAGTGTCATGAAAAAGGAGGAGAGCGCGAGAGAGAGGCAGAAGGGAGAGGTCAGAGAGAGCAGCACTGAGGGTAAATAGGGTCCAGTCTGCTTTAGCAAACTGCCACCTAGGGAAGGAGAGGGAAGGGCGAAAAGAGAAAAAGGAAACAAGGATGGGGAAATGATCACGTCCATGGAGGCCATCAAGAACCTGCCACGTGAAATCTAAGTAAAGAGAAGAAGAGCAGAGAGAAAGATCAAGACAAGAAAGGGTGCGAGTCCGAGAGTCCAAATGAGTGGGCTCACCAGAATTCAGAAGAGACAGGGAAGAAGAGAGGAGAAACGGCTCAAGGAGGCGACCCCGGGTATTCGTCAGAACGTCACCCCAAAGAGAATGACGACAATTGAAGTCACCCAGCAGGAGCACAGGCTCCGGCAAGGAGTCTAGGAGGTGTTTCAAATCAGGAAGAGAGAGCGGGACACTCGGGGGGAGATAAATGGAACAAACTGTGTACCATTTCCCCACAAAGAAACGGGAAATTCTATTGATTTATTAAATATGGTAGACAGTGGCTCGGAAAGCTCCTCTTTGCATTCTTTAAGCACCCTGGCAAACACTTCATCCGGCCCTGGGGATTTGTTTGGTTTTAGTTTTTCTTATTGTTTAATTACATCCTCCCTGGTAACTGCTAAACTAGTCAACCTGTCCTCGTCCCCACCCACATAGACTTGTCCGGCTGAAGGCATATTGTTAAGTTCTTCTTTAGTAAATACAGATATAAAATATTTGTTAAAAATACTACTCATCTCCTTGTCATTATCCGTTATTTGACCTGTCTCAGATTTTAATGGACCTATCCTTTCCCTAGTCTTAGTTCGATATAACTGAAAAAACCCTTTAGGATTTGACTTTGCTTGCTCTGCTATGCGAACTTCATAGTTTCTTTTTGTTTTCCTAATCTCTTTTTTAACATTTCTAACCAGTTGTATGAATTCCTGTTCTAAACTGATTTCTCCATTCTTAATCCTTTTGTACCAAGCTCTCTTTTTACCTATAAGGTTCTTTAAATTATTTGTTATCCACTTTGGGTCATTAGTATTCGATCTATTCAATTTGTATGGTATACTACGTTCCTGAGCTTTTGTTTAGAATATTCTTAAATAAGTAATATATTAAATCCACATCGAAATTCCCTTTTACGTCACCTATCGCTGGGTTCATGTCTCGCTCTAAGATCGGCCCACACCCCATACCCAAGACTTTTCAATCTCTTTGACCCAAAAAATTTCTTAGGCTATTAAAATCAGCTTTTCGAAAATCTGGCACTTTAACAGAATCTTCTCCCACAGGTCTATTCCATTCAATGCTGAATCTGATTACTTTGTGATCACTGTTCCCTAGCTCACTCCCTATTTCGATGTCATTAATTTGTGTTTCCCTGTTAGTTAACACTAAATCAAAAATATTATTTTCCCGCGTTGGTTCCTTAATGTGTTGCATAAGAAAGCAATCGTCAATTAATTCTAGAAAATCTTCTGCTTCACTATTCCCTGTTTTGTTCACCCAGTTTATTCCACTAAAATTAAAGTCACCCATGACATAAATACTGTTAGATCTAGATGCTCTAGATAATTCATCCCATAGATGCTTTACTTCCATTCTGTCTAAATTTGGTGGCCTATATATAACTCCTATTATAATATTATTTGCTTTTTCGTTTAATTCTATCCAAATAGTTTCTGTGTGTAGCTCAGTTTTGATTCCCTCTTTGAGACTACATTTCAAATTGTCCCTAACATATATGGCTACTCCCCCTTCTCGTCTAATATATCTATCTGTGTGAAATAGTTTAAATCCATTTATCTGATATTCAGCTAATAGTTCTCTATTTTCTACATTCATCCACGTTTCGGTAAATGTAATAATATCTATTTTTTCTGTGCAGACAAGAGCATTTAATTCATTAATTTTATTTCTTAAACTTCTACTGTTAGTGTAATATATCTTAAGTGAATTGTTATTTTGAGGCCCTTTTCGTTCCCTGATCATTTTGCCAATTCTTTTCTCCCACGAACACATACTTTTATTACTTCCTTCCTCCAAATCAATTCCCATACCACTATCTACTAACAGTTTAAACCCAAACAAACACCTCTAACTACTGGTTCCAACGAGTTCGCAACAGCAACAACCCCAGCCCTCGATAGATGCATCCCATCACGAGCATACATTTCATTTCTTCCATAGAAGTGTTCCCAGTTGTCTATGAAAGATATTGCATTTGATTTGCAATATCTTTCCAGCCGGCAATTGACACCAAGTGCCCTCGACATCCATTCATTTCCCACTCCCTTTCTTGGAAGAATGCCACATATGATCGGGATTCCTCCCTTGTTCCTAACTAATTCAATGGCTGTCCTGAATCTCTGTATTAGTTCGATCCTCACTCCTAACTCGCCCAACATCATTACCCCCTGCACTAATACAAATAATGGGTTTGTTCCCATTTCCCGTCATAATATCATTCATGTTTCCAACAATATCACCAATTCCAGCTCCCGGATAGCAAACCCTTAATCTGTTCCCCCTATCTCTGGCACAAAACGTTCTGTCTAAATACCTCACCTGAGAATCTCCCACAACCAAAATTCGCTTCAGTACCTCTGTGGAATTTGTGGAACCAATTGCCGTGTAACGTGGTGGAGGTGGGGTCCCTCGATTGTTTCAAGCGCGGGTTGGACAAGTATATGAGTGGGATTGGGTGGTTATAGATAGGAGCTGCCTCGTATGGGCCAATAGGCCTTCTGCAGTTACCTTTGTTCTTATGAGCGACCTCTATAACTTCATAGTGTTGGAGTTTCAGAAGGTTATTATGGTTAACAGTGTCAAAACACTTGCATAAGTCAACAAACAAACCTATGAAGAGCTCATTTTTATTAAGTACTGCATGTAATAATTTAGGCACATTTATAAGAGCATTGTTGGTGCTTCTATTGGTAATGAAGCCACACTGTATTATCACACGAGGATAACCTCAATAAACTCCTCTCCCATGTGATCAATCAAACTGAGCCTATTAGTGCCTCAACTTAATTATCCCATTGTTACCAATAATAAACTATATTGTTTTAATTTGCCTAGATGACAAATTGCAAGCCGTGGTTTGGCCACAGGGCGGCAAAAACTGTAGCTCTTTGACCTTTAATATGTGGTTAGTAAAAAATTCTTGAGAATGTGAATATTCTAGAAGTTTCTACCCGAATCCAGGGCAAGAAATGCACGACTATATAAAAAGTTCCGATACTTGTGGAACAAAGTTTGCATTCACAGTTAAAGGAGGTAAACCTTTGTGTCTTGTTTGCCAAGTGCCATTCAGTCATTACAAAGCCAGGAACTTGAAACGCCAGTATGAACCCAATCACAAAAACTTTTCGTATGATTATCCACCTAAATCAGACTTAAGGAAAAATAAGTTAAATGAGTTAAAATCATCAATAATAGCCAGCAGACACTGTTGACATTATTCAGTAAGGAAGCTGTGACTCTCAGATGGTTCTCCTGCAGCTCTCAAACATCTGAGGTTTATCATTTGCAGCTCTTACAGTAAGCAAGTTTGGCCACCCCTGCCATAAAGGCTACTCCTATACCTGGTAAAACAGGCC
This sequence comes from Procambarus clarkii, assembly GCF_040958095.1. NCBI lineage: Eukaryota > Metazoa > Arthropoda > Malacostraca > Decapoda > Cambaridae > Procambarus > Procambarus clarkii. The sequence continues at coordinate 36,144,685 of NC_091155.1, read as the reverse complement.
TATAATAATCATACATACCAATTATGCAATGACTAAATTTAGGCTTATATCTAAAATAAGTAAATAAATAAAATGTTTATTTAGGTAAGGTACATACATACAATAAATTTTTACAAAGATTGGTTGACTTATAGGTAGAGCTAGTACATACAATGCCTAAAGCCACTATTACGCAAAGCGTTTCGGGCATGATAAACTTAAATGACAAGCTTAATACTAATTGAGCATAATGAGTAAAATGAAAACAAGAAATGAAAACATAGATGAAAAAGCAGCAAAAATACAATTATGTCGACAAACAGCGCTCTTAAAAAAAAAAAAAAAAAACAGACATTGGTTGACAATAGAAGGGTATGGTAGGTTACAGGGAATTTATTAGGTATAGCTTCGTTTTTAACTTAAACTGGTTGAGAGAGGTACAGTCTTTAACATGGTTGGGAAGGTCATTCCACATTCTGGGCCCCTATAAATGGGGCCTATTCTGCCCCCCCCCTGGGCAAATATAAATGAAGAGGTTTAGCTGAAATAAATTCCTGTCTAATATATATTTGTTAATGATTTATTAACATTATTATAACATCTCAGTCATTAAGCAAAATAACAAAAATTATTTTAATATTTCATAAAAATAGTACAATAGTATATATATATATAAAATCTACAAATTAATAATCATTACACTGTAATTTATAGTTAGAAATACTTATTAATCGAAGATATTGAGAATAATGCAAATATAGACAACTGATGTAAATATACAACATTGATAATTTTGTAACTAGCGTCAAACATTGTTATTTGCTTAGCTAAACGAACTAGAGGGTTCAGTTCCTGAACCGATTATGTGCCTCTGTAATCCTTTACACCACCGCCCACGGGATGGGTATGGGGTGCATAATAAAGAAAGAAATTGAATTGATGTAAATACTAGCAGTAATTAAGCCTAGGCTAACTATATTCAATGAAATACTCCAAAAAAAATTAAATTCTAGTCATGGTAATATACTATAAATGAAAAATGCCACTTTATAAAATGGGTTAATACAAGTGGCAGAGTCAGGCTAATATTATTGTCAGATAAGACAATATAATTGCCAGTATTCTAATATAATTGTGTCAGGATAATATATTTACCAGCACGCTAATGTAGCTGCCAGTGTCAGGCTAATATAATTGCCAGTCAGGCTAATATTACTGCTAGTTAAGATAATATAACTGCTAGTCAGGGGGTAATATAATTGCCAGTCAGACTCATTTAATTGAGTCAGGATAAAATAATTGCCAGTCAAGCTAATGCAATTCTCAGTCAGGATATATGTAATGTATTTGCAAATCAGTATAATATTATTGCAGGTTAATATAATTGTCAGTCAGGCTATTATAATTGTCGGAATCAGGCTAATATAATTGCTGGAGTCATGCTCACATAATTCAGTCAGGATAGTATAATTGATAGTCAAGCTAATGCAATTATCTGTCTGGATACATGTAATATACCCAGTAATTGCAAGTCTGATTAATACAATTGCTAGGCAAGATAATATAATTGCCAGAATCAGGATAAAATAATTACCAGAGTTAGGATAATGTGGAGGTGACCCCACGTGTTACAACAATAGTACAGTAATATTTCACCTTGAACTGTCGTCGTAGGGAGAGGTAGGGCTGGTAGGGCAGGTGGAGCAAGTCTAGGCTCCTCAGGAAGGATAGGACAGAGGGAGTCAATGCCTCTTTAGGGGTCCTATGGGCACATATCCTAAGTGCCAGTGGTGCCGGGTAGGCGTCGTCTGCACGGGGTCACATGTAGTTCAAATCTGGCCCACTCGGCCTGCGCGGGTAGGCTGTGCGCGGTCGCCGTCCACCAATCAGGGCACAGTCCTGCCTACACTATGAAATGTCTCCTTTGGTGGGCACTTTGAATGTGGTTCCCTCCACACTAATATAACTGCTATAACATAAATATCTCAGTCTGGCAAATATTATTTAACAGCTGAGTAATATATATTACTATACATCATTGGGATAGAGAAAATATATTTTTCCTACTAAGAAAATTATAAATGTCAGTCAGGCTAATATGACTACTGAACTAAGGTTAGCCTTTTATCAGTATCTACCTTAATGCACACAATAATGCAGGGGTTAGATCACTATAACTACTGTGGATAGGTCAGACTACTTAAAATATTTGATGCAAATATAAATGAAGAGGTTTAGCTGAAATAAATTCCTGTCTAATATATATTTGTTAAAGATTTATTAACATTATTATAACATCTCAGTCATTAAGCAAAATAACAAAAATTATTTTAATATTTCATAAAAATAGTACAATAGTATATATATATAAAACCACAGTTAAAAGTTAACAAATCAACTAGAGTGCTTTTGGCTTGCTTTCAAGCCTTCAACTGTGGTGGCAGTGATGGCACTACCAATGCCAGCACTGTGGCTGTGAAATATTGCCACATTTCTTCTGTGGCAGAGAAGAAAGTGGAACGGAAGCTATGAGGTACACAGATATCAAAGAAGACAATTGGTACCAGTTGTAGATACACAATCATGATGACAGGAAGGAAAATAGGGCAGGGGAAGGAGAGTGAGAAACAAGTTACAGTGAAGTAGCAACACCATGTTTTTAAATACAGTATATGGAATTGGGTAAGCTAAAACAGTATAAAAATATATAATGAAATAATTGGTTGCAGCTATGGAGAGTGCAAGATATTTTCCTGATAAAGTTTACAATTTCCAGCAATTTTAAAATTGGAAAAATGGTATTATAAGTTAATGAACTAATATGTGCTTTATTTTACAATATACTTAAAACATTTTCTGATTTATCTCTCACACTCAAAATGTTTAACCTATCACCCAAATGCACCGTCATGTGAGTTTTCATACTACAAAGATGACTGAATCTCTTCCAAAACTCTGGACACTCATGAAGGTTTATCATTCAAATGCACTAACATGTGTGCTTTTATACCTTTACGTGACTTATATAATCTGCCACATTTATCACACTCAAAAGGCCTTTCTTCTGTATGTACTAACATGTGACTTATTATAGATGCACGATCTCGAAACCTTTTGCCACACTCAAAAGGTCTTTCATCACAGTGCATCATCATGTGAGTCTTCATACTTCCAAGCTAACTGAACCTCTTCCCACATTCTGGACACATATGAGGTTTTTCACCCGAATGCACTAACATGTGAGTCTTCATACTTCCAAGCCGACTGAACCTCTTCCCACACTCTGGACACATATGAGGTTTTTCACCCGAATGCACTAACATGTGAGTCTTCATATTTTCAAGCCGTCTGAACCTCTTCCCACACTCTGGACACTTATGAGGTTTTTCACCCGAATGCACTAACATGTGAGTCTTCATATTATCAAGACGAGTAAATACCTTCCCACACTCTGGACACTTGTGAGTCTTCATCTTCTTTATGATAGGTGCAGTTTGTGGGAAGGTTTTCTCCGTGGATGACTGCATAAGTGGTGATGCTGGGTGACGCCTCACGTGGGGTTTCAATGTTGAGGCTTAGGCAAGGCTTGAGTGTTGTTTCTTAGGCTGTTGTAGAGTTAGACTTGATGTGAGCACTTGAAGGTCAATGGTGGGCTTCTTCTTTATGATAGGTGCAGTTTGTGGGAAGGTTTTATGCTCATGTCTGGACACTCACCGTCCCGTGTTGTGATAATGGCGGCGACGCTCACCTAGGCGTTCCAGTGTTCTTTCTGGTGCCACACTTTATTTTTCCTACTTCTTATTTTTGTTTGTAACTAGTTTTCTACATTTAACTCTTATGTTTTCCTCATTTTTCAAATTAAAGAATACGCTTGCAATATATTTATTAAAATATAATGGTACACGTTTATATACTTTTTGAAGGAAACATTGCTCCCATGGTGAATGCACTACTTTGCATTCTTTTTTTTCAATTAAATATATAATCAATAAGTAAATATGAAAGGTAATAAACAAGTTGTAATAAACAGAATACAAGTAGATTCACAAAAAATAGGCAAGACAATAAGCAAATACATTCATAAACAAATTTGTAATAGGAAGGAGCACCACCGCTGGCTGGAAGGATGCAAGATACCAACTTTAATTTACAAAAAAGCCTCCAGATCTTTAGCCCCTGCTATTTAGCCCCCCAGGTTGACGAGTTTAGCAGTTACCAGGGAGGATGTTTTTAAACAAATAGTAAAACTCAAACCAAACAAAATTCCCAGGGCCGGTTGAAGTGTTTGCCAGGGTGCGTAAAGAATGCAAAGAGGAGCTTTCCGAGCCACTGTCTACCATATTTAATAAATCAATAGAATCAGGCAGAGTGCCAGAGTCATGGAAGGTAGCTAATGTGGTACCAATTTTTAAGAAAGGAGATAAATCACTTGCGTCTAACTATCGACCAATTAGCCTAACGTCTATTGTGGGAAAGTTACTTGAATCAATATTTGCAAATATTGATTGAATCAATATTTGCAATTCGTCTCCTTCTTGAAAAACATAAATTAATAAATGAGTCGCAACATGGTTTTACAAATGGCCTTTCATGTTTAACAAATTTGCTAACTTTTTATTCTAGCATAGTTGAGGCAGTTGATAGTGGTAATTAAGGATTGTGATGTTGCGTACCTTGACTTTAGCAAAGCTTTTGATACAGTGCCACATGAAAGACTGATTAAAAATATAGAGTCTCATGGTATTGGGGGGTGCTATAATAAGCTGGATTAGGGCATGGCTATACCAAAGGAAACAGAGAGTTAGTATAAATGGAATCAAGTCAGAGTGGGAAAATGTTGTAAATGGAGTGCCTCAAGGCTCTGTCCTGGGACCTCTGTTGTTTATAATATATATAAATGATTTAGATTCAGATTTGAGTAGCAATATTTGCAAATTTGCCGATGATACGAAAATCAGTAGGGAAATTAATTCGGAGGAGGACTCACTATCACTTCAAGTTGATCTAGATAGGGTTTTGAAATGGTCAAAGGATTGGCAGATGCAGTTTAATGCTGATAAATGTAAAGTTCTGAGGTTAGGTAATGATGATAGAGTTACAAGATACAAGCTAGATGGTGTTGAGATTGCGAAGTCGGATTGCGAAAGGGATCTGGGAGTTATGATTAGTAAGAATTTAAAACAAAAGGATCAATGCATAAATGTTCGTAATAAGGCAAATCGGACACTTGGATTTATTAATCACAGCGTTAGTAACAAGACACCTGGTGTGGTTCTCAAGCTATATCTTGCTCTAGTTAGGCCCCATTTAGATTATGCAGTTCAGTTTGGTCGCCATATTATAGAATGGATATAAATTCACTTGAACGTGTCCAGCGTAGGATGACTAAGTTAATTCCCCAAATTAGAAATCTTTCATATGAAGAAAGATTAACAAAGCTTAAGTTGCATTCACTGGAAAGGCGAAGAGTTAGGGGTGACATGATAGAGGTTTACAAGTGGGTGAATGGACATAACAAAGGGGATATTAATAGGGAATTAAAAGTATCAACGCATGACAGAACACGAAACAATGGGTATAAATTGGATAAGTTTAGATTTAGGAAAGACTTGGGTAAGCACTGGTTCAGTAACAGGGTTGTTGATTTGTGGAACCAATTACCGCGTAACGTGCTGGAGGTGGGGTCCCCCGATTGTTTCAAGCGCGGGTTGGACAAGTATATGAGTAGGATTGGGTGGTTATAAATAGGAGCTGCCTCGTATGGGCCAATAGGCCTTCTGCAGTTGCATTTGTTCTTATGTTCTTATGCTATTGCATTGCTCTTCAACAAGTCACTTGAACTCCAAACCTTTCCAGATGTTCTAAAAAAAAGCGAGAGTGACGCCTGTCCACAAATGTTATGATCCCACAGATGTTAACAACTACAGACCTATATCAATCCTCCCAAACTTGTCAAAAAATTTTGAAAATCTAATCTATAAGCAGCTTTACTCTTATCTAGCCAAACACTATATACTTAGCCCTTGCCAATATGGCTTCAGACCCAAAAAAAGCACTAACGATGCACTTATTAGTATGCTTAACTCGATTCATACAGCTCTTGATAAAAATGAGTTCCCTGTTGGGTTATTTGTGGACCTGCGTAAAGCTTTTGACACTGTCAACCACCAAAACCTTCTTTTTAAACTGCATCATTATGGAGTCAGAGGACACTCCCTGCAATACCTCAAATACTACCTTATTGACAGGTTCCAGTATGTTTCTGAGAATAATTCAATTTCTCCCACCCTACCCATCAACATTGGTGTTCCTCAGGGCAGCATACTTGGCCCTCTCCTCTTTCTCATCTACATTAATGACCTTCCAAATGCCTCCCAACACCTCAAACCAATTCTATTTGCTGACGACACAACCTTCATTTACTCCAGTCCTGACCCCCTTGCTCTAAATGTCACAGTAAATAACAAGAACATAAGAACATAAGAACAAAGGTAACTGCAGAAGGCCTATTGGCCCATACGAGGCAGCTCCTATTCTATAACCACCCAATCCCACTCATATACTTGTCCAACCCGTGCTTGAAACAATCGAGGGACCCCACCTCCACAATGTTACGCGGCAATTGGTTCCACAAATCAACAACCCTGTTACTGAACCAGTATTTACCCAAGTCTTTCCTAAATCTAAACTTATCCAATTTATACCCATTGTTTCGTGTTCTGTCATGCGTTGATACTTTTAATACCCTAATAATATCCCCTATGTTATGTCCATTCACCCACTTGTAAACCTCTATCATGTCACCCCTAACTCTTCGCCTTTCCAGTGAATGCAACTTAAGCTTTGTTAATCTTTCTTCATATGAAAGATTTCTAATTTGGGGAATTAACTTATATAGTCATCCTACGCTGGACACGTTCAAGTGAATTTGTATCCATTCTATAATATGGCGACCAAAACTGAACTGCATAATCTAAATGGGGCCTAACTAGAGCAAGATATAGCTTGAGAACCACACCAGGTGTCTTGTTACTAACGCTGCGATTAATAAATCCAAGTGTCCGATTTGCCTTATTACGAACATTTATGCATTGATCCTTTTGTTTAAAAATTCTTACTAATCATAACTCCCAGATCCCTTTCGCAATCCGACTTCGCAATCTCAACACCATCTAGCTTGTATCTTGTAACTCTATCATCATTACCTAACCTCAGAACTTTACATTTATCAGCATTAAACTGCATCTGCCAATCCTTTGACCATTTCAAAACCCTATCTAGATCAACTTGAAGTGATAGTGAGTCCTCCTCCGAATTAATTTCCCTACTGATTTTCGTATCATCGGCAAATTTGCAAATATTGCTACTCAAATCTGAATCTAAATCATTTATATATATTATAAACAACAGAGGTCCCAGGACAGAGCCTTGAGGCACTCCATTTACAACATTTTCCCACTCTGACTTGATTCCATTTATACTAACTCTCTGTTTCCTTTGGTATAGCCATGCCCTAATCCAGCTTAATATAGCACCCCCAATACCATGAGACTCTATCTTTTTAATCAGTCTTTCATGTGGCACTGTATCAAAAGCTTTGCTAAAGTCAAGGTACGCAACATCACAATCCTTAATTACCACTATCAACTGCCTCAACTATGCTAGAATAAAAAGTTAGCAAATTTGTTAAACATGAAAGGCCATTTGTAAAACCATGTTGCGACTCATTTATTAATTTATGTTTTTCAAGAAGGAGACGAATTGTATTTGCAAATATTGATTCAAGTAACTTTCCCACAATAGACGTTAGGCTAATTGGTCGATAGTTAGACGCAAGTGATTTATCTCCTTTCTTAAAAATTGGTACCACATTAGCTACCTTCCATGACTCTGGCACTCTGCCTGATTCTATTGATTTATTAAATATGGTAGACAGTGGCTCAGAAAGCTCCTCTTTGCATTCTTTAAGCACCCTGGCAAACACTTCATCCGGCCCTGGGGATTTGTTTGGTTTGAGTTTTACTATTTGTTTAAGAACATCCTCCCTAGTAACTGCTAAACTCGTCAACCTGGGGGGCTAAATAGCAGGGGCTAAAGATCTGGAGGCTTTTTTGTAAATTAAAGTTGGTATCTTGCATCCTTCCAGCCAGCGGTGGTGCTCCTTCCTATTACAAATTTGTTTATGAATGTATTTGCTTATTGTCTTGCCTATTTTTTGTGAATCTACTTGTATTCTGTTTATTACAACTTGTTTATTACCTTTCATATTTACTTATTGATTATATATTTAATTGAAAAAAAAGAATGCAAAGTAGTGCATTCACCATGGGAGCAATGTTTCCTTCAAAAAGTATATAAACGTGTACCATTATATTTTAATAAATAAATTGCAAGCGTATTCTTTAATTTGAAAAATGAGGAAAACATAAGAGTTAAATGTAGAAAACTAGTTACAAACAAAAATAAGAAGTAGGAAAAATAAAGTGTGGCACCAGAGAGAACACTGGAACGCCTAGGTGAGCGTCGCCGCCATTATCACAACACGGGACGGTGAGTGTCCAGACATGAGCATAAAACCTTCCCACAAACTGCACCTATCATAAAGAAGAAGCCCACCATTGACCTTCAAGTGCTCACATCAAGTCTAACTCTACAACAGCCTAAGAAACAACACTCAAGCCTTGCCTAAGCCTCAACATTGAAACCCCACGTGAGGCGTCACCCAACATCACCACTCATGCAGTCATCCATGGAGAAAACCTTCCCACAAACTGCACCTATCATAAAGAAGATGAAGACTCACCAGTGTCCAGAGTGTGGGAAGGTATTTACTCGTCTTGATAATATGAAGACTCACATGTTAGTGCATTCGGGTGAAAAACCTCATAAGTGTCCAGAGTGTGGGAAGGTATTTACTCATATTGGAAATATGAAGACTCACATGTTAGTGCATTCGGGTGAAAAACCTCATAAGTGTCCAGAGTGTGGGAAGAGGTTCAGACGGCTTGAAAATATGAAGACTCACATGTTAGTGCATTCGGGTGAAAAACCTCATGTGTCCAGAGTGTGGGAAGAGGTTCAGTCGGCTTGGAAGTATGAAGACTCACATGTTAGTGCATTCGGGTGAAAAACCTCATATGTGTCCAGAATGTGGGAAGAGGTTCAGTCAGCTTGGAAGTATGAAGACTCACATGATGATGCACAGTGATGAAAGACCTTTTGAGTGTGATGAGTGTGGCAAAAGGTTTCGAGATCGTGCATCTATAATAAGTCACATGTTAGTACATACAGAAGAAAGGCCCTTTGAGTGTGATAAATGTGGCAGATTATATAAGTCACGAAAAGGTATAAAAGCACACATGTTAGTGCATTTGAATGATAAACCTTCATGAGTGTCCAGAGTTTTGGAAGAGATTCAGTCATCTTTGTAGTATGAAAACTCACATGACGGTGCATTTGGGTGATAGGTTAAACATTTTGAGTGTGAGAGATAAATCAGAAAATGTTTTAAGTATATTGTAAAATAAAGCACATATTAGTTCATTAACTTATAATACCATTTTTCCAATTTTAAAATTGCTGGAAATTGTAAACTTTATCAGGAAAATATCTTGCACTCTCCATAGCTGCAACCAATTATTTCATTATATATTTTTATACTGTTTTAGCTTACCCAATTCCATATACTGTATTCAAAAACATGGTGTTGCTACTTCACTGTAACTTGTTTCTCACTCTCCTTCCCCTGCCCTATTTTCCTTCCTGTCATCATGATTGTGTATCTACAACTGGTACCAATTGTCTTCTTTGATATCTGTGTACCTCATAGCTTCCGTTCCACTTTCTTCTCTGCCACAGAAGAAATGTGGCAATATTTCACAGCCACAGTGCTGGCATTGGTAGTGCCATCACTGCCACCACAGTTGAAGGCTTGAAAGCAAGCCAAAAGCACTCTAGTTGATTTGTTAACTTTTAACTGTGGTTTTATATATATATATACTATTGTACTATTTTTATGAAATATTAAAATAATTTTTGTTATTTTGCTTAATGACTGAGATGTTATAATAATGTTAATAAATCATTAACAAATATATATTAGACAGGAATTTATTTCAGCTAAACCTCTTCATTTATATTTGCATCAAATATTTTAAGTAGTCTGACCTATCCACAGTAGTTATAGTGATCTAACCCCTGCATTATTGTGTGCATTAAGGTAGATACTGATAAAAGGCTAACCTTAGTTCAGTAGTCATATTAGCCTGACTGACATTTTTAATTTTCTTAGTAGGAAAAATATATTTTCTCTATCCCAATGATGTATAGTAATATATATTACTCAGCTGTTAAATAATATTTGCCAGACAGAGATATTTATGTTATAGCAGTTATATTAGTGTGGAGGGAACCACATTCAAAGTGCCCACCAAAGGAGACATTTCATAGTGTAGGCAGGACTGTGCCCTGATTGGTGGACGGCGACCGCGCAGGCCGAGTGGGCCAGATTTGAACTACATGTGACAACGTGCAGACGACGCCTACCCGGCACCACTGGCACTTAGGATATGTGCCCATAGGACCCCTAAAGAGGCATTGACTCCCTCTGTCCTATCCTTCCTGAGGAGCCTAGACTTGCTCCACCTGCCCTACCAGCCCTACCTCTCCCTACGACGACAGTTCAAGGTGAAATATTACTGTACTATTGTTGTAACACGTGGGGTCACCTCCACATTATCCTAACTCTGGTAATTATTTTATCCTGATTCTGGCAATTATATTATCTTGCCTAGCAATTGTATTAATCAGACTTGCAATTACTGGGTATATTACATGTATCCAGACAGATAATTACATTAGCTTGACTATCAATTATACTATCCTGACTGAATTATGTGAGCATGACTCCAGCAATTATATTAGCCTGAATCCGACAATTATAATAGCCTGACTGACAATTATATTAACCTGCAATAATATTATACTGATTTGCAATTACATTACATATATCCTGACTGAAAATTGCATTAGCTTGACTGGCAATTATATTATCCTGACTCAATTAAATGAGTCTGACTGGCAATTATATTACCCCCTGACTAGCAGTTATATTATCTTAACTAGCAGTAATATTAGCCTGACTGGCAATTATATTAGCCTGACACTGGCAGCTACATTAGCGTGCTGGTAAATATATTATCCTGACACAATTATATTAGAATACTGGCAATTATATTGTCTTATCTGACAATAATATTAGCCTGACTCTGCCACTTGTATTTACCCATTTTATAAAGTGGCATTTTTCATTTATAGTATATTACCATGACTAGAATTTAATTTTTTTTGGAGTATTTCATTGAATATAGTTAGCCTAGGCTTAATTACTGCTAGTATTTACATTAATTCAATTTCTTTCTTTATTATGCACCCCATACCCATCCCGTGGGCGGTGGTGTAAAGGATTACAGAGGCACATAATCGGTTCAGGAACTGACCCCTCTAGTTCGTTTAGCTAAGCAAATAACAATGTTTGACGCTAGTTACAAAATTATCAATATTGTATATTTACATCAGTTGTCTATATTTGCATTATTCTCAATATCTTCGATTAATAAGTATTTCTAACTATAAATTACAGTGTAATGATTATTAATATGTAGATTTTATATATATATACTATTGTACTATTTTTATGAAATATTAAAATAATTTTTGTTATTTTGCTTAATGACTGAGATGTTATAATAATGTTAATAAATCATTAGCAAATATATATTAGACAGGAATTTATTTCAGCTAAACCTCTTCATTTATATTTGCCCAGGGGGGGGCAGAATAGGGCCCAGAATGGGCCCCATTTATAGGGGCCCAGAATGTGGAATGACCTTCCCAACCATGTTAAAGACTGTACCTCTCTCAACCAGTTTAAGTTAAAAACGAAGCTATACCTAATAAATTCCCTGTAACCTACCATACCCTTCTATTGTCAACCAATGTCTGTTTTTTTTTTTTTTTAAGAGCGCTGTTTGTCGACATAATTGTATTTGTGCTGCTTTTTCATCTATGTTTTCATTTCTTGTTTTCATTTTACTCATTATGCTCAATTAGTATTAAGCTTGTCATTTAAGTTTATCATGCCCGAAACGCTTTGCGTAATAGTGGCTTTAGGCATTGTATGTACTAGCTCTACCTATAAGTCAACCAATCTTTGTAAAAATTTATTGTATGTATGTACCTTACCTAAATAAACATTTTATTTATTTACTTATTTTAGATATAAGCCTAAATTTAGTCATTGCATAATTGGTATGTATGATTATTATAGGCCTGTTTTACCAGGTATAGGAGTAGCCTTTATGGCAGGGGTGGCCAAACTTGCTTACTGTAAGAGCTGCAAATGATAAACCTCAGATGTTTGAGAGCTGCAGGAGAACCATCTGAGAGTCACAGCTTCCTTACTGAATAATGTCAACAGTGTCTGCTGGCTATTATTGATGATTTTAACTCATTTAACTTATTTTTCCTTAAGTCTGATTTAGGTGGATAATCATACGAAAAGTTTTTGTGATTGGGTTCATACTGGCGTTTCAAGTTCCTGGCTTTGTAATGACTGAATGGCACTTGGCAAACAAGACACAAAGGTTTACCTCCTTTAACTGTGAATGCAAACTTTGTTCCACAAGTATCGAAACTTTTTATATAGTCGTGCATTTCTTGCCCTGGATTCGGGTAGAAACTTCTAGAATATTCACATTCTCAAGAATTTTTTACTAACCACATATTAAAGGTCAAAGAGCTACAGTTTTTGCTGCCCTGTGGCCAAACCACGGCTTGCAATTTGTCATCTAGGCAAATTAAAACAATATAGTTTATTATTGGTAACAATGGGATAATTAAGTTGAGGCACTAATAGGGTCAGTTTGATTGATCACATAGGGAGAGGAATTTATTGATGTTATCCTCGTGTGATAATACAGTGTGGCTTCATTACCAATAAAAGCACCAACAATGCTCTTATAAATGTGCCTAAATTATTACATGCAGTACTTAATAAAAATGAGCTCTTCATAGGTTTGTTTGTTGACTTATGCAAGTGTTTTGACACTGTTAACCATAATAACTTTCTGAAACTCCAACACTATGAAGTTATAGAGGTCGTTCATAAGAACATAAGAACAAAGGTAACTGCAGAAGGCCTATTGGCCCATACGAGGCAGCTCCTATCTATAACCACCCAATCCCACTCATATACTTGTCCAACCCGCGCTTGAAACAATAGAGGGACCCCACCTCCTCCACGTTACACGGCAATTGGTTCCACAAATTCCACAGAGGTACCGAAGCGAATTTTGGTTGTGGGAGATTCCCAGGTGAGGTATTTAGACAGAACGTTTTGTGCCAGAGATAGGGGGAACAGATTAAGGGTTTGCTATCCGGGAGCTGGAATTGGTGATATTGTTAGAAACATGAATGATATTATGACGGGAAATGGGAACAAACCCATTATTTGTATTAGTGCAGGGGGTAATGGTGTTGGGCGAGTTAGGAGTGAGGAACTAATACAGAGATTCAGGACAGCCATTGAATTAGTTAGGAACAAGGGAGGAATCCTGATCATATGTGGCATTCTTCCAAGAAAGGGAGTGGGAAATGAATGGATGTCGAGGGCACTTGGTGTCAATTGCCGGCTGGAAAGATATTGCAAATCAAATGCAATATCTTTCATAGACAACTGGGAACACTTCTATGGAAGAAATGAAATGTATGCTCGTGATGGGATGCATCTATCGAGGGCTGGGGTTGTTGTTGTTGCGAACTCGTTGGAACCAGTAGTTAGAGGTGTTTGTTTGGGTTTAAACTGTTAGTAGATAGTGGTATGGGAATTGATTTGGAGGAAGGAAGTAATAAAAGTATGTGTTCGTGGGAGAAAAGAATTGGCAAAATGATCAGGGAACGAAAAGGGCCTCAAAATAACAATTCACTTAAGATATATTACACTAACAGTAGAAGTTTAAGAAATAAAATTAATGAATTAAATGCTCTTGTCTGCACAGAAAAAATAGATATTATTGCACTTACCGAAACGTGGATGAATGTAGAAAATAGAGAACTATTAGCTGAATATCAGATAAATGGATTTGAACTATTTCACACAGATAGATATATTAGACGAGAAGGGGGAGTAGCCATATATGTTAGGGACAATTTGAAATGTAGTCTCAAAGAGGGAATCAAAACTGAGCCACACACAGAAACTATTTGGATAGAATTAAACGAAAAAGCAAATAATATTATAATAGGAGTTATATATAGGCCACCAAATTTAGACAGAATGGAAGTAAAGCATCTATGGGATGAAATATCTAGAGCATCTAGATCTAACAGTATTTATGTCATGGGTGACTTTAATTTTAGTGGAATAAACTGGGTGAACAAAACAGGGAATAGTGAAGCAGAAGATTTTCTAGAATTAATTGACGATTGCTTTCTTACGCAACACATTAAGGAACCAACGGGGGAAAATAATATTTTTGATTTAGTGTTAACTAACAGGGAAACACAAATTAATGACATCGAAATAGGGAGTGAGCTAGGGAACAGTGATCACAAAGTAATCAGATTCAGCATTGAATGGAATAGACCTGTGGGAGAAAATTCTGTTAAAGTGCCAGATTTTCGAAAAGCTGATTTTAATAGCCTAAGAAATTTTTTGGGTCAAATAGATTGAAAAGTCTTGGGTATGGGGTGTGGGCCGATCTTAGAGCGAGACATGAACCCAGCGATAGGTGACGTAAAAGGGGATTTCGATGTGGATTTAATATATAACTTATTTAAGAATATTCTAAACAAAAGCACAGGAACGTAGTATACCATACAAATTGAATAGATCGAATACTAATGCCCCAAAGTGGATAACAAATAATTTAAAGAACCTTATAGGTAAAAAGAGAGCTTGGTACAAAAGGATTAAGAATGGAGAAATCAGTTTAGAACAGGAATTCATACAACTGGTTAGAAATGTTAAAAAAGAGATTAGGAAAGCAAAAAGAAACAATGAAGTTCGCATAGCAGAGCAAGCAAAGTCAAATCCTAAAGGGTTTTTTTCAGTTATATCGAACTAAGACTAGGGAAAGGATAGGTCCATTAAAATCTGAGACAGGTCATATAACGGATAATGACAAGGAGATGAGTAGTATTTTTAACAAATTTTTTATATCTGTATTTACTAAAGAAGAACTTAACAATATGCCTTCAGCCGGACAAGTCTATGTGGGTGGGGACGAGGACAGGTTGACTAGTTTAGCAGTTACCAGGGAGGATGTAATTAAACAATTAGAAAAACTAAAACCAAACAAATCCCCAGGGCCGGATGAAGTGTTTGCCAGGGTGCTTAAAGAATGCAAAGAGGAGCTTTCCGAGCCACTGTCTACTATATTTAATAAATCAATAGAGTCAGGCAGAGTGCCAGAGTCATGGAAGGTAGCTAATGTGGTACCAATTTTTAAGAAAGGAGATAGATCACTTGCGTCTAACTATCGACCAATTAGCCTAACGTCTATTGTGGGAAAGTTACTTGAATCAATATTTGCAAATACAATTCGTCTCCTTCTTGAAAAACATAAATTAATAAATGAGTCGCAACATGGTTTTACAAATGGCCGTTCATGTTTAACAAATTTGCTAACTTTTTACTCCAGCATAGTTGAGGCAGTTGATAATGGTAAGGATTGTGATGTTGTGTACCTTGACTTTAGCAAAGCTTTTGATACAGTGCCACATGAAAGACTAATTAAAAAAATAGAAGCTCATGGTATTGGGGGAGCTATATTAACTTGGATTAGGGCATGGCTATTCCTAAGGAAACAGAGAGTTAGTATAAATGGGGTTAAGTCAGAGTGGGATAATGTTGTTAGTGGAGTACCTCAGGGCTCTGTCCTGGGACCTCTGTTGTTTATAATATATATAAATGATTTAGATTCAGGTTTGAGTAGCAACATTTGCAAATTTGCTGATGATACGAAAATCGGTAGGGAAATTAATTCGGAGGAGGACTCACTATCACTTCAAGTTGATCTAGATAGGGTTTTGAAATGGTCAAATGATTGGCAAATGCAGTTTAATGCTGATAAATGTAAAGTTCTGAGGCTAGGTAATGATGATAGTTACAAGATACGAGCTAGATGGTGTTGAGATTGCGAAAGGGATCTGGGAGTTATGATTAGTAAGAATTTAAAACAAAAGGATCAATGTATGAATGTTCGTAGTAAGGCGAATAGGACACTGGGATTTATTAATCGAAGCGTTAGTAACAAGACACCTGGTGTGGTTCTTAAGCTACATCTTGCTCTGCTTAGGCCCCATTTAGATTATGCAGTTCAGTTTTGGTCGCCATATTATAGAATGGATATAAATTCACTTGAACGTGTCCAACGTAGGATGACTAAGTTAATTCCCCAAATTAGAAATCTTTCATATGAAGAAAGATTAACAAAGCTTAAGTTGCATTCACTGGAAAGGCGAGGAGTTAGGGGTGACATGATAGAGGTTTACAAGTGGATGAATGGACATAACAGGGGGGATATTAATAGGGTATTAAGAACATAAGAACATAAGAACATAAGAACAAAGGTAACTGCAGAAGGCCTATTGGCCCATACGAGGCAGCTCCTATTCTATAACCACCCAATCCCACTCATATACTTGTCCAACCCGTGCTTGAAACAATCGAGGGACCCCACCTCCACAATGTTACGCGGCAATTGGTTCCACAAATCAACAACCCTGTTACTGAACCAGTATTTACCCAAGTCCTTCCTAAATCTAAACTTATCCAATTTATATCCATTGTTTCATGTTCTGTCCTGTGTTGATACTTTTAATACCCTAATGTTCTTATGTTCTTAAGACACCTGGGGTGGTTCTCAAGCTATATCTTGCTCTAGTTAGGCCCCATTTAGATTATGCAGTTCAGTTTTGGTCGCCATATTATAGAATGGATATAAATTCACTTGGTGTCCAGCGTAGAATGACTGAGTTAATTCCCCAAATTAGAAATCTTTCATATGAAGAAAGATTAACAAAGCATAAGTTGCATTCACTGAAAAGGCGAAGAGTTAAGGGTGACATGATAGAGGTTTACAAGTGGGTGAATGGACATAACAAAGGGGATATTAATTGGGTATTAAAAGTATCAACACAAGACAGAACACGATACAATGGGTATAAATTGGATAAGTTTAGATTTAGGAAAGACTTGGGTAAATACTGGTTCAGTAACAAGGTTGTTGATTTGTAGAAAAATGATTAAAATCAGCTTTTCGAAAATCTGGCACTTTAACAGAATTTTCTCCTACAGGTCTATTCCATTCTATGCTAAATCTGATTTCTTTGTGATCACTGTTCCCTAGCTCACTCCCTATTTCGATGTCATTAATTTGTGTTTCCCTGTTAGTTAACACTAAATCTAAAATATTATTTTCCCGTGTTGGTTCCTTAATGTGTTGCGTAAGAAAGCAATCGTCAATTAATTATAGAAATTCTTCTGCTTCACTATTCCCTGTTTTGTTCAACCAGTTTATTCCACTAAAATTAAAGTCACCCATGACGTAAATACTGTCAGATCTAGATGCCCTAGATATTTCATCCCATAGATGCTTGGCTTCCATTCTGTCTAAGTTTGGTGGCCTATATATAACTCCTATTATAATATTATTTGCTTTTTCGTATAATTCTATCCAAATAGTTTCTGTGTGTGGCTCAGTTTTGATTTCCTCTTTGAGACTACATTTCAAATTGTCCCTAATATATATGGCTACTCCCCCTCCTCGTCTAATATATCTATCTGTGTGAAATAGTTTAAATCCATTTATTTGATATTCAGCTAATAGTTCTCTATTTTCTACATTCATCCACGTTTCGGTAAGTGCAATAATATCTATTTTTTCTGTGCAGACAAGAGCATTTAATTCGTTAATTTTATTTCTTAGACTTCTACTGTTAGTGTAATATACCGTAAGTGAATTGTTATTTTGAGGCCCTTCTCTTTCCCTGATCATTTTGCCAATTCCTTTCTCCCACAAACACGTACTTTTATTATCTCCTTCCTCCAAATCAATTCCCATACCTCTATCAGCTAACAGTTTAAACTTAAACAAACACCTCTAACCACTTCTTCCAACGAGTTCGCAACAGCAACAACCCCAGCTCTCGATAGATGCACCCCATCACGAGCATACATTCCATTTCTTCCATAGAAGTGTTCCCAGTTGTCTATGAGAGATATTGCATTTTATTTGCAATATCTTTCCAGCCGGCAATTGACACCAAGTGCCCTCGATATCCATTCATTTCCTACTCCCTTTTTTGGAAGAATGCCACATATGATCGGGATTCATAAGAACATAAGAACAAAGGTAACTGCAGAAGGCCTATTGGCCCATACGAGGCAGCTCCTATTCTATAACCACCCAATCCCACTCATATACTTGTCCAACCCGTGCTTGAAACAATCGAGGGACCCCACCTCCACAATGTTACGCGGCAATTGGTTCCACAAATCAACAACCCTGTTACTGAACCAGTATTTACCCAAGTCTTTCCTAAATCTAAACTTATCCAATTTATATCCATTGTTTCGTGTTCTGTCCTGTGTTGATACTTTTAATACCCTATTAATATCCCCCCGGTTATGTCCATTCATCCACTTGTAAACCTCTATCATGTCACCCCTAACTCTTCGCCTTTCCAGTGAATGCAACTTAAGCTTTGTTAATCTTTCTTCATATGAAAGATTTCTAATTTGGGGAATTAACTTAGTCATCCTACGCTGGACACGTTCAAGTGAATTTATATCCATTCTATAATATGGCGACCAAAACTGAACTGCATAATCTAAATGGGGCCTAACTAGAGCAAGATATAGCTTGAGAACCACACCAGGTGTCTTGTTACTAACGCTGCGATTAATAAATCCAAGTGTCCGATTTGCCTTATTACGAACATTTATGCATTGATCCTTTTGTTTTAAATTCTTACTAATCATAACTCCCAGATCCCTTTCGCAATCCGACTTCGCAATCACAACACCATCTAGCTCGTATCTTGTAACTCTATCATCATTACCTAACCTCAGAACTTTACATTTATCAGCATTAAACTGCATCTGCCAATCCTTTGACCATTTCAAAACCCTATCTAGATCAACTTGAAGTGATAGTGAGTCCTCCTCCGAATTAATTTCCCTACCGATTTTCGTATCATCGGCAAATTTGCAAATGTTGCTACTCAAACCTGAATCTAAATCATTTATATAAATTATAAACAACAGAGGTCCCAGGACAGAGCCTTGAGGCACTCCACTTACAACATTTTCCCACTCTGACTTGATTCCATTTATACTAACTCTCTGTTTCCTTTGGTATAGCCATGCCCTAATCCAGCTTAATATAGCACCCCCAATACCATGAGACTCTATTTTTTTAATCAGTCTTTCATGTGGCACTGTATCAAAAGCTTTGCTAAAGTCAAGGTATACAACATCGCAATCCTTACCACTATCAACTGCCTCAACAATGCTAGAATAAAAAGATAACAAATTTGTTAAACATGAACGGCCATTTATAAAACCATGTTGCGACTCAATTATTAATTTATGTTTTTCAAGATGAAGACGAATTTTATTTGCTATTATAGATTCGAGTAACTTTCCCACAATAGACGTTAGGCTAATTGGTCGATAGTTAGACGCAAGTGATCTATCTCCTTTCTTAAAAACTGGTATCACATTAGCAACTTTCCAAAACTCTGGCACTCTGCCTGACTCTATTGATTTATTAAATATGGTTGACAGTGGGTCACAAAGCTCCTCTTTGCATTCTTTACGCACCCTAGCAAACACTTCATCCGGCCCTGGGGATTTGTTTGGTTTGAGTTTTACTATTTGTTTAAGAACATCCTCCCTGGTAACTGCTAAACTCGTCAACCTGTCCTCGTCCCCACCCACATAGACTTGTTCGGCTGAAGGCATATTGTTAAGTTCCTCTTTAGTAAATACAGATACAAAATATTTATTAAAAATACTACTCATCTCTTCATCACTATCTGTTATTTGACCTGTCTCAGTTTTTAATGGACCTATCCTTTCCCTAGTCTTAGTACGATATAACTGAAAAAACCCTTTAGGATTTGTCTTTGCTTGCCCTGCTATGCGAACTTCATAGTTTCTTTTTGCTTTCCTTATCTCTTTTTTAACATTTCTAACCAGTTGTACGAATTCCTGTTCTAAAGTGACCTCCCCATTTTTAATCCTTTTGTACCAAGCTCTCTTTTTACCTATAAGGTTCTTCAAATTCTTTGTTATCCACTTTGGGTCATTAGTATACGATCTATTCAATTTGTATGGTATACTACGTTCCTGTGCTTTGTTTAGAATATTCTTAAATAAGTTATATATTGAATCCACATCGAAATCCCCATTTAAGTCACCTATCGCTGGGTTCATGTCTCGCTCCAAGACCGGCCCACACCCCATACCCAAGCCTTTCCAATCAATTTGACCCAAAAAATTTCTTAGGCTATTAAAATCAGCTTTTCGAAAATCTGGCACTTTAACAGAATTTTCTCCTACTGGTCTATTCCATTCTATGCTAAATCTGATTTCTTTGTGATCACTGCTCCCTAGCTCACTCCCTATTTCGATGTCATTAATTTGCGTTTCCCTGTTAGTTAACACTAAATCTAAAATATTATTTTCCCGTGTTGGTTCCTTGATGTGTTGCGTAAGAAAGCAATCGTCAATTAATTCTAGAAAATCTTCTGCTTCACTATTCCCTGTTTTGTTCAACCAGTTTATTCCGCTAAAATTAAAGTCACCCATGACATAAATACTGTTAGATCTAGATGCTCTAGATATTTCATCCCATAGATGCTTTGCTTCCATTCTGTCTAAATTTGGTGGCCTATATATTACTCCTATTATAATATTATTAGCTTTTTCGTTTAATTCAATCCAAATAGTTTCTGTGTGTGGCTCTGTTTTGATTCCCTCTTTGAGACTACATTTCAAATTGTCCCTAACATATATGGCTACTCCACCTCCTCGTCTAATATATCTATCTGTGTGAAATAGTTTAAATCCATATATTTGATATTCAGCTAATAGTTCTCTATTTTCTACATTCATCCACGTTTCGGTAAGTGCAATAATATCTATTTTTTCTGTGCAGACAAGAGCATTTAATTCGTTAATTTTATTTCTTAGACTTCTACTGTTAGTGTAATATACCCTAAGTGAATTGTTATTTTGCGGACCTTCTCTTTCCCTGATCGTTTTGCCAATTCCTTTCTCCCACAAACACATACTTTTATTACCTCCTTCCTCCAAATCAATTCCCATACCTCTATCTACTAACAGTTTAAACCCAAACAAACACCTCTAACCACTTCTTCTAGCGAGTTCGCAACAGCAACAACCCCAGCTCTCGATAGATGCACCCCATCACGAGCATACATTTCATTTCTTCCATAGAAGTGTTCCCAGTTGTCTATGAAAGATATTGCATTTGATTTGCAATATCTTTCTAGCCGGCAATTGACACCAAGTGCCCTCGATATCCATTCATTTCCCACTCCCTTTCTTGGAAGAATGCCACATACGATCACATATGATCGATATGATTCCTCCCTTGCTCTTAACTAATTCAATGCCTGTCCTGAATCTCTGTATTAGTTCCTCACTTCTAACTCGCCCAACATCATTACCCCCTGCACTAATACAAATAATGGGTTTGTTCCCATTTCCCGTCATAATATCATTCATGTTTCCAACAATATCACCAATTCCAGCTCCCGGATAGCAAACCCTTAATCTGTTCCCCCTATCTCTGGCACAAAACGTTCTGTCTAAATACCTCACCTGGGAATTTCCCACAACCAAAATTCGCTTCGAATCTCCCTTTTCCTTTCGAGCAGTTTGAGGGACCTGCGTAGAGGTTTACAAGTGGGTGAATGGACATAACAAAGGGGATATTAATAGGGTATTAAAAGTATCAACACAAGACAGAACACGAAACAATGGGTATAAATTGGATAAGTTTAGATTTAGGAAAGACTTGGGTAAGTACTGGTTCAGTAACAGGGTTGTTGATTTGTGGAACCAATTACCGCGTAACGTGCTGGAGGTGGGGTCCCTCGATTGTTTCAAGCGCGGGTTGGACAAGTATATGAGTGGGATTGGGTGGTTATAAACAGGAGCTGCCTCGTATGGGCCAATAGGCCTTCTGCAGTTGCCTTTGTTCTTATGTTCTAACATATTCAGAGATTTGAGTAGGGGTACCGAGTGGTGTCTGGGGCCAGAGTTCGATATTGTCCTAATAGCAGCTTTGTGTTGAGTAATTAGAGGACGTAAATGATTTTGGGTAGTAGAACCCCAAGCACAAATACCATAGTTGAGATATGGATAGACGAGGGAGTAATAGAGAGTCACCAGGGCAGGGCGAGGTACATAATATCTGATCTTAGAAAGAATGCCAACAGTTTTTCAAACTTTTTTTGATATATTTAGAATGTGGCCCTGGAAATTCAGTTTGTGATCAATGAGAATGCCAAGGAATCTGCCATATAATTTGTTACAAATTTGGGTATTGTTTATTTTGAGATTTATTTGATTAGAGGATTTATTGCCAAACAGAATATAGAAAGTTTTGTCAATGTTAAGGGTGAGTTTGTTGGGAGTTAGCCAAAGATGGACTTTATTTAGCTCAGTATTTACTGTGGCATTTAGAGCAAGGGGGTCAGGACTGGAGTAAATGAAGGTTGTGTCGTCAGCAAATATAATTGATTTGAGATGTTGGGAGGCATTTGGAAGGTCATTAATGTAGATGAGAAAGAGGAGAGGGCCAAGTATGCTGCCCTGAGGAACACCAATGTTGATGGGAAGGGTGGGAGAAATTGAATTATTCACAGAAACATACTGGAACCTGTCAGTAAGGTAGGATTTGAGGTATTGCAGGGAGTGTCCTCTGACTCCATAATGATGCAGTTTAAGAAGAAGGTTTTGGTGGTTGACAGTGTCAAAAGCTTTACGCAGGTCCACAAATAACCCAACAGGGAACTCATTTTTATCAAGAGCTGTATGAATCGAGTTAAGCATACTAATAAGTGCATCGTTAGTGCTTTTTTGGGTCTGAAGCCATATTGGCAAGGGCTAAGTATATAGTGTTTGGCTAGATAAGAGTAAAGCTGCTTATAGATTAGTTTTTCAAAATTTTTTGACAAGTTTGGGAGGATTGATATAGGTCTGTAGTTGTTAACATCTGTGGGATCACCACATTTGTGGACAGGCGTCACTCTCGTTTTTTTTAGAACATCTGGAAAGGTTTGGAGTTCAAGTGACTTGTTGAAGAGCAATGCAATAGCATAAGAACATAAGAACAAATGCAACTGCAGAAGGCCTATTGGCCCATACGAGGCAGCTCCTATTTATAACCACCCAATCCTACTCATATACTTGTCCAACCCGCGCTTGAAACAATCGAGGGACCCCACCTCCAGCACGTTACGCGGTAATTGGTTCCACAAATCAACAACCCTGTTACTGAACCAGTACTTACCCAAGTCTTTCCTAAATCTAAACTTATCCAATTTATACCCATTGTTTCGTGTTCTGTCATGCGTTGATCGTTCTTAATCTATAATAGCAAATAAAATTCGTCTTCATCTTGAAAAACATAAATTAATAATTGAGTCGCAACATGGTTTTATAAATGGCCGTTCATGTTTAACAAATTTGTTATCTTTTTATTCTAGCATTGTTGAGGCAGTTGATAGTGGTAAGGATTGCGATGTTGTGTACCTTGACTTTAGCAAAGCTTTTGATACAGTGCCACATGAAAGACTGATTAAAAAGTTAGTCTCATGGTATTGCGGGTTCTATATTAAGCTGGATTAGGGCATGGCTATACCAAAGGAAACAGAGAGTTAGTATAAATGGAGTCAATTCAGAGTGGAAAAATGTTGTAAGTGGGGTGCCTCAGTGCTCTGTCCTGGGACCTCTGTTGTTTATAATATATATAAATGATTTAGATTCAGGTTTGAATAGCAACATTTGCAAATTTGCCGATGATACGAAAATCGGTAGGGAAATTAATTCGGAGGAGGACTCACTATCACTTCAAGTTGATCTAGATAGGGTTTTGAAATGGTCGAAGGATTGGCAGATGCAGTTCAATGCTGATAAATGTAAAGTTCTGAGGTTAGGTAATGATGATAGGGTTACAAGATACGAGTTGCTTGTTTCTGTTTTACTTGAGCGGAGTATGAGTATTTATTACTCGTATGGTCGCTTCAGTAAGATTTTGCCATATGTGTTTAACAACTTCTTCTGCTCTGTTGAATCTAAGTTGAAATCTTAATGGGTTAGTAACTGTGCACTGTGTTAGATAATGTTCCAGTGGTCTGTCGGGCATTTCTCCACAGTGTTGACATTTCCTCTCATCTTCCGGAACCTGTTAGCCTATTTCCCATGCACATGGGTATCCAAGCCTGATGCGATGTAAGTGCACTTATAAATATAAATAAAATGTTTATTCAGGTAAGGTACATACATACAAGAGATTTTACATAATTTGATCGATTTATAGATAGGGCTATTTATAGATACAATGCCTAAAGCTACTATTACGCAAAGGGTTTCGGCCAGGAAAAACATTAATGACTAAAACTTAATACTAATTGAGTATAAAGAATAAACTGTGTTGAGAACAAATAAAAATAAAGATAAAAAAGGGGGAAACATGGCTGAAAACGCAGCACAAATACAATTAGGTCAACAAACAGCGTTGTTTAAGAAAACAGACATGGGTTGACAATAGGGGGGTAAGGAAGGTTACATGGAATTTATTAGGTAGTACTTCGTTTTTATCTTAAACTGGTTGAGAGAGGTACAGTCTTTAACATGGTTGGGAAGGTCATTCCACATTTTGGGTCCCTTGATTTGTAGAGCATTTCTAGTTTGATTAAGTCGTACTCATGGAATATCAAAACTGAATTTATTTCTGGTGTGGTGCTCATGGGATCTGTTACAACCTTCAATGAAGCTTTTGGGGTCAGGATTGGCATTACAGTTCAGCGTTTTATATATGTATAATACACGTGAGAGAATGTGCAGTGACTTAATATCTAACATATTCAGAGATTTTAGTAGGGGTACCGAGTGATTTCTGGGGCCAGAGTGGGATATTGTCCTAATAGCAGCTTTGTGTTGAGTAATTAGAGGACGTAAATGATTTTGGGTAGTAGAACCCCAAGCACAAATACCATAGTTGAGATATGGATAGATGAGGGAGTAATAGAGCGTCACCAGGGCATGGCGGGGTACATAATATCTGATCTTAGAAAGAATGCCAACAGTTTTTGAAACTTTTCTTGATGTATACTTCTATTGCTCTACTGCTCCCTTTCATCAAACTAAGTGGTTCGTAGTTGGTTGTATTCTTGTACCAACCCGCAGATCCTGATGTTGCAACTGCTGTGTTGGGGTCACTGTACATCTTTTGCATTGTTCTGTTTCTAATTACTTTCTTTATCTGTGGTATGTAGATGTCTACATTTCTTCTCTTAGTTGCAAGTTTTGCAGCTTCGACTGCAATGTCAGTTCCTATTATTCCCACATGACTTGGCACCCAGTTGATAAGTACCCGTCGGCCTTGTCGTTTGAGTGTTTGCATTAATGATATGACATTTGTGATCAGATATATGTTATCACATATGTGTTCTTGTTGCAAGGTTTCAATGGCGGTTCTCGAATCTGTATGTATGATAGCATGTTGTTGATGTTCAGCAAGAGCATGTTCCAAAGCCTTTTGAATGGCTAGCATCTCTGTTTGTAAAGTCGAACACCCATTTGAGAGCCTCCAACTATTTACAGAGTTTCCTGCTTTAACTGCAGCTCCGGTTTCTTGTCCCTGCTGGTCTACTGATCCATCTGTGAAGTAAGTGAAGCTGTCGGATGCAATGTTTGCTTCTATATGCATCTGTGCAATGTTACGTAGCAGATGAGGATTTGTCCTGTTCTTTTTTCCTTCAATAACCATAATCTTAAAGTCTGCTGGTAGAGATTCCCAAGGGGCTTGCATAACAAAGTCTGCATGTATTTCGTCGACACCCTTCTCAGTGACTGTTTGTTATATCGAATGTATTGATGGTGTTTATCGCACAATGGGTCCACCTGTTGCTATTGGAGGCTCTTCTGTCCAGAGTTAGTGCTCCGGTGATTATATCTTTAAGTGAACGGATTCTAGGTCTAGTCAATATCTTGGTCAGCATGCACGCAGCGATCCCTTTTACCCTTATTTCAATCGACGTTAACTTGGTTTCTAGTCTTAGGTTCAGTATTTTAGTCCATCTGGGAGCTCCTATTATGATTCGCAACGCATCGTTTTGAATAACCTCAACGTTGGCAGTCTCCGTGGTGCAGTGGTAAGATACTCGCCTGGCGTTTCGCAAGCGCCTTGCCTTGGGTTCGAATCCTGGCCGGGGAGGATTGACCGGGCGCCAATCCTTAACTGTAGCCTCTGTTCACCCAGCAGTGAATGGGTACCTGGTTGTTAAACGATTCGGCGGGGGGTCGTATTCCGGGGAAATTAGGGTTAAGGACCTGCCCGAAACGCTACGCGTACTAATGGCTTTACAAGAATGTAAAACTCTTGTATGTAACGTTTGCCCACTGACCAGAAGAAAGAGTGAGTAAGTCGTGCGCTGCAAAATCAACTAGGGAATGAACGGCGTGTATGTAAAACATTCTTAACACTGTGTCCCGCTCCTAGACGGGGCCCTGTGATTGCTCTCATTATATTTAGTCGTGATTTTGCTTTCTCCTTTAGATATTGAATTTGCTTGTTGAATGTCATTTTAAAATCTATCAACACTCCGAGATATTGATATTGTGTAACCCACTGAAGGTTAATGTCTTGAATGCGTAGGTGCCTGTCTGGAGTGTTGCCACCTAGTCTCATTGCCTTAGACTTCTGTGCATATAGTTTTAGCCCTAAAACGCTGCATTCAGATGTTACTTTATCTAATGGACCTTGTGCTTTATTTAGAAGTGAAGGACCTGTAATGACTAATGCTATATCATCAGCATAGCTTAGCAATTTAACCCCTTCTGTAAATGTCATGGTAACAAGGTTTTCCATAAAAATGTTAAAAAGACTAGGACTGAGGACTCCTCCTTGTGGAGTCCCATTCTCATGTAAGTGGTAGTCCGACACTTGTCCTTACAAATTTTCTCTGGCATACCTGTGACTTAGGTAATCTTGAATCCATGCTAGCATTTTTCCCTTTACACCTTTTTTAACTAAGGTGTGTAAAATTGCTTGCGGGCTTGCAAGTTCGAATGCTTTTTCTAGATCAAGGAAGATCACTATAGCTGAACCCGAGTTAACTGTTTCTAGTAATGTTGCTATGCAGCTGGCAGTACCTACTCCTCTAGTGAAGCCAAATATGTGTTTATACAGTCTCCAGTCTTCCACAATAGCCTATTTAAGACCATCCGTTCTGCAGTTTTACTAATGCATGATGTTAATGAAATAGGTCTGTAATTGCCAGGTTCTTTCGGCTTAGGAATCGGTATGATGTCTGCTTTCTTCCAAGAGGTCGGTAGTTTGCCTTGCTGCCAAGATGCATTGATGACGTCCAATATTCCTTGTTCTCCAGCAAGACCTGCATGTGCGATCATTGAGTATGTAATTTTATCAGCACCTGGTGCAGTGTCCTTACCACCGTTTTTGGCTCTGATTAGTTCTTGTTTGGTGAAGGGACAATCACATTCGTCATTTATAGCTATGCTCTCATGAATGACTGTCAACCTCTCTTGTTTTAATTGTTCTTGCTGCCTTCGGACCATTGCAGGAAGCTGATATGAAGCTGTTCTTTCTGCAAATTGGAGAGCAAGTCTCTCAGCCTCCTGCAATGGTTAAATACATGCCTGTGGTCGGGCTGGTCGACCTGATATAGTTTTAATCTGACCCCATATCTTGCCAAGACTACTATGTTCATTTAGAGTTTGACACCACTCAAACCATCTTGCCTCCTTTACTTCTCTGGAAACTCGTCTTGCTTCAGATATCACGGCTCTTAGCAGAGTTCTTCCTTCTAGTGTGGAGTTTCTCTTTAGATGTTTTCTGAAGATGTTGACTCTGTGATTCTGTTCTTTAACTTCATTACTATAGAACCAATAGTTCTTTCGTTTTGTGTTTCCTGTGATAATGATTGGAATAGCTTTGTTTGCAGCAGCTGCAATGGCTTCCTGCAGATTGGTCTCGTGTATGTTCAAATCCTCAGGTAGCGTGTACGTTGCATACCATTTTTCAAGTTCTTCTTGGTATATATTCCAATTGGTCTTTCTTAAATTCCACCTAGGTTGTGCAGGTGGTGTAGGAGGTCGTTCTATGTTTAGTGTTGTGACAGTAGCATAGTGGTCACTGGTGATCACCGGGTCTACTTCCCACTTCGCCTGATGCTTGAGTGCTGTTGAGATTAATGTAAGATCAAGAGAACCTCCTAGAATGTGAGTGGGTTCCCCAGTGTTGAGAAGCGTAATTTCAGGTACTTCTCGCAGAGCTGCAGCTAAATGGCGCCCATCTGCATTGGCTGGCCCAGTCGCACCTAACTCTTGATGATGAGCATTAAAATCCCCAGCAATAATTACATTTTCCTGCGTGGCCAAGGCAAGCACTGCCTCTGCTTCTAGTTTACGTCTAGGGGGCTTGTAAACGTTGTATATGAGGAGCTCAATATTAGCCATATTCACTGTTACTGCTGTGATGGGAAAATGAAGGAGTGTAGATGTTCAGCAGTCCTCCTAATGGCTGGTGTCAATGCCTATCACATTAAAGAAAAAAAAAATCGACTGCTTGGCTGTTGTCTGTGATAAAGTAAGGGAATACACGCAAAACACATAGTATGAATAATGAAACTGTAATTAAATTGAAAGCAAATTAGAAACAAAGACAATTCCTTGGCTATGTACAGCGCAAACAAACAAGTACAAAAATATAAAATAAAAATTAAGAACAGGGATGACGTTACTCTATAATATAAAGACAAAATGAAATAAGCAGGTGCTGAGAATAAAGCGCTAGCTGAGAAACATCCACCTGATAGACAGAGCATATATCAGTTAGCTGTTCACAGTTTGAGAACACAAGATATTCTAACTTCAATGACTGGTTCAAGCCCAGACATCGACTAAGTAGAAGACGCTGAGGTGCAGAGGTGCAAGTGTGCAGTCGGCGGATCACCAATCAGAAGCAGGCAGGCTGGGAATGGTAGTTTGCTGGTTGATGACGGTGGCGAGCCGGCATGGAGGGAGTGTGGAGTAGGGGGGACGTTTGCCTCCTGGTCAAAACGTTTTGTGCTACTGGTAGACGTATCTTGAAGGTAGCATCTTATTGTTGTATGTATATAAGTAACTTTATGTAGGGAAGAGCAGGCTCAATCTGTCTTGAAAGAGATTATCGTCACAACTATCCCCCGAAGCCTGCTCTAATGGGTGAAGTTACGTCTTCAGATGGTAGAGTGGTAGGTGTAGCTGCCTCTACCTCATAGACTCTGGAGAGAGCGTCTGCTATGATGTTGTCAGAACCCTTGATGTAGAAGATCTCCAGGTTGAAATTCTGCAGATACAAAGCCCATCGTAGAAGTCGTTGATTGTTGAATTGGGCTTGCTGCAAGAAGTGTAGGGGATTGTGGTCCGAGTAGATGGTGGTAGACCGAGCACCTTGTAGGTAAGATGCAAAGTGCTGTAAGTTCAGGACGATGGAGAGGAGTTCCTTTTCGATAGTGCTGTAATTCTTCTGGTGTGGTTTTAACTTGTAGCTGTAGTAGCTAACAGGTAGAACCTCCTCGCCTCGTTGTTGCATCAGGACGCCCCCGATGCCGGTACCACTGGCGTCGACATGGAGGATGAAAGGCTTCGTGATATCTGGCGAGGCGAGAATGGGATTAGAACAGAGCAGAGATTTAAGTTGTTCAAAAGCAATGGTTTGCTGAATGGTCCAATGACACCGTTGCTTGGGGCTGGTTAAAGTGATCAATGGTGTCGCTACCGTACTAAAATTCTTCACAAACCTACGGTAGTAGGAGGCAAGACCAAGGAAGCGCAGGAGCTGCTTCCTGGTGGTAGGTTGTGGGTAATGCTGGATGGCTTTTTTTTATTATTATTATTTTCTACCACAGACGTGGCCACACATTTACAATGCTAACCAGAATATATACATTTTCTTCTGTCCTCCATGGACATGGTTAGAGAAATGTTAAACATAGAGTTCAAGGGTTTATTGAACACTCAACCACAGAAGGTGATTCGGTGCTTTTAAAATGCTAAGCTAACCTACATACGTAAATACATAGATACACAGATTTACATGTGCCCTACATAAAGTGTTTGATGTGTCTTTTACATAGTGCCATTAATGTACATTCACAAAGGTGAAATGTTATTCTGATCAGCTTCCATATATACTTTATACCCATACATATACATACACACACACATATACATACATATATACACACACATGCATTCACGTACATCTGTCTCATTTACTCTGACAGGGTGAGATAGCTGATAAAGAAACTAGTGTGCAATTAAGCACTTAATCACTGAAGGTGATGAAGGTGCTTTTACAAGCTCAGGTTATATAGTTACATCATATATATACATTGTATGATTGATATATTACATGGTCAATCTTGGATACAAGTCCAATATATCATCAAGTGTTCCAGTACTCATATAGTAATTACAGAGTTCAGCATACCTTAGCCCAGGAGGGCGAAAGTCAGTCAGTATGGGACATTCTACAATATAATGTTCAAGAGAGTGCATGTTTTCTCTTTCACAAAGTTGACACATTGTGTACTCGGCATTTGGGTTTTGAGAAAGCTGCCAGATACGTCTATATCCCAGGCGTATTCTGGCCACTATAACATCACATTGCCGGGTTCTTGTTCTATTAGTCCCATATGTGAATGCCTCCTCACGATATCTATCATAATATTTAATGCTACAACTTTCAGGTCTTTGTGAATTTGTTAGGTCGGTGAGATTTTCATTAGATATTTGTTTAAGTATTCTCTTTGTCACTGCTAATGAAACACCCATATCAATTTCTATCACTGGTTTTCTGCAGGCTGTCTTAGCAAGCATATCAGCAGTGTCATGCCTTGAGATGCCAACATGTGATGGTATCCATAGGAATTTAATCTCAAATCTCATTTCTTTAGCAGCTAAAACATTCATTCGAATATCACTGACTATTTTCTGGGTGTCACTACTATGTGCATTCAGTGCCAGGAGTGCACTCTGCGAGTCACAGTATATAAGTCCACTGCCTTTGTCTTTTAAAAATTCAGTGGCAAGGTATATGCCTGTAAGTTCGGTTTGAGTTGTACTTGCCCAGTCATTGACGCGCTTCATTGCTGTATGTACGAGAGAAGATTGTTCAAATATGTTACATGCACATCCGGTACATCGTCCACCTTCTTCTACAGAGCCGTCGGTATAGCACTGATAAACATCGTTACCCATACTCTGAGTACTTTCAGTGATGCTTTTCAGTGTTAACTGTTTTAATAATGTAGTGTGCACACTATCTTTCTTGGGCGCATTTACAAAATCAACTGATAGATCCCAGCTATCCCATGGAGTAATTGGCTGATTAATCATTAGTTGAGTTGGGTACATATTTAATATTTTGATGGAGTTGGCTACCTTGTAGAACCAATATACATAATCAGATTTCGTTCTTCTTCTATAGACCTCAGGTGAGTGCAGCATATTAGAAAGTTTAGCTAGAAACTTCATGTGTTGTCTAGATGTACTCAATGCCTTCACGCCGAAAACTGTGCTAATAGACAAAATTCTCTCACTTATGGTAGGTAATTTTAACTCTGCTCTCATATTAACTATTCTCGTGGACTTTGGAGCCCCAAGGATGAGACGCATAGCTTCATTTTGCAAGGTTTCAAGAGATTTCAGCTCTTTGTCAGTATACAGTGTGAGATGTAGAGCATTGTAGTCAATCACAGAGCTTATAAATGATATATAAAACATTCTAGCAAGTCTCACGTTAAGTCCATGATTGGCACCAACAAGGACCCGCAAGGGCTTTAATCTCTCCCAAAGTCTCCTCTTGAGAGA
This sequence comes from Procambarus clarkii, assembly GCF_040958095.1. NCBI lineage: Eukaryota > Metazoa > Arthropoda > Malacostraca > Decapoda > Cambaridae > Procambarus > Procambarus clarkii. The sequence continues at coordinate 36,112,503 of NC_091155.1, read as the reverse complement.
AGAAAGGTACCCAGGGTCGTTAATGGGGACACCAAGGTATCTGTAAGACTCGCAGTTCTCAAGTGCTCGCCCATCTATATGATAATTGGGTGGTGGAATACCACATGGAATGAGGGCACGAGTTTTCTGTACAGAGATAAGGAGGCCACATTCCTCAGCTCTAGTAGCAAAAGCGTCGAGCAGAACTTGCATTCTAGGCTCGGAGGCAGCCTATAAACATATATCATCAGCATAACAAATGACAGTGTCTTCATTATTAGTTGGAAGATCTTTAATAAGTTTATGCATCAGAACGTTGAACAACAAGGGGCTGAGGACCCCTCCTTGTGGAGTTCCCAGTTCAAAGTGTTTGCTCTCTGTGCTTTTAACACCATTAAACAAAACATATGCTGTACGATTAGACAAATAGCCCTTTATCCATTTCAGTAATTTTCCTTGTATTCCAAGCTCGGCAGCTTCAATATGTGCGAAGTACTCAGCAAAACAGTGTTGTGTACTGAGCCCAGGCATAAATCCAAACAGTTGGGGTGACAGGTGCCCCTGTATACGATACATGAGTCGGTTAAGAACAATACGTTCTAGCACTTTACAAACACACGTTGTTAGAGATATGGGTCTATAATTATCTGAGTGTGGTTTGGGGATGGGAACAATGACACTCTTTGTCCAAGCATCAGGTAATACTCCTTCACGTAAACTCATTCTGTACAACACTAATAATGGATTACCTGGTACGTGTGAGACTAATCTCAGTAGACTGTAAGTTATACCATCCTCTCCAGGAGCAGTTGATTTTCCCATCTTTAGTGCATGATTTAATTACCATTCAGTTACATCATTAAGGTCTGACACGTCGATAGCTGTACAGGCAAGATTGATGGTTCGTTGTCTGTTGGGGCGTGTGTCATCAAGTTTGTGCTGTATGTTAATTGGGAGTGAGTCGTAGCTCGATGTTAGTGCCCATTGATCAAGGAGGATGTTTGCTTGTTCTAGTGGGCTGTGGTGCAGCGGTTTGGTTGGGCTGCTTCTAGAGATTTTTCGTATCTTTTCCCAAACTTCAACAAGTGTTGTTTGCTCATTTATACTTTGTAGAAACTCTTCCCAATGTTTATTACGTATGACGTTGCTCATGTCTCTCACCTCTCTATTTGCAACTAGAAATGCATGCAAGTCACCTTGTGCTTTGGTTCGTTTGTACGTATCTCCAAGTTGCTTTACTCGTTCATGTTCTTTAACAAATACGGGGTCAAGGACCCACTTGGGTGGTGGTAGGTGTTGCCCACTTCTGGTAGGCTTACGACCTGTTCCCCAACACACCCATGTGTTATAGTAGGTAGTAATCGTATCAACGAGATCTCTGGAGAAGGCTTGTACATTCGTTATTGTGTAATCTTGATACCATTTTGAAATACAATTAATAAAGTGGTCATGCAAGCCATATGGAATATTCATTTTCCGTCTCTGATGTCTATTAGGTACATCACACTGTACCTCATAGGAAGCAGAAACTGCATAGTGATCACTAACCAAGTGATTTACCAACGAACATTCCATCCTATCTTGCACAAGGTTTCTACCCATTACATAATCAAGTCTGTCTCCCAATAAATGAGTTTGGGTATCCGTAGTATACACGGTTAATCTGTTGTCATAAACATATTTTATAAATTTGCATCCATTATCGTTGTTAGTACTGTCTCCCAGCGTAATATGTCTAGCATTAAAATCTCGCATGTATATTGTCCCATGATTGTCTAGACCTGGGAACAATGCTACATTGAGTTTCTGGCTTCTGGCATATACGTTGAGGAATGAAAAGTGGCCTGCTGTAGTTTGTACATGAAAGTGATGGTACTGTGTGAGTACATTGTGTGACGTGCTCACAAGAATGTGCGGTAAATCACTTCTGACATATGTTAATAGGCCTGTGGCGTTACTGTTATTATAGGATGCATACCCTCTGATCTTTGGTGGGGTTTTGTTTATCATGTTGGACGTGTAGGGCTCCTGTATAGCAATTATATCTATGTTGTTACTGGTAACATGTGCGATTAGATCATTCAGTCTTTTGTTGATGCTACGAATGTTTCAACTGAGAAACCTAATGGTTCTTGTGTCAACAGCAGCCATCGTCTTGGTGTTGTTCCTCCCTGGGACTGGTGGTCCCATTGTTGTCCTTGTCCCACTTACACAATGTGTCAATATGTGACTCTACGACGTAAAGAGCCACACCAACCTGGCGTTTTGTGTCGTCAGGAACATCTGATGACATCATCAGATTCTTGATCATTGAGCAACTCGGGATGGTCCGCAAGTGAATGCTCTCTGTAAGTCGTAGGGCATAATTACTGTCACTCAGAATATTATCTTTTTCATTCTCGTACCTGGCTTGAGCGCGTTCCTTAAGGGGTTATGGTACCCGAAAATCCGAAGAAAAATGGAATATTTACGAAAAATACTACAACGTTCTGGCAACACTGTGGTGCAAACCGTTTAATTTTATCTTGAAAAATAACGTAATTAGAGTCAAATTTCCCGCTGCAACTTTCTTGAATCTGGTCCTCGCGGCGTAGGTGCGCCACGGGGTACTGTATCTTACGTTGTAGAAGTCTTATTTTTCGTAATAGCGTTGAAAATAACATGTTATGCATAAAATGAATATAAACTCACTCATTGGCAACAGTATCGTGTGAGAGAGAGGGTCGTATGTGGCTCAGCCCATCAGTGACTGCGTCTCTTTTGGGGAGTGGATGTATGCTGACGCGCTCTCACATTATCTCCCAGAACTCATGCTATTTGTACTGCAATATGACTTACCAAACGAACAAGAGAAAAGCATTGAAAGCTAGATGCATGCGAGCTCTCCATAGAAGGTACAAGCTGGCCGCAATGCGTAAATCACGCATGGTCACGAGTGACCGCGAGTAGAGTAATTTGTCGCGCGCTACGCAACTCCAACTTTTACAACTAGATCTGCCTTCACAGCCTTTATTTATTATTCAATTTACATGAAACTTGCACATTATATGTAGAGTTTACGCCTCTAAAACCGGTTGATATTTTTCTTATCTACGTAGATTTATTGATTTTATAAATAATGATACACTTCATTTTGTTGCATACGTTTTTGGGAAACTTTTAAAAATCTGTATTATTGCACTAAATACATCTGGGATAAAGATCGATCAACCAAATCTTTATTATATAGTAAGGTAAGGCTGAGTGTCGTAGAAATGATTTTGGTTCACAATTGTGGGCTGTGAAAGCAATTGAACATTGTTGAAAAATTGTATAATTTTTGTTTTGTTTTTCTCCTTCTCTATTTAGGCTGAGATGCTGAAACTTGGCCTAGGTGCAGCACCTTTCACATGTATCAGGATAATAAATTATGAATACCCTACAACAACTCTCATATTTCCGGTCTTATAACCCCTTAAGGACATGAATCAGTTTAAAATATTCTGATGCAGATCGACTTCCTTTTCCAGTTAATGTTTCTGTGTCACTAACACTGTTGTCATCCCTGAGTTGACTGACGACATCGCTGCCACCGCCTCTGTTGTCGCTCTCCTCTCTGCCGCCGCTGCCGCCGCCGCCGCTGCCGCCGCCGCCGCTGCCGCCGCCGCCGCTGCCGCCGCCGCCGCCGCCGCCGCCGCCGCAGGTACCTTTACCACCGCGGGTCACGGCTGTAACACAGCAGCATGGAGGCTGCTGTATCTCTTGTGAAGGAGCCTGACGTAGCATCTGTATAATTCCAGTCAGTTCTGCTACCTGCGCTTGCAAGGCTGCCAACTGTCCTTTAACTGTTATCTCAGACTGTTGTGTGTTGTCAGGGGCGTTGCTGGTACTGTCACCGTTATGGGATGGGTCAACAGTACTAAAGCCGGAATGAGTAGACACTTGTTATGTCTCGGGCACTTGCCTCCTTGTGCCAAGGGAGGCTGGCCGTTTGGTACAGTCTGAGTGCCAGATGGTTACTCCTTCCGTACCACATCTGAGACACCTCAGCGGCGGTTTAGTTGGAGTCACAGTTTCAGGTTGTTGCCCTGCTTCTGTTACAGTGTTCTGTTGCTCCTGTTCCAGTTTTCTTTGGTCTCTGGTCTTCTTATACGGACAGTTCTTCAGTGGGTGATCACCGGAACAGAAAGCACACCTGGGTGTGGAGCACCAGCAGTGCTTAGCTATGTGGCCACTGCCACAGCACTTGTAACCCTCCACAGGGCTCGGTTCCCACACCCTGAACGTGCTGGGGGGCGCAAACTCCCCACCAAACCAATACTTTTTAGGTGGCGGATCATGCTTCTTCCAGACTATGACTATTTGATTGGTGGGTTTACCATTTTTGGTCAATCTTCTTGCTTTGTGAACCCCGTCTAATTCATAGACCCACTCTAGTGGATACTCGTGATGGTATCTGTAGACTAGGTATTCATCCATCTTCTTGTTTCGCGATGGATTATCTTGAAGAGAGAACTTTATACCACCTATTGTTCCTTGCTGAAGAGCACCCACAACTTGCTTATTCTGTCTTGAAACGTACACATATGGGGAGTTGACATGTGGACGTAGGAGGTCTATAGAGCCAAGTTCATACTCCTTGCTCAGTGCCTTGCTCCAAACAATCTTGTCAGCTACACTCGTGCCTTTAGGGAAGGCCAGGCGCGTATACTCTGTCTTTGGTGCTAGCGGACGTCGTCCACCCTGTTGTTCACCACGCTTTAGTTTCCTTCTCTGATTTTTACTTAACACGGTCATAAACCCATCACTGGATGGTAAGGTGACAGTGTCACTGGTCATGGTGGGGGGGAGCCCTGATGGCCCGGCAGCTACCTCCTCCATTACTGCTTCTTCATGTGACATTAATTTGAAATAATATCGTCCGATACCTGGTGTGACGATAATCTCTTTCAAGAGAGATTGAGCCTGCTCTTCCCTACATCATTACGTCGTAACATACAAGTAAGTAAGTAAGTAATTATCAAAAGAAGGCACCAAACCGGGAAGGCTATGTAGCACCATCAAATACGCAAAATAATCAGAGGGCGCTAAATATCACCAAGGATGCCAATACGAGAACAAAAACGCATAAGGCGAACGATATCAAAAGTATCCGAGTCACCAAGAATTCTATCGAGGGACAGGTGCCCGCGAGGGGCGGTCGGAAAGCAAGACACACGCTCGTCCTGGAAGTCAGGACATTCAAGAAGGACATGCACGACCGTAAGAGGGACAATGCAACTAGGACAATAAGGAGCAGGGCGGCGCTCCATCAAGTGACCATGGGTTAAGCGAGTATGGCCAATACGCAACCTCGCTAGAGCTGTTTCCCACCGCCGGTTACGGTGGAAGGAGGACGGCCACGAGGAAACACAACATTTAAGAGTACGTAGCTTGTTACCAGTAACAGACAACCAAGAAGCCTGCCAACGGGTAAGGACTGAGGAATGGATAACCGGGTAAAAGTCGGAATACGGAATGCCTTTACGAGAGATGGGACAAGAGCGGACAGCTTCCTTAGCGGCAGCATCCGCACGCTCATTTAAAGACACGCCAATATGGCTGGGAACCCAACAAAACTCAACCAACTTAAATTTACTGTGAACGAGAAACAGCCAATGCTGGATCTCGACAACTACCGGATGAACTGGATTAAAGCACCCGAGAGCCATGAGGGCACTACGAGAGTCAACAACAACCACAAAGGAAGACTGACAACGAGAAAGCAGGAGACGAAGAGCATAGAGAATAGCATAAAGTTCCGCTGTAAAGATGCTAGTCTCCGGAGGCAAGCGACACATATAAGTGCGATCAGGAAAAACAACAGAGTAGCCAACACCGTCCGCTGACTTAGACCCATCGGTGAAGACAGAAACGGAGCGGGAGTGAGAAGAAAAGTGCTCGAGGAAAAGGCGTTTTAGAACTGTAGGAGGGGTAAAAGCTTTAGTGATACGAGTCAAGGATGTACAAAACCGCGGAAGAGGGACCCTCCACGGGGGCAAAGAAGGAACAACACGAGGAGAAACATCAGAAATACGAACGGAAAGAGAATCCTGCAGGCGAGATAACCGGACAGAAAGAGGGAGGTGGTGAAGAGGAACAGGAACCGCAGGAGGGGTAAAAGTTAAAGCACGACAGAGACGAGAGGAAGGATGTTGCAAGGACCGCGCAAGATAGCGAAGACAGTAGCGATCACGGCGGTCCTGGAGAGACAGGAAGCCAGTGTCAACATACAAGCTAAGGACGGGAGTCGAACGAAAGGCACCAGAACTGAGGCGCAACCCAGTATGGTGCAAAGCATCAAGACGGCGAAGAGTAGAAGGAGAAGCAGACGAGTAAGCAGGGCAACCATAATCGAGCTTAGACAGGACGAGAGAGGAATGTAAAGCAAGGAGAGTGCGCCTATCTGCCCCCCAAGAAGTATGGGACAAGACCCGAAGGAGGGTAAGGGACTTAGAGCACTCAACACGGAGGTAAGAGATATGGGGAGACCAAGACAAACGAGTGTCAAGGAATAACCCCAAAAGCTTCGCGGAATCTTTGTATTCAAGGGGATGACCATAAAGTGACAAAGAGGGACGAAGAACAACCCGTTTCCGCGTAAAAGTCATGGCACAAGTCTTAGAAGTAGAGAACTTGAAGCCATGACCTGTGGCCCAAGACGACACGGCATCAATCGCAAGTTGAAGCCGGCGTTGAAGGAGAGGCGAATCATCACCCTGACAACAAAGGGTAAGATCATCGACATAGAGAGCGGAGAAGACACCAGAAGGAAGAGAGGAAAGAAGACCATTGAGGGCAACCAGAAAAAGAGTAGTGCTCAGAACACTACCCTGGGGCACACCTTCGTATTGCTGAAAAGGGGGAGAGAGAGCGGTACCAAGGCGCACCCGAAAGGAACGACGAGAGAGGAAGCTGCGGAGAAAGAGAGGGAGATGACCACGAAGGCCAAAAGAATGAAGTTGAGATAGGATACGATAACGCCAAGTGGTGTCGTAAGCCTTTTCTAGGTCAAAAAGGACGGCAACAACGGAGGTCTTCGCAGCAAAAGCAGTACGTATATAGACCTCCAAGTTCACCAGGACATCTGTCGTGCTGCGGCACTTGCGGAAACCAAATTGAGAGGGGGAGAGGAGGTGATGGTGTTCCAGGAACCACATCAGACGAACGTTAACCATACGTTCAAAGAGTTTGCAGACACAACTTGTGAGAGCAATAGGGCGAAAGTCCTTAGGGGAAGTACCCAGAGACCCTGGTTTGCGAACAGGGAGGACAACGGCATCGAGCCAGTCCTCAGGGACTGACGACGACTCCCAGATCCGATTATACAGACTCAGTAAATACTGAGACGTGCTCGGAGGGAGATGGCGAAGCATCTCATAATGAATACCATCGGAGCCCGCCGCCGTAGAACCGCAGAGGGCCAGGGCAGAACGAAGTTCAGAGAGAGAGAAGGGATCATTATAGGGAAGCTGAAGATGAGTGCAGAAATCTAAAGGACGAGACTCAAGGACAGGTTTACGAAGAAGGAAAGATTGGGGAAGATGAAGACCAGAGCTAACAGAAGAAAAGTGGGAACCCAGTTCGGAAGCGACCTGCAACGGGTCCGCCACAAGAGTATCATGGAGGTGAAGGACCGGTGAAACATCGGGAACGAACTTACCCGCTATCTTGCGGATACGCTTCCAGATCTGGGCCAGAGGGGTTTCGGACGTAATTGTCGAGACATAAGATGCCCAACATTCACGTTTAGCCGTACGGATGGCCCTACGGGCCACCGCACTCGCTTTCCGAAAGAAAAGAAAAGAATCGGTCGTCTGCCTACGGCGGTGCTTCTTCCAGGCTGCTCGCTTACAGCGGACAGCCCGAGCACAGTCCGCATTCCACCAGGGAACGCACTTCCGTGGACCCCGAGAGGAAGAGCGAGGAATAGAGCGGAGGGCAGCGTCGAAGACCGTGTCATGAAAAAGGAGGAGAGCGCGAGAGAGGGGCAGAAGGGAGAGGTCAGAGAGAGTAGCACTGAGGGAAAACAGGGTCCAGTCCGCCTTAGCAAACTGCCACCTAGGGAAAGAGAGGGAAGGGCGAAAAGAGAAAAAGGAAACAAGGATGGGGAAATGATCACTTCCATGGAGGTCATCAAGAACCTGCCATGTGAAATCTAAGTAAAGAGAAGAAGAGCAGAGAGAAAGATCAAGACAAGAAAGGGTGCGAATTCGAGAGTCCAAATGAGTGGGCTCACCAGAATTCAGAAGAGACAGGGAAGAAGAGAGGAGAAACGGCTCAAGGAGGCGACCCCGGGTATTCGTCAGAACGTCACCCCAAAGAGAATGACGACAATTGAAGTCACCCAGCAGGAGCACAGGCTCCGGCAAGGAGTCTAGGAGGTGTTTCAAATCAGGAAGAGAGAGCGGGACACCCGGGGGGAGATAAATGGAACAAACTGTGTACCATTTCCCCACAAAGATACGAGCAGCAGAACAATGGAGAGGCGAAGGAAAAAGTAAAGGAACAAAGGGAACATCAGCCCGAATCAAGAGAGCAGAAGAATTAGAAGCCCCAGCAATGGCTGGGGGGGGGGAGAGAAAGGAATAGCCACGAAAACGACCAGGACGAGCACCAAGCATCGGCTCCTGGAGACAGACACAAAGGGGCGAAAACCGCGAAACCAGAAGTTGGAGTTCGAGGAAATTGGCGTAATAACCTCGAACGTTCCATTGAAGAATGGACAACGACGAGAAGAGAAAGGACAAAAACAGAGAACAAGGAAGAAACAAAGGCGAAAGACCAACAGAGCACGTTAAAGAATATCAGGGTCGGGATCAGGGTCAGCAAAGTCAGGGTTAGGGGGCATGGGTAAACTGAGCAAAGACGGAGGGAAGGAAACGGGAGAACAGATCAGAGGTGGGCGGGCAGGGTCCGGAGGAGGAGGAGGAGGAGGAGGAGGAGGAGACAACGGAGAGGAGCAGTCAAGGACAGCAGCAGGAAGAGGGGGAGTAGAAAGAGAGGAGCGCACCCCAGCAAGAGCAGCAACCGAAAGGGAAGCAGGGGCCAAAGAAACCTCCATAGCAGGAACAGGGGGCGCAAGCATCGAAACGGGAGTGGAAGGAGCAACAGAGCCAGAAGGAGGAGCTGAGGAAGAAAGCGAAGCCTTCTTACCCGCCTGGGAAGAGGAAGGAGAGGAGCCAGGCTTACGCTTCTGACTTAAAGAGACCGGTGTCCCAGCAACTACGTACCGGGCAACGGATTCCAGTGTCTCAACAGGAGAAGCCGAACGAGAGCACACACGACGGCCGTTAGGAGAGCGATGGACATCCGCCCGCACCGACAGGCGGCGGGGAGAGCCGATAGATGGAGGAAGAGGATGGGAAGGAGGATCGGAGGGGGACGAGGAAGGAGACACAGAAGACACGACAGACCGGGTAGAAGGAAGGGGAACCCCAGACAGAGGACCAGGAGGAGGATCCTTCGGGAGAGAACCCAAAGGGACAGAGGAGGGGGCAGTGGGCGCATCAGGGTCCAAGGCCTGGAAACGGTTGTGAGTCTGAGGAAGGCGGGAAGGACGAGGAGATGAAGAGCGCAACACGCGAGCATAAGAGATATTAGCATAAGGCGGGAGCCGGCGAACCTGGCGCCTCGCCTCAGGAAAAGATAAACGCTCCCGGTGCTTCAAGTTGAGGACGGCTGCCTCAAGCTTGTAATGGACACACGCACGGGAGAAGGTAGGATGGGCCTCACCGCAGTTGAGGCAACGAGCCTGGGGAGAAGCGCACTCCGACTTAGAGTGACCTTCGCCACCACACAAAGGACAGAGAGAGACAGTCCCGGAGCAGCGGAGGGCACCATGCCCAAACCTCCAGCACTTGTTGCAGAGCCGAGGAGAAGGAATGTACTCCTGGACAGAGCACCTGGCACCAGCAAGAATGACAGAGGGTGGAAGGGTCCTACCATCAAAGGTAATCTTCACAACCCGGAGGGGCTGACGGCGACTACCACGAGGGGGACGAGTAAACGTGTCCACCTGGAGAATAGAATGGCCCTGGGCAGCGAGGATATGTCGAATATCGTCGTGGCAGTCGCGTAGGTCCCGAACACCGGTCGCAACATGGGGCGGGAGCAAAATAGTGCCAACACTGGCATTCAACTGGACGTTCTTCGAGACCCGAACGGGGGTCTCGCCAAGGCAGGATAAGGCAGCCAAGCGGGAAGCAGCATCCTGAGAAGGAGCAGCAACGACACGCGTACCGAGACGAGTGGGGTTAAAAGTAATGGAGGCATCCACGGAATCAATGAGATGTCGATGAAGGGAGAAATCGTCAGGAGGCGCAGAATCAAGAGGGAGGAGATCAAAATATTTGGCCCACGAAGCGGGACCAAACAAGGCTTGATAGGTAGCAGAACTGGAAGGAATCGAGCGAGGGCGGCCGTGACGAGAACGGCGGTGAGAACCCCCAGAGAGAGAGGGGTTAAAAGGCGCAGTAGTAACAACGAGAGAAGGAGCCGCGCCAGGGGACGAGGTAGTCACCACTGGGGGCTTGGGGTTCGACCCAACCACAGAGGAGGGAGGGGAGCCAGGGGAAGGAGTCAGAGAGGCCAAAGGAGGAGCAAGGTCGGGGCCCAATGCAGCGGAGGCTACAGAGCCCGGTCTTCCAATACGGACCGACTCGGGGGCTTGGTCGCCCACCCCACGAGCCTGAAAAGGTAAGCCAGAAACAGCCGAAACAGGGGTTATTATCCTGACGAAATTACGAATTCACTCACGAATGTGCCCCCACACCCACCATGGAGCCACAATTAGAGGCAGGACACCCAACAAGAAGCTATCGCCGATCTTGTCGGGGCCTCCTAGGGGTGCGTCGTGAGTATACGCCCCACAAACGCCACCTTAAGAAACCGACAGTCCGTCGAGATCGGGTTCAGTGACGAAGTGGGGATTGACAATAAAAGGTTCCCCTCGCTCTCGACGTCGGGTACCGCAGTTCTACGGGTGCAAGAGTATGCCTCCTCAAGCACCCGGGCGTCAAAGTAGAAGAAGTCCAAGGGAAGAACCAGAACGAGCAAAAGGTCGGCAGGAAACGGCAAGCAGATAGGAGAAGAGGGGGGAGAAAAACGAAACAGAAGGAAAAGGAAAAGATGCCCAGCAGAATTGGAGAGGACGGCAGCAGGAGCACAAGGCTAGAAAAGGACAGAGGACTGTCCCAAGGAGCATCACACTCCGGCAGCCGCCCACTAAGCCCCCAGACGGCGACAACGAGCTGAGCGGGGAGGGGGTCGTAACATACAAGATACTATATAGAAGATACGTCCACCAGTATCGCCAAACGTTTTGCCCAGGAAGCAAATCGTACCAAGCACACCCCGACACCTGGCAACAGCCCGCCGTAACCAGCAAACTGCTCATCCTCTGCCTGCCTGTTGCTGATTGGCTGGTGTCTCGTCGCACCTGCACTCCGCCACCACCACGAGTCGTCGTCTGGGCTGCAGCACGCCAGACTCATCAGAATATCTTTGTGCTCCATGGAGTTGACATCTCTCGCTGGTAGACTAAGCCTTGGCTTTCGTGTACTAAGGGAGGTGGCAGCTTGAAGCCAGTATTCCAGCACCGCACATATTTTATTTTGCTATCACTGTAACTTACTTGTCTTAGCGTAACTTTTCATTGCCAGTTATTATTCATGTTATTTTGTTTGTTGACTTGTCCTACATTTTATGAGATTGCCTTTATTCATGTCTTGTTTTCTAGAGTAATTAAAATTTCATTGTTTATATACTTGTGTTTTGTGTGTTTTCCCATTACCTTACCACAGACGAAAGGACAAACTTTTCTCTTTTTTTGTGATGTTATGAGGCCCTGCCCCCAGCTTTTGAAACAGCCGAACACCAACGCTTTACCGTCACACTGGTTAATACCATTTATAACCATGTGATGATGAATAACATGACAAATGGCAGGGCAAGCAGCAAGCCCTACCAGTCATCAGCGCCCAACAGTCATAAACCTGCTCTGAGGGGAAGAGCACTCTCAGTGGGTTTGAGTGTGCTCAGACGACTTGGATAAACACTTGGATATTCCACTTGGTTGGTTGGGACTCGCAGAGGGTAGCCCTCAGTGACTTATTCTCCTATGTGTGGACAGAAGATCCCCCTAAGACAGCCTAACCCTGCTTCAAGGGTGAACAGATGCCCAAGTCAAGTGGCACCCCAGATTTTACAGGTAACCACATGGGCCACTGGACCGTTCCACTTGACCTGTTGAAATGGTGAAATGAGAAGAATAAGAGAAAGTGGGGAAGATAAGTCTTATAACTAGGAATGTACAGTTGCTCTGTACAAAGCTGGCATCATTGAAGTGTTGGCGGCTGTCAACCTCCCGCCAGGGAAGGGATAGGGGGGACCGTTGGGTCAGCGCTCTAACCGCAAGGGTCAGAGGTCCGTGGGGGTCAGATTACGATCCCACAACTCTCCTTGCTGTTTGGTGCCTGAAGCTGTAGATGCCCTGTGGTTCTTGCTAGAGTCTTACAGTGAGTCCCAGGTACACTGTACAGGCGATGCTGTGTTCCCGCCAAACACACACCGAAAATACGACGTTGGTACAACGTTCGAACAAGTTTTAACACCTCCTAACCAGTTATAACAAGCAATATAGCAAGTTGTAACAACGTTCTAATACGTCATAAACACGTTAAGCCAAGATGTAACAACTTTATTACAAGTTGTAACAAGCGGAAAATAGAGACAGTTTCGGTTTGTGTTTCCCGGGTTATTAGCACCAGCAATGCATTAAATACAAGTGTTTGGAAGGCTTCCCCTAAGGGAGCGGAGGGGGCAGGCTAGCCTGCCTCCAAGCCTCAGGCGCCACTCCCTTGTTCACTCTAGGGTTCCTTTGATACTAGTGACTTATGCAACAATGTTGGAACACTCAGCAGCACAGTAGTATTGTGACGATACAACCCCGGCGATCACAGCACAAGGTTGGGGATGAGGGACTGAACCCAAAGAGAGAGAGGAGGCGCGCACATCCTCTCAGCTCAAGGACTGGCCAGCGAGTGCTGGATGGCTTGAGTGTGTATGTTTAACGGAGCTAGGCTGCCACTCCCTATCACATGACCAAGATAACGCACTGTACCTTTAGCAAAGGTGGACTTGCCCAAGTTGATGGTGAGGCCAGCTGTCAGGAGCTTTGCGAACAATCGTTGCAGCTGGAGCAGATGTTCGCTCCAGGTGTTGGTTGCCACCACGATGTCATCCACGTAGGCGTAGGTGTTATCTAAGCCATGGATGACGCAGTTGACAGCTCGCTGGAAGGTGGCCGGGGCATTACATAGTCCAAATGGAAGGCGTTCATATCTGTAAAGGCCAAAAGGAGTGGTGAAGGCAGATATTTCCTTAGCTCGTTCTGTCAAACATACGTGGTAGTATCCCTTGAGTAATCTAGTTTAAATAAATACCGAGCATTACCAATAGCGTCAAGGATGTCATCTATTCTAGATAATGGGTAAGCATCCTTGACTGTCACAAGATTCACTTTCCGATACACAGCCTCACTTTACCGTGAGGTTTCGGCACCAAGATGCAGGGTGAGGCCCAAGGGGACTCACAAGGGGTGGCCAGCCCATGATCCAGGAGGTACTGTACCTCAGCACGCATAACTTCCTTTTTGCTCGGGCTGATTCGGTAGAAAGGTTGACGAATCGGCCGGGTGTCAGGGAGTAGCTGGATGTCGTGCTGAACCACATTACACTCCTGTGGATCATCGCTGAACAACTTCTGATGTTCCTTGAAGATTCTGAAGAGAGGAGCACTATTACTGTCCTGCAAATAGGTATGAAGATCAGTTAGGATTTCCGAGTTGGAAGGCACTGACTCAGTGTTAGTGCTTTCGGGAGGAGAAGCAGGGAAGGTCTCACTGTGGAGGTATGGACCTTTAAATGTGAATAATGATACCAACACAGTGAGGGAGCACCTTGATATTGCTTCAGGAGGTTGACGTGGCATAACTGGGTCTTCCGCCGCCTATCTGGAGTCTCAAGAACGTAGTTGTGGTTGTTTCTGCACTCCTTGATGCGGTAGGGTCCTGAAAACTTGTTTTGCAATGGAGAACCTGGGATAGGAAAATATGCCAACACGAAGTCTCCTGGTTTAAATTTCCATAATTTGCTGCTTTGGTCAAAATGAGTCTTCATCCTCTCCTGAGCTTTCAATAGATTGGCATTAGCAAATTTACGTACTCTCTCTAGAATGTGTTTTAAGTTTTGAAGAAACTGGGGCACATTCTGAGGGTTACTGAAGGTGGCATTACGTAGAGAGTCTTTAAAAGCTTTGAGAGGAGTACGGCACTTACGTCTGTAGAGCATCTCATAAGGAGATACTCCTAGAGACTCATTGGGGAGACTTCTGAAAATGCACATAATGATGTCAAGTTGTTTATCCCAGTCCTTCAAGGTTTCATTGCAAAATTTCTTTAGGAGTGCTTTAAAAGTCTGATGACTACGTTCAAGAGAACCCTGTGAGGCAGGATGATAGGGGCTGGACTATACCCGTGTGATGTTGAACTCTTCCAGTGTCTTCTTGAAGAGATCACTGGTGAAGTTGGTGCCACAGTCGCTCTGAACCTCTCTTGGAAATCCATACTGGGCGAAGATCTTCAATAGTTGTTTCACCACAGTAGCAGCTGTAATGTTCTTTACTGGAACTGCTATGGGGAATCTGGTGGTAGGACACAGGATAGTTAGTATATAGGCGTTGCCAGAACTGGTCCGGGGTAAAGGACCAACACAGTCTATGATGAGTCTGTGGAAAGGTTCCGCAGGCACCTGGATAGGAGTCAATGGAGCCTGGTAATAGAGATGTTTGGTTTACCTGCCATCTGACATGTATGACACTGTTGCACGTAACTTATTTATTTATTTATTTATTTATTTATATATATACAAGAAGGTATATTGGGTTTGTGAGAATACATTCAATAGTACAGTATTTACAATCTTATAAAGCCACTAGTACGCGCAGCGTTTCGGGCAGGTCCTTAATCTAACAGATAATTTTAAGTAGGTAATTTCTATCAGAATTGATAAATGATAACAAATACATTGCAAGAGAAAAATGAGATGAGAGAGCTTAGTAAGTAAATTAAAGCATATTGTTATATTAAAGCTCTGATTGATTACATTGACAGCTTGATTGGTAATTTAAACAAGATTAATAGACACCATATAGCCGATTGACAGCACATATAAGAAAGCAATGATCACAATGGTAAAGATGCTCAGATTGGGTACATAAAGATTGGTAGACTGGGTAGCAATAGATACAGATAAACAAGATTAATAAACACCATACAGCAGATTGGCAGCACATATAAGAAGACAGCAATGATCACAATGGTAAAGATGTTCAAATTGGGAACATAAAGGTTGGGAGATTGGATACCAATAGATACAGTGCAATTTTAAGGCAAAAGGTGAAAAACTATGAAGATGAAATTAGGTACTTTTTAGTATTGATTTTGAATGATGTAAAAGTTGGACAGCTTTTCAATTCAATAAGGAGTGAGTTCCATAAACTGGGTCCCTATATTTGCATAGAGTGTTTACACAGATTAAGTTTAACTCTGGGGATATCAAAGATATATTTATTTCTGGTGTGGTGATAATGGGTCCTATTACATCTGTCCAGGAAGAGTTTCAGAGCAGGATTTGCATTTAAGAACAGGGTTTTGTAAATGTAGTTGACACAAGAGAATTTATGGAGTGAGATTATGTTTAGCATGTTTAGGGAGTTAAACAAGGGGCTAAGTGCTGTCTGAAAGCAGAATTTGATACTATTCTGATAGCAGATGTTTGCTGGGTGATGATGGACTTGAGGTGGTTTGCAGTGGCTGAACCCCATGCACAGATACCATAGTTGAGATAGGGATAGATTAGTGCATAATATAGAGAGATGAGAGCAGAGTTAGGTACATAATATCTGATTTTGGAGAGTATCCCAACTGTTTTAGAGACTTTCTTAGTTATGTGTTGTATGTGGGTACTGAAGTTGAGTCTCTTGTCTAGGAATAGGCCAAAACGACTTTTGACGTCTTTAACCATACCTGGCCAGTAGTAGTCTTGTCTGATTCCGTGGTAGGTTTTGTTAAAACCATAGTGAGAAAGTGCTCCGTGGGCCAGGTGTAGAATATTGGGCCGTAGGCTGGTGGGAACTACTAGTTGTTCGATATTTGCCCAATCGTCATCCTCCTTCAGCTTACTGGGTCTGTACCTGCGGTAGAGCAACTGATTCTCTAGGAAGAACCCAGGGATACTGTCAGGTTGAGTCTCAGCCTGGAAGAATAATGGTGTTAAAGATGGATCCTCCCTCTGTAACTTACGGAACTCCAACATAGTAAGATTCGGTGGTAGATTCTGATGGTCTTGAGGGACAGCGGTTGCAGTAGAGTCAGCTGGTTTCGGGCGTGCAGCTTGTGCACGGGTAGTCACCAAACCAGAGGAGAAACTTCATCACTTTCTTGAACCTGTGCTGAAACATACTTAAAGATGGGATTGTCCACTACAGAGTTACACACCTGGGGTTTGTCCATGATGATCAGGTTGGACGGTTGCAGATCTTCTGCCATGTCGTTGCCCAGGAGAAGTTGCACTCCAGACATGGGAAAAGGCTTGGACTTCACCAGTCACAAAAGGACAATTAATCTAGGTGGACTCTGGCGAGTAGATACGGAGTAGTAGCAGTGAGGTCAGTGATAAGGACGGTTTCCCCGGTGTAGGTGATGTTAGGCACAGCTAATTTCAATATTATGGACTGAAGAGCCGCTGTGTCTCCTCAGGATCTTCAATTTGAAACGTCCCTCCGAATCTATACCGTTGGTAGAGATAGTTCCAGGATACAGGTGTTTGCTGAAGAGAGAAAGATCATTAACAGGAACACCAACATTCATCACAGGCTTACCGGACTTAGGAGGAGTCGGTTTGGGTTTAGTAGTTTCATTATTACCTTTGTGTTGAGCCTTCCCACATCTATCTATGGTATGTCCATAGAGTTTGCAATACTTACAATACAATTGAGAGCTCGCTTGATCTGTACTCACTTTATCATAATTATACCAAGACTTCTTACTGGAAGGTGGTGTTAGCCGGTGGATGAGGCTGTAGGTGTCAGCCGACTCCGCACATCTGATGTAGTCAGTTTCTTCTTTGTCTGCTAAATATAAATGGACGGAAGGGGGAACACGTCTCAAGAATTCTTCAACTAGCATGAGGTTGACGAGTTCTGAAAATGTAGAGACACGTGCTGCGTCCAGCCATTTCATGAAATATCTTTTCTTTGTATTGGCAAATTCTAGAAAGGTGGTGTTACTTGCCTTTAGATAATCACGGAATTTTCGTCTGTAGCTTTCGGTGGAGAGAAGGTAGGCGTCCAAAACTGCTTGCTTCAGGGTCTGGTAGTCATTCTCAGATGCTAAGGTACTGAGAGTAACTGCAGCTCTTCCTGTGAGATGCACTCTGAGAAGGGTAGACCATTGATCTGCAGGCCAGCTAAGTTTTTTAGCTAGGGTCTCAAAAGTGGTGAAAAATACATCGATCTCTGTCTCAACGAATGGTGGCATTAACTTACTTGCATGGGAGACATTGAAACTTACGGGAAGACTAGCGGTAGCTTGTTGGCGCCGAGTGTGGTGTGTAGTTTCCAACGCGAGTTCTTGTCGACGACATGCTATAGTCATATCGGCTTGCTTCTTATCATGCTCGCGTTGCATCTCCAAGTGACGTTGTCTTGCTTCAAGCTGTACTCGCTCACGCTCTTGGAGTAGGGTCGTCTCTTCTTTCTTTAGGGCCATCTCGCGTTCCTTTAGGGCCACCTCGCGTTCCTTTTGGGCCACCTCGCGTTCCTTTAGGGCCACCTCACGTTCCTTTAGGGCCACCTCACGTTCCTTTAGGGCCACCTCACGTTCCTTTAGGGCCACCTCACGTTCTTGTTGTTCTTTCTTTATGGCCGCCTCACGTTCTTGTTGTTCTTTCTTTATGGCCGCCTCACGTTCTTGTTGTTCTTTCTTTATGGCCGCCTCACGTTCTTGTTGTTCTTTCTTTATGGCCGCCTCACGTTCTTGTTGTTCTTTCTTTATGGCCGCCTCACGTTCTTGTTGTTCTTTCTTTATGGCCGCCTCACGTTCTTGTTGTTCTTTCTTTATGGCCGCCTCACGTTCTTGTTGTTCTTTCTTTATGGCCGCCTCACGTTCTTGTTGTTTTTTTTCTTTATGGCCGCCTCACGTTCTTGATGTTCATTCTTTATGGCCGCCTCACGTTCTTGTTGTTCTTTCTTTATGGCCGCCTCACGTTCTTGTTGTTCTTTCTTTATGGCCGCCTCACGTTCTTGTTGTTCTTTCTTTATGGCCGCCTCACGTTCTTGTTGTTCTTTCTTTATGGCCGCCTCACGTTCTTGTTGTTCTTTCTTTATGGCCGCCTCACGTTCTTGTTGTTCTTTCTTTATGGCCGCCCCACGTTCTTGTTGTTCTTTCTTTATGGCCGCCTCACGTTCTTGTTCTTCTTTCCTTAGGGCCGCCTCACGTTCTTGTTCTTCTTTCCTTAGGGCCGCCTCTCTTTCCCTCATTTGTAGAGCTTCTTTTTGTTGTTCTCGCTCGATCTTTGCAAGTTCCAGCTTTAGTTTCATAGTTGCCAGAGCATGTCTATCTGCAATAGAATAATTTTCGTGAGTTTCAGAGTCAATCTTCCCTTCATCTAAGAGGTGATCCAATATTAAATTGTGCAAGTCATTTTTGTTGGCTCCATGGGGAACATCTAATTGATACTCGTGTGCAAGAGTTTGTAATTCGGTCTTCTTGGCACGAATTAAGTTCCCTATTTCACCTGCTGGATCGTTACGAAAAGCTTGGAGACGAAACATGTTGAAAAATAGCAAATAAATGTACAACGAATATACTTGTGATATGTAAGTGTCAGTAACAGGATAACGTGGCAACTGGTAACTATCCTGTGGAATTTTAATCGTTAACAATTAACGTACATTTTAGTAGGGTAAATGATTAGTCAATCAAAATCGCAGGAAATCTTGTACCCGGTACTCAATGTAAGAGAATAAGGGCAAGAAAATCCTACTAAATAAATGAAACCGATAGTTTGTAAAACAAATGAAACATTTAATTGTTTCAAAAGTGAATAAGGTAGTCCAAGCATGTAGGCATACCTTGCCGAGTCTCTATAGGACAGAATCAAGGGTTTTCCCACTAAATGAAATATGATACTTAGAGAATTAGCGAACTTTGTGCTCTGAAAAAAGAAAGCTAATTCCCTACCTAAGTAATATCATCATCTCTGACCGACGTGTAGGGGTGCGAGTGTCAACTAGTGACGAGAACTGCTGTTGAGGTCCCAACTCAGCAACTTAGTCCGTGCTTGAGGAACTATGGCCCTCTGTATCCTCCTTCGGTCGGATTGCAGAAGATAGGGTGCTTTGACCCGAAGACAAATCAAAGTACCAGGGTACCCAAATGATGATCTCTCTGAGATTGAGAAATATCCTAGGGACAAAAGGTGGAAAACACGAGTAATAACACGGAGGGAGAGATGACCAATTAAGAGAATGACTGAGGCCTCCAGTCACCACGTAATCCAAAGTTATCCAACACTCACTATATGCTACTCTCGGAATGCACAATACACACAGCACCATATAAATATTAAAAGTAATGAAAATATTGAAAAGCAACTGTATCAAAGCCAAGTACACTTACCACAAATTGATGTTCTAGTACTAGTACCTGAGTGAGGCTCCGTGGATAGGCCCCCATTAAATGTGACGGGAAAATGAAGGAGTGTAGATGTTCGGCAGTCCTCCTAATGGCTGGTGTCAATGCCTATCACATTAAAGAAAAAAAAGATCGACTGCTTGGCTGTTGTCTGTGATAAAGTAAGGGAATACATGCAAAACACATAGTGTGAATAATGAAACTGTAATTAAATTGAAAGCAAATTAGAAACAAAGACAATTCCTTGGCTTTGTACAGTGCAAACAAACAAGTAAAAAATATAACATAAAAATTAAGAACAGGGATGACGTTACTCTATAATATAAAGACAAAATGAAATAAGCAGGTGCTGAGAATAAAGCGCTAGCTGAGAAACATCCACCTGATAGACAGAGCGTATATCAGTTAGTTGTTCACAGTTTGAGAGCACAAGATATTCTAACTTCAATGACTTGTTCAAGCCCAGACATCGACTAAGTAGAGGGCGCTGAGGTGCAGAGGTGCAGGTGTGCAGTCGGCGGGTCTCCAATCAGAAGCAGGCAGGCTGGGAATGGTAGTTTGCTGGTTGATGACGGTGGCGAGCCGGCATGGAGGGAGTGTGGAGTAGGGGGGACGTTTGCCTCCTGGTCAAAACGTTTTGTGCTACTGGTAGACGTATCTTGAAGGTAGCATCTTATTGTTGTATGTATATAAGTAACTTTATGTAGGGAAGAGCAGGCTCAATCTCTCTTGAAGGAGATTATCGTCACACTGCTAATACCTCTACTCCATCCCCACATGAAACTGGGTCTATTTTCTTGCTGGGTATTGTGTTCCTGACTAGGGTCATTAATTCTCCTTGTCTCCCCTGCTCATACGGTATAGCATAGTGCTGATATCCAGCTAATCTGAAGGATTTCGTGGCAGGAAAAAGAGTTTCTTCCAAAACGATTATATCTGCTTTCGTGCTGATTGCAGCCTCCTGAAGTGTGTGGTTTTTATTTCCAAGACCTTGTATGTTCCACTGCAGTATTTGTAATGGCCAGACGACGGTTTCGGTTGGTGTTGCTTGTTCTAGTAGAACTCCTCTTCGGGATCGACCTCTATATTCTCCACCTCGCAAGTTGTGTCGCTGCAAATCGGACTGCATTGATTGTTCGTGGTCATCCCCGGCATTGTTGGAATCTGTGCATAACTGTGGTCCATCACTTTGTTGTTGGTATTGCTGCATGTCGGACTGCATTGATTGCTCGTAGCTGTTTCTTGTGTTGTTGGAACCTGTGCATCTCTGCTGTTCAATACGTCTTTGTTGGTGTTGTTGTATATCAGACTGCATTGGCTGTTGTTGTCTGTCTCTTGTGTTGTAAGATTCTGTTGATCTTGGGTGGTCACTGCTTCTTGCAGTTGCTTTTGTAAATGTTGATGTTCTGGTGTCTTGACTACTACCCGACTGTTGTTGGAAGTCTGTATGTCCATGTTGCATTGTTTATCCTCTTGTGCTCCATCTTGTCTCAGACTGTCTATTTCTTGTGTAACTGGTCTGCTGCACGATCTTGTCCATTATCACATGAGTCTGTTGCTGTGAGGCGTTCTGCGTCATCTGTAGGCAATTGATAATGGTCTCTGCCATGATCTTCACGATGATTTTCAGCTGGACCTCGGTGGTAAAACTGTATATCTGTTGTGTTGATTCCGAAAGTAATTGTTTTTTGCTCTTTTGCATTTATCGTATTTCTGCAGCACTTTTGTGTATTTTCTGATTTGGAATTAATAGATTCGGGAAATTTTGCTCTGTGAGAGTGAGTGTCTGTTGTGGCTGTGCACGAGTGTTCCAGACGTTGGTGTTGGTGTATGCAGTGCTGGTCTGTGTGTTTATCCTGGCCTGAGCTGTCTGCACTTTTTCTTTCCGTGCAGAGCAGGTTGTGCTCCAGGCATGATGTTTGCCTCCACAATTTGGACATTTGGCTGTTGTGGCCTGGTTTGCCTTGTGCTTGGCTATACAGTCTTTGGTTGGATGTCTCAGGCTGCACACTCCGCATCTCTCCTGTCCTGTGCAGCGTGATTGATGGTGACCGTATTTCTGACACCTGAAGCAGCGCAGGGGTTCCGGGACGTATGGTCTCTGTCGGTATGTTCCCCAATTTCCAAGACTGAATGTTTCTGGCACATGTCCCATGACGGTCACCAGAACCTGACGTGTCGCTGCCTTGTCTACTTTTGTGTGGCATCGTTCCGCATTCAGGATTTGCTTGTGTTCTAGTACTGGATCCAGGAGAAAGTCGATTGGGTATCCCAAAAACACGACTCGTGTGCGTCTTTCTGAAGGGTCCAGCTTTTCCAAGTACACAGGTATCCCTTGCAGGACTCTTACTTTTTCTAAGTAATTTGCAGTCTGTTGGTCTTGTGGTGTTATTATTATTTCTCCTTTCAGGTTGACTGTAATGGAAAGTTTGAGCTCTGGTTGTTCTTTTTCCATTGCCGTTACTACTCTATATGCTGTAGGAAAGTGGTCTGTCTGCATTATCTTGAATTTTGGAAGATGTGCAGAGTCTGGCGATGTCTGGTGTGAGACTGGTGGTGTCCTCTCCTGTCTCATACTGTTGTCCTGTGGCTGTGTTGTGGAGAGAGGTACATTGTCTGACACTGGCTGGTGTGTGACCGGTGGTGTCCTCTCCTGTCTCATACTGTTGTCCTGTGGCTGTGTTGTGGACAGAGAAGCATTGTCTGACACGGGCTGGTGTGTGACTGGTGCTGTCCTCTCTAGGTCCATTACGTCTGCTGTCTTGCTGGTAGAAACAAGTGGTGAAGCCTCGATAGCAGTTTTCTTCGGTGCCTGCTGCACATCGGTCCATCGTCCCTCCTCGACTGAAAGCTGCCTCCATTTCCTCTTTCTCTTAGCCTTCCCCATGACTCTCTCCACGTAGTGAGAACCGAATCACTGCCCTACCTAATGCCTGAGACACTCCTAGGCCTGGAGAAATTCATTCCCCTCCAACGGAGGTCGTAGAATGATTCCCCAGGTGGAATCAGGGATACCTAACACCTAAATGAGCTGTTTGGTCTACCTTTCCCTGTCAGGCTCAGTACACCTTCTAATTAAGGTGCCCCCTTGTGGCGCTGCCCGCAGGGTATCGCCTCGCCCTTCAGGGTAGGACTCTAAGTGACCTGGTCAGTGATACGGTCCTCACAAAAAAAAAGTGCGGTACGAGAGTTTGGGTCGCCTGCGTACTGGGTTGCGCAGAATACCAGTCAGCTGGGCAGCAGGTAATCAACAACGTTGTTTCTCCGTCAATTGTAAACGAAATCGGAATTGTTTCCTTCAAAACAAGATATTGTCTGGGTCTTGGAGTACTGATGTATTCTTCCTCACAAAACCGCGAAGAATGGAGCTGATGGGGGCTCAGAATCGTGAGTTTTTCCGAGAACAAATCCGTGTGCGGCCAGCTAGCAATGGCGCCGGCAGCGAGTTCAGTGCATTAATTAACACATTGAACAGAGTAGGACCGAGGACACCTCCCTGTGGAGTGCCAAGTTCAAAATCTCTCGTTATACTCCTATGCCCTTGGAACAGTACAGATGACTTCCTGTTGGATAGATAGCCTCTTATCTACCGTAGAAGCCATGCTCCAACATTCATTTTAGCAAGTTTGCTCAGAATGACGCGGGGGTTAGCAATTTCAAAGGCTGAATTAAGATCTAGGAAAGTGGTGTATGACCTATCAGTATGCAGGATGAGGAATGTGATAATACAGTGATGTACACTCTTTCCATGCGTAAAGCCATATATCTGGGGAGACAACATGTTACTAATTCTGTAAAGGAGACGGTTGAGAACCATCCTCTCAAGACACTTACAGAGACAACTAGTGAGGGAGATTGGGCGAAAAGCACTCGGCTGGTTAGGTTTAGGAATAGGAATAATAAGACTGTTGGTCCATGACCTTGGAAGCTCCCCAGTTACATAGCTCATATTATACAATTGAAGCAAGGGATTCCCTGGAACTAGCAGAAGCATATGCAGTATGTCGTAAGTAACTCCATCCTCCCTGGGTGATGTAGCTTTGCCTTTATGTAGGGCAGAGTCTAGTTCGTATTCAGTAAAAGAATGTCACAGTCATCCTCTTGATGAAGCAGGAAGTTAAGGAGCCTTGCTCTATCAGTATATCTATTATTTAATATAATGTTGGTAGAGGAAGACTGTCAAAGCTGGAAGTCGTGGCCCAAGCATCAACAAGCTCATTTGCTCTGTGCAGAGGATTAGGGTACGAGATCTCTGCAGCATTTTTCTCTTTGATCTTGTTGATATCCTTCCATGCCCGACTTAGTGGCGTGTGAGAATTGAGACCACGGACAAAAGTTTCCCAGTCTGTCTGCCTCAGCTCTACCATACGTTCCCTGGCCTTAGCCAGCCAGAGCCGCTTGAAAGAGCCTAAGCATTTCAGCAGTGCGGATCCTTCTATAACCTAGTCTAGTTCTTCTGGCAGTGCGTTTTAGTGCATGCAATTTATAATCATTATAATAAGCATAAGTGCAATGACCAGTGTCATTTGGGTTACGTGGCCTGGACGATGGATCAAGTGATTCTATAAGTTGCTCGATAGTACCGGTGAGCTCATTGTTAAAATCTTCAACTGATGAAGGCTCAGATGAACTGCACCATTATGACACATGAGCAACAAAATTTTCTCGTTGATCGATGGGCACAGCCAGCCTCTTCCGCTTGAACATTCCGCCGGGGAGGATAGAGCTGCCAATGTTTACAGTGGCAAATATGGGCAGATGATCAGATGCCATATCTGGCACTATTGACGAGGCGCACACGGTGTGGGAGACGTTGACACCGAGACATAGATCATGAATACCTCCATAGATATGCGTCGGTTCAAGGTCACCCACAATCTGTGCATCATCGTGACTACCTAATAGTGACACCAGTTGGTTGCCATTACGATTACTGAACTTCGAATTACCAATATTCCTATGGCTAGCGTTATAATCAATATAATGATGGTAGGCACAGTCTGAATACAGATAGGAAGGTCAGCATAATTAAAGTTACAAGGAGTTGATTATTTAGTACATAGTTGTTTTTCTCTTAAACTGGATGATAGAGAGGGAGTCTTTAACGTGCCTGGGAATACATACATACATATACATGCATACATGCATACATGCATACATACATACATACATACATACATACATACATACATACATACATACATACATACATACATACATACATACATACATACATACATACATATAGGGGCCTCGTAGCCTGGTGGATAGCGCGCAGGATTCGTAATTCTGTGGCGCGGGTTCGATTCCCGCACGAGGCAGAAACAAATGGGCAAAGTTTCTTTCACCCTGAATGCCCCTGTTACCTAGCAGTAAATAGGTACCTGGGAGTTAGTCAGCTGTCACGGGCTGCTTCCTGGGGTGTGTGTGTGTGGTGTGGGGAAAAAAAAAAAAAAAGTAGTTAGTAAACAGTTGATTGACAGTTGAGAGGCGGGCCGAAAGAGCAAAGCTCAACCCCCGTAAAAACACAACTAGTAAACACATACATGCATACATGCATCATACATACATGCATGCATACATACATACATGAGAGGTATGAGCTACGAGGAGAGGCTACGGGAATTAAGCCTCACTTCGCTGGAAGACAGAAGAGTTAGGGGGACATGATCACCACATTCAAGATTCTCAAGGGAATTGATAGGGTAGATAAAGACAGGCAATTTAACACAAGGAACACACACACTAGGGGACACAGGTGGAAACTGAGTGCCCAAATGAGCCACAGAGATATTAGAAAGATCTTTTTTAGTGTCAGAGTGGTTGACAAATGGAATGCATTAGGAAGTGATGTGGTGGAGGCTGACTCCATACACAGTTTCAAGTGTAGATATGATAGAGCCCAATAGGCTCAGGAACCTGTACACCTGTTGATTGACAGTTGAGAGGCAGGACCAAAGAGCCAGAGCTCAACTCCTGCAAGCACAATTAGGTGAGTACATACATACATACATACATTAGTATATTTTGGTAGCAGTCTTTCCTGTAGACACATATTATTAAATATGACCGAAAAAGTAAGATTAATAATTCTAACACTTTTTACTATAAAACCAAAAAAACGGCCAGCCTATTCATGAGAAACTCTCCAGACACAAAGCAGAACGCTTTAAAAGAGACCAACGTCGTCTATGCCTTCAAATGCCCTCTTGGGGACTGTAAGCCTAAAAAAACTCAGTATATAGGCAAGACAACAACATCTCTTTCCAGGCGATTAACGATGCATAAGCAACAGGGGCTCCATTAAGGAACATATAGTCTCTTCCCACAACCAAACCATCACCAGAGAAATCTTAGCAAACAACACAGAAATCATCGATAGATACAGCGATAGCAGGCGTCTTGACATCTGCGAGGCACTACACATCAAGAAGTCAACACCAGCAATCAACAGCCAATTAATGCACAACTATATTCTACCCACTTCAAGACTCCGCTCCAATATAGAAGCATCAAGAAATATGGGCCAATAGGCCCTCTGCAATTACTTCCATTCTTACCTTCAATACCCATTGTTTCGTGTTCTATCCTGTGTTGAAAGTTTTGTTCACCTCATCCAAAACTGTTGTAACATATCACCTCACCCAAAATGCGGGTATAAAATGAAAAATGAAAGCTGTTTAAATCATAGCATAAGTAAGAACTCTGTTTAGTGTTTGCAGGTAATAGTTGTGTGTGTGTAAACTAAAAGTCTTTGAAAATGTAATAAGTTATTACGAAACGCGTTCAAGTGTCCCGTCAGACTAGAAATAAAAATGAATTTTGGAGAATTGATTTTTCAATTACCATCAACAGTGAAAAGAAACATAAGAAAGATCGAGAAAATTCGTGTTAGAATTATTAATCTTACTTTTTCGGTCATATTTAATAATACATACATACATACATACATACATACATACATACATACATACATACATACATACATACATACATACATACATACATACATACATACCTTGAGGTTACCTTGAGGTGCTTCCGGGGCTTAGCGTCCCCGCGGCCCGGTCGTCGACCAGGCCTCCTGGTTGCCGGACTGATCAACCAGGCTGTTGGACGCGGCTGCTCGCAGCCTGACGTATGAGTCACAGCCTGGTTGATCAGGTATCCTTTGGAGGTGCTTATCCAGTTCTCTCTTGAACACTGTGAGGGGTCAGCCACTTATGCCCCTTATGTGTAGTGGAAACGTGTTGAACAGTCTCGGACCTCTGATGTTGATAGAGTTCTCTCTCAGAGTACCAGTTGCACCTCTGTTTTTCAACGGGGGTATTCTGCACATCCTGCCATGTCTTCTGCTCTCATGTGATGTTATTTCTGTGTGCAGGTTTGGGACCAGCCCCTCTAATATTTTCCACGTGTAAATTATTATGTACCTCTCCCGCCTGCGCTCAAGGGAGTACAGTTTTAGGCTCTTTAGTCGGTCCCAATAGTCTAGATGCTTACTGAGTGGATTCTTGCAGTAAAGGATCTCTGCACGCTCTCCAGGTCAGTAATTTCTCCAGCTTTGAATGGGGCTGTCATTGTGCAGCAGTACTCCACTCTAGAGAGCACAAGCGTTTTGAAAAGTATCATCATCGGTATAGCATCTCTAGTGTGAAAAGTTCTTGTTACATACATGCATACATACATACATACATACATACATACATACATACATACATACATACATACATACATACATACATACATACATACATACATTGTCACATACATACATGTGTGCATATGCCCCATAGACCCCATACAAAATTCTCAGGGGAATTGACAGGGTACACAAAGACAAACTCTTTAGCGCGGGTGGATGTTAATACCCTCGGTTCCTCAATTGGAAACCAGAGGTCAAATTGAGCTAAATAAACCACCTTATATTTGACACGCTTGTCGATGTGTCTGTTCATATCTTCCTTGCCAAATGTAGGACGAATCTTGTTGCTCACAAAGCATTCAGACTCTTGAGCTTGTTGTGGATTAAGTATAACATTGTAGTAATTATTAACTATCCTTAGAACGAGTAAATTAAACAATATTGTACATCGGTGAAGATTTTTAATGTGTATAGCTGCACGATCAATTAGGCTCTTCCCGGCACCACAACAACTTGGGAGCCCAGGACGGGACGCTGGATGCGGCCTTCTCTGAGCTGGCGTTGTGGTGAAAAGAACCTCTCCCCTTCCTCTTGCTTCTCATCCTTCCTTTTTCTGGGTCTAGTTTACCAAGATAAGTATACTGTATTGTAACCTCATTTTCTGGCATAAACATGTTTCTGTGTGTAAAGTAGTACTGTGTAGAATATTATTGGGCATTAAGTAGGTGATCACTATTGTTTATATTACTCTGTTACTCTAAGGGGGTCCCAATGGAACCACATGGGTTCCAGTAGTACCAATAAGTTACCTAGAGTCCTTGCTAGTGTCCCTTGCCTGGTAAACTTTACCCTAGCTTGTTCTCATTGTAAACCTTGTATCCTGTCTATGTGGACCAAGGCTTTTAAGGTAAGATAGTGTGGTAAAGTAATTATTGTTAATGGTGTGAATGTATATGGGGGGTTGTTAAGGGGTTAATAAATAGTTAGTTAGTTAAAGGAGTATCCATTTTTCCTGTGTAGGAGATCTATGATCAACCTCTAGACTGACATTGTTTTGTAGCCAATTATTAATCACTGCTATATTTTTATTGGGGGCCGGGCCTTACTGATCTCCACTACTAGAGATACATCTTTATTCTAACAGCTGCCCCTACTCTAAATTAATACTAGATCCCCCATAGAACAACCCACAATTTATAACAAGTGGTTGGCCTGACCGGGAGGAACTTTATAATTGTAAAAAATTTGATTTTTGAGTGCCAAAACTGAAAATTCTTGTTTTCCGCAGAACGGTTGTGTGTTAGCCTAGGGCCCAGCTCAACTAGCAAAGGATATTCTTGCACTGACTGGACACCCAGCTGGATCCCTTCACGATTGAGGTTAGCGTGGCCTTGTGTTAGGGGCCGTGCAAATTTTTGTTTTTTCCAATTTTTATTTTTTTAATTTTTTCCTTTGCTAGTAGCTAAATTTATTAATGATGGCATCTAAAATGCAGGAACTGGCAAAGGATCCTTCAGTGGTAGAGATTAAGAAGCTCACCAAAGCAAATTTAGTATTGTTAGGCAAGGAATTTGGTCTCGAGTTAAACGACACTGATAAAAAGTGGACATTGGTGGATGAAATTTTACGGCATTGTATAGACCAAGAACTAGTGCCAAGTGATACAATTTTATGCGAGCCCAGTTCAGGGGAAAGTGTAGCTAGTAGAAATATAGAGTTAGAATTAACACTAGCCAAGTTAAGACTGGCAGAGCAAGAGGCCAGAGTAGCAGAACAAAAGGCTAAAGTGGAAGAGCAAAGGCTCAAAAATGAGGCGGCAAGAATGGTACCACCACCTACTGGGGACTCAAACCCCAGGCATTCTGATAAAAAGCATAACTTACCTGAATTTTCAGTCAGACCCTGAAAGATTTTTCAACCATTTTCAGAGACTAGCCATGTCCATGAACTGGCCAAGGGAAGAGTGGGTGAAAATCTCGCAGGGGTGGCTTAGGGGTAAAGCACAAGATATTTTTATAAACATGCCTGACGACGAGTGTTTTGAATATGATAAAGCCAGGGAGCGAATTTTAAGGGCATATGAAATTACTCCGGAAGCTCACCGCCAAGCTTATCGCAACCTTAGGCCTACTCACAACCAACCGCTCACTGAATTTGCTGATGATCAAATTAGATTGTTTGATAAATGGATTCGTTCGGCTAAAGCCGAAACATATACGAGGCACTGAAGAATTTAGTTTTAATGGAACATTTTATAGATAATATGCCAGAGAATGTAGCACAGTACATTAGAGGTAGAGTAGAGGTAGATTCTAAAATAGGGGATTTGGCCAAGATGGCAGAAAACTACCAATTGGTGGGCAAAAGACCCAATAAAAATAATTATACCCTACAAAGTAGCAAAACTTATACCCACAGCCAGTCCAGACCAGCTCATTCTAACCCTTTACCTAATGCACCTTCTGTTTCAGACATAACTAACCCTGTTAAATTGTCTAGCCCCACGACACCTAAGAGTGAACAGAAGGGTAATCCTGTTAGTAATATCTCTTCTCCCCGACGTATCTGTGGTCACTGTAAACATCCAAACCACATTACTAGCCGTTGTTGGCAACTGTACCCGGAAAAAAGACCCAATGCTCTAGTTGTGACACAGGGCTTGAGGCCTTCGGAAGGGTTAGGGAGTAAGACCTCCAACCCACAGTGGTTGAACTTGCTTACCCCATTCTTATCGAAAGGGAGACTACTTTTGTCTGAGGGTTCTTCCTGGAAGGACGTGGTGATCTTCCGAGACACCGGTGCCATCCAGACTTTAATTTTAGAGAGTGCATTGCAAGGTGCCAACACTCTCGACACTGGACAGGTGGTACTGGTCGAGGGTGTCACTAGTGATACTCGAGCAGTACCTCTCCGTAAGGTTACCCTGGAATCTGATTTCCACAAGGGTGTTTGTACAGTCGGAGTCACTTCGTACCTACCTTTCCCTAATGTTGATGTAATATTGGGTAATGATTTAGCAGGGGGTAAGGTAGGCGACTCCAGACTGCCTATTATGTTGCCTACCCCTAAGGTTTGGCTGGATCTACCCGCTGCAGAGGATAATGTTGTGTACCCTGCGTGCGCGGTGACCAGGTCTATGGGACTTAAATGTAAGGGCAGCCCTGTCCTTGCCAAAGTGATAAATCCCGAGGATACGAGGAACTTCCGAGTGGTGAAAGCCAAGTGAACCTTGCAGACACATTCATGGCCCGACTCGATGACGGGGCCGAGGACATTGTGGAGAGTCTGCCACCGCCGCCTACCGAGAGTAATGAGGAGGTGGAGGAGAATACTGTTGAGCCTCGGCAATGGCATCTGACCAAGGCGTGGACGCCTCCTTGAGTGAGTTACAGAAAGCTGACCCCAGTCTTGCAGAATGCCATGAGGTAGCCATCTCTATGGCGGAAATTGTAGACGCAGCAACTGGGTACTACTACAATGATCGGATTTTGATGAGAAAATGGAGACCACAGAGACCTCATTTGACCCTTGTCAAATGAGTGGGAGGTAGTCCACCAAGTTATGTTGCCGACCTGCTATACAGAGAGAGTTTTGTCAGCTGCTCATGATGATCCTATGGGGGGACATCAAGGTACTAATATTACTTATCATAAAATCTGCAAGTATTTCTTTTGACCCAAGCTGAAAAGCGATGTGGCAAAATTTTGTAATACATGTATTGCTTGTCAACTTGTTGGGAAACCAAACCAGACTCCACCTGAAGCTCCTCTAAGGCCTATTGTCGTGCCGGAGGAACCATTTTCTCATGTGGTAATGGACTGTGTTGGGCCATTACCTAGAACTAAGTCTGGTAATATTTACCTAATCACGATAATGTGTATCACGACCGTTACCCAGAGGCTTTTGCTGTAAGGAACATCCGAGCAAAGACTGTTGTTGCTCGTATGTTGCAATTTTTTTCTACTTTTGGACTGCCTCGGGTCGTGCAAACTGACAATGGTATTAACTTTAAGTCTGATATTTTTTAACAATTTTGTAAGGACCATGGAATAACTCATAAGGTTTCCAGCCCATACCATCCACAGAGTCAGAGGGTAATTGAACGGGTCCATCTAACTCTGAAGCAGATGTTGAAGACATCGTGCGAGAGTTCCCACACCTTCTGGGAAGAGAACTTGCCGTATGTTTTGTTCGCTGCTCGAGAGGGGGTTACAAAGTTCACTGGGTTCTCCTTTTGAGTTAGTCTTTGGCCATAAAGTTCGTGGACCTTTGCAAATGTTACAGGAGAATCTGTTAGGGAACGTAACGTTAACCAAAGGTTCGGCTTTCTTTGCGCAACACCACCAGAGACTCAAGGACTGCAAGGCGGCTGCACTAAAGTATCTTGGGAAGCCCCAAGAAAATATGAAAGAACGAAACGATGCTAAGGCTAAGTTGCGGGTATTTCCAAATAAGAGGTTGATCTGGAAACTGGAACATATAGGAGGGGTGACAGGTAAGCTTGTAACATGGATAAAAAAATTCTGATACAAACATGATGGCAGTAATCAGAGGCAATGTATCAGACTGGAGGAATATCACAAGTGCAGTACTACAGGGTTCAGTTCTTGCACCAGTAATGTTCATTGTCTACATAAACGATCTACCAGATGGAATACAGAATTAAATGAACATGTTTGCTGATGATGCTAAGATAATAGGAACGATAAGATAAGATTTAAGATAAAAACTAAGAACTACCTAATTAACTCCCTGTAACCTACCTCCCCCCTATAATGTCAACCCATGTCTGTTATTTTTAAACAATGCTGTTTGTCGACCAAATTGTATTTTCCCCCCTTTTTTATTTTTATATTTTCTCAACACATTTTATACTTTAATCTCAATTAGTATTAAGTTTTAGTCTTTAGTGCTTTTCCTGCCCGAAACGCTTTGCGTAATAGTGGCTTTAGGCATTGTATGTACTAGCTTTATCTATAAATTCAGCAATATTTATATCACCCCTTGTATGTATGTATTTTACCTGAATAAACATTTGAATTTTCAGTTTTTTTTTATAAGAAACTTAGATGATTGAAATGCCCTTCAAGAAGACCTGGATAAAATAAGTACTGTATATGGAGCACCACTTGGCAAATGAAATTTAATGTGAATAAATGCCATGTTATGGAATGTGGAATAGGAGAACATAGACCCCACACAACCTATAAATCAGGTAAGAAATCTTTAAAGAATTCAGATAAAGAAAGATCTAGGGGTGGTTCTAGATAAAAAACTGTCACCTGAGGACCACATTAAGAACATTGTGCAAGGAGCTTATGCTACACTTTCTAACTTCAGAATTGCTTTTAAATACTGTACTGTACATGGATGGAGAAATACTAAACGAATTACACACAGAAATCACAGTAGTGTGATGCATCAAATGAACAAATCCACAAGGGCCATGATGAGGGTTCGAACGTCTGAAAGGATCCCAGAAGTGCCTTAATCGACTGAGTTACGACATAGTTAAAGGAATTGCAAGTGGAAGTTCAACTTGACCTACCACGGATCCTGCAGTCTCTCCGAGATACAAACCAGGATTTTACACAATTTCCCCATGCACCCGAGCTCTACCAATAAGCTATTCTACCTCTTCATCCTTACTTCATTGCACACAGAAATCACAATAGCGTGATGCATCAAATGAACAAATCCACAAGGTAAAGTAAAATCCTGGTTTGTCTCTTGGAGAGAGAGAGAGAGAGTGAGAGAGAGAGAGAGAGAGAGAGAGAGAGAGAGAGAGAGAGAGAGAGAGAGAGAGAGAGAGAGAGAGAGAGAGAGAGAGAGAGAGAGAGAGGAGAGAGAGTGAGAGAGAGAGAGAGAGAGAGAGAGAGAGAGAGAGAGAGAGAGAGAGAGAGAGAGAGAGAGAGAGAGAGAGAGAGAGAGAGAGAGTGAGAGAGAGAGAGAGAGAGTGGGAGAGATAGAGAGAGAGAGAGAGAGAGAGAGAGAGAGTGAGAGAGAGAGAGAGAGTGGGAGAGAGAGAGAGAGAGAGTGAGAGAGAGAGAGTGAGAGAGAGAGTGAGAGAGAGAGAGAGAGAGAGAGAGAGAGAGAGAGAGAGAGAGAGAGAGAGAGAGAGAGAGAGAGAGAGAGAGAGAGAGAGAGAGAGAGAGAGAGAGTGAGAGAGAGAGAGAGAGTGAGAGAGAGAGAGAGAGTGTAACACTGTAAAAGTGTTTGAGTTAGTTTATTTAAAATATATATAGAGTACATGAGTCACAGACAAGGATCTGAGAGGCGCCAGTAGTCTGCCTCAGATCTCACACCTCAAAGCGTTAATAACCTCAAGTGACCTGAGGTCAGATCATGAGAATTTCACCTTGCTTCCGCTAAGCTCTTAATTGTAGTCTGGTAGCCTTCAAACAAGCCGACGTTTAAGGAGTGGCTTGGTAGTGCCGGAGGCTATCTATTTGTGGGCGGAGTTAGCTACTAGGTTCCCCAATA
Organism: Procambarus clarkii; assembly: GCF_040958095.1. Lineage (NCBI taxonomy): Eukaryota > Metazoa > Arthropoda > Malacostraca > Decapoda > Cambaridae > Procambarus > Procambarus clarkii. The sequence goes on along the minus strand of NC_091155.1, from coordinate 36,078,622 downwards.
TAAACTCGGAGAGCTATCCAGAAAAGCATTAACAGACAGAACAGCAGACGAGAGCAGAGAAGACGTCCCTAGCAGGGAGGCTGTCGGCCGGCAGGGGGCGAGACAGTCTCTGTCAAGCTACAGACCCCCCCTCCCCCCTCTCTATCCAGCTATAGGCAGAGACACTTGGTGAGTTGAGCAGTAAGGTGACTTGGTCGTGTTTACATATGTTGTGTGATGATCAGGGGCAGTCAAGTTGTAGGGTTCTCGAATTCTTGGATGATGACTCACTTTGCATATTAAACTGGAACATTTTAATTGAATTGCTAAATTATGATACTTCATGGGAAATATAATTATGAATTTATTATTTAAATGGTGTTTAACTTTGTTCCCTAGAGATTTGAGTTGAGGTGAGAAAGCCTCTGTGGTTACTGGTTTCATGATATTAAGGAGTACATGTTTGGAGTTGATACATGGTACAGAGGGAACATTCTAATAATGAACTCATGATAACATCTTTTGAGAATTTTGTGATACAGACAAGTTCCATTCCTTGTCTTGTATGTAATGATCATGAATGGATGGTGGCAGCATTTCGTCTCCTACTATCTACTTTCTACTTCTACTAGCTACTCTTCTACTTCTACCTATCTACACCTCTCCCTCCACCCCTCTCTGAACTCTCACTTTCAACTAATGACCCTCCTCGCTCCTCCCACCTCTCTCCCTCTCACCCCAAACCCTCACTAATTACTTCACTTTCATTTCTTTCCTTTCGTTTTCTCTTATACGTTTGTGGCAATGATTCTGTATTCTAGAGTTCTCTCTAGAGTTTCGGGTAACTGATCCAGTTACGACGCCTTGTAGTCTTAGCACCTAGGTAGTCGAATACCTAGGTTACAAGGTGTTGAACGAGAGAGGTTGCCTTAGGAACTCTGGAGGGTGCTCTAGAATAGTTAGCTAACTGGGGACGGGATAACGGACTAGAGAGAGCTGTTTCCCCCGGCCTCGTTAGTTAACTGGGGGGTGGAATAATGGACAAGATAGAGCTATTTCCCCCACCCCCCGTTACAATGATGGCAGCGGTGTTGAACAATGTTGTAGGTAGTTGGTGTTCTTTTAACATTGTTCAGTCCCACGTGTCTTTTTGCCGCTCAGGCGCTATCAGGGAGATCTTGACAGGTGTTTATTATTCGCGATTTAGCGAGCTTTTTCCAGGTTAGGAGATGGTGATTCTCTGGTGTTGTGTTTAGTGATTTTGTGAGTTTTGTGGTGTTCAGGGAATGTTCACCAGAACTTGCGTGTGTAGTGATTTATGTTAGTAATAAGATTTGGCGATTTGGGAACTTAGCGGTGTTGGTAGTGCAGGGCAGCTGAGTGTGACAGGTGACCTCGCATGTCCCACGGGGACACCCAGCCACCGCTGGTCTCCAGGTCAGTGGGGAGTGGCAGGTGTAGTTTTTAAGTAGTGGTTCTGCTCAGATTATTGCGATCGACTGTTTTACTCCATTTGAACGCAATAACCCAAGGTGTACTGGTATTGTACAGCATGCTAGGGGGAGGCTTAGTATGTCAGTAGACTTCACGTTGGGGACGCTCGACGTTAGATAGTCTGGTCACAGGGGTGGCAACAGTTTGGAGTTGTTGACCGGCGGAGATGCTAGGGAGACACTCTGGGTCACGTAGGTGGCTGTAGGTTAAGGGTGGGAGTAATGGTTAATTATGTACTTAAGATTAGGAACGGTACAGTTAAGTTTAGGCTAGTGTTTTGTCTATTAGTGTTGATTTTTTTTTGTGTGACAAGTTAAAAGTAGTGATGACCTTATTCTCTCTTCTCTAACTTTACTCTGTTACTGTTTTATGTTCCACTAAGTCAATATCATTCAGAGTTAATTGGATTATTAAAATTTAAGTGTAGTTGTTGCCAGGAGGAGAGCTTATAATTGGACTGTGTGAACCCTATACAAACTACAGGGTCACACAACAAGATGGAACACGGGTATTGTTGCCTTTCTGTTCACCCACAGGTGGGAGCCAGAAGAGAGGAGAGACGCACATACAAAAGAGGGAGACGGCTGCTGTGTACCATACTCACGGGCGTTTATCACCACCACCACGACCAGCCCACTACCTGGAGGTCATGGCTCCACCACCACCACCACCCCAGGGGACCCCAAGATGCAGCCCTCTCGGTCGGTCAACATTGGTCTACCCAGTGGACCCCAGGACGGACGGACCCCAGTGGACCCCAAGACTTACGGACCTCAGTGGACCCCAAGACGGACGGACCCCAGTGGACCCCAGGTCGTTCTGCAGACGACCCCAGACGACCCAGTAAAGATGGAAGAGGAGCAACAACGACTCCAGTCTGTCCCACCAACATCGGTCTACCCAGTGGACCCCAGGACGGACAGACCCCAATGGACCCCAGGTCGCTTGTCAAAGACCCAGGGGAGGAGGAAGAGAGAAGAAGGAAGAGAGAAGAAAGAAGAGAGAAGAAAGAAGAAAGAAGAAGAAGATAAGACAAGCTGAGTGAGACACGATGCCTCGTGTCCCTTGCTGGTATCAGCATCATTGCATGGAGCGTAATTGCAAGACAGGATCGTTTGCCTTAACTGGCCGCCCCTCCTACAAGCATGTTGCTCTGTTGAGTGATTCTTCCTGTGTCATGCGGACTTGATGTGGCTGTCAGAAGTAGCTCTCTGAAGGAGGCGTGCTGGAGCAACAGGGAGGAAGAAGAGTAGGATGGGATTTCTACTGTTGGCAACTATATGAAGGTCTCGAAACTTGTAGTCCCTATAGCTGTGAAGAACCCCAATATACGTCTCTCATGGTGACTGACGTAGGGCCAATTACAGATCAGCTGGGACAACCGAATTCCACGGTCCTGTGCGCAGTTCAAGTAGTAACGGCTTTCGGGTTGACCAAGTGTTGTTGTGCGTTAACGACGGAGAAGCGACGGAGGCAGTTGTGTTGAAGAAATGTGGTACAGGATTATCTACAAGACCAAGCAGTGACGTCGCCCAGCCAGAGACAATGGACGTCTGTCTATATATTTCATTTTTTAGAGTAGGATGATGTATATTTGTTTAGCTAGGATGTATTTTTTTTTCGTTAATAAAGTTGTTGCACACAGCTAGCTTGCTTTAGCAGTGTTGCAAAAACTTTATTTCGGGGAGAAGGGGAGATGTAACACTGTAAAAGTGTTTGAGTTAGTTTATTTAAAATATATATAGAGTACATGAGTCACAGACAAGGATCTGAGAGGCGCCAGTTGTCTGCCTGAGATCTCACACCTCAAAGCGTTAATGACCTCAAGTGACCTGAGGTCAGATCATGAGAATTTCACCTTGCTTCCGCTAAGCTCTTAATTGTAGTCTGGTAGCCTTCAAACAAGCCGACGTTTAAGGAGTGGCTTGGTAGTGCCGGAGGCTATCTATTTGTGGGCGGAGTTAGCTACTAGGTTCCCCAATATAAACTCGGAGAGCTATCCAGAAAAGCATTAACAGACAGAACAGCAGACGAGAGCAGAGAAGACGTCCCTAGCAGGGAGGCTGTCGGCCGGCAGGGGGCGAGACAGTCTCTGTCAAGCTACAGACCCCCCCTCCCCCCTCTCTATCCAGCTATAGGCAGAGACACTTGGTGAGTTGAGCAGTAAGGTGACTTGGTCGTGTTTACATATGTTGTGTGATGATCAGGGGCAGTCAAGTTGTAGGGTTCTCGAATTCTTGGATGATGACTCACTTTGCATATTAAACTGGAACATTTTAATTGAATTGCTAAATTATGATACTTCATGGGAAATATAATTATGAATTTATTATTTAAATGGTGTTTAACTTTGTTCCCTAGAGATTTGAGTTGAGGTGAGAAAGCCTCTGTGGTTACTGGTTTCATGATATTAACGAGTACATGTTTGGAGTTGATACATGGTACAGAGGGAACATACTAATAATGAACTCATGATAACATCTTTTGAGAATTTTGTGATACAGACAAGTTCCATTCCTTGTCTTGTATGTAATGATCATGAATGGATGGTGGCAGCATTTCGTCTCCTACTATCTACTTTCTACTTCTACTAGCTACTCTTCTACTTCTACCTATCTACACCTCTCCCTCCACCCCTCTCTGAACTCTCACTTTCAACTAATGACCCTCCTCGCTCCTCCCACCTCTCTCCCTCTCACCCCAAACCCTCACTAATTACTTCACTATTCATTTCTTTCCTTTCGTTTTCTCTTATACGTTTGTGGCAATGATTCTGTATTCTAGAGTTCTCTCTAGAGTTTCGGGTAACTGATCCAGTTACGACGCCTTGTAGTCTTAGCACCTAGGTAGTCGAATACCTAGGTTACAAGGTGTTGAACGAGAGAGGTTGCCTTAGGAACTCTGGAGGGTGCTCTAGAATAGTTAGCTAACTGGGGACGGGATAACGGACTAGAGAGAGCTGTTTCCCCCGGCCTCGTTAGTTAACTGGGGGGTGGAATAATGGACAAGATAGAGCTATTTCCCCCACCCCCCCGTTACAAGAGAGTGAGAGAGAGAGAGAGAGAGAGAGAGAGAGAGAGAGAGAGAGAGAGAGAGAGAGAGAGAGAGAGAGAGAGAGAGAGAGAGAGAGAGAGAGAGAGAGAGAGAGAGAGTGAGAGAGAGAGAGAGAGTGAGAGAGAGAGAGTGAGAGAGAGAATGAGAGAGAGAGAGTGAGAGAGAGAGAGAGTGAGAGAGAGAGAGAGAGAGAGAGAGAGAGAGAGAGAGAGAGAGAGAGAGAGAGAGAGAGAGAGAGAGAGAGAGAGAGAGAGAGAGAGAGAGAGAGAGAGAGAGAGAGAGAGATAGGGACACAAGGTAAGACAAAATCCTGCAGTCTAGGAAAGACTGCAGGATCCATGGTAGGTCAAGTTGAGCTCCCGGCTGCAATTCCTTTAACCATGTCGTAGCTCAGTCAATTAAGGTGCGTCTGGGATCCTCTTGGACGTAGGTTTGAATCCTCATCGCGGCCCTTGTGGATTTGTTCACTAAAGAAATTGTTTATGACTTTTGTTAGACTAAAGCTGGAATATGCAGCGGTTGTATGGAGTCCATATCTTAAGAAGCACATCAACTGGAAAAGGTGCAACGACATGCCACTAAGTGGCTCCCAGAACTGAAGGACAAGAGCTACAAGGAGAGGTTAGAGGCATTAAATATGTAAAAATTAGAAGATAGAAGAAAGAGAGGCGATATGATCACTACATACAAAATAGTAACAGAAATTGATAAAATTGATAGGGAAGAATTCCTGAGACCTGGAACTTCAAGAACAAGAGGTCATAGATTTAAACTAGCGAAACAAAGCTGCCGGAGAAATATAAGAAAATTCACTTTTGTAAACAGAGTGGTAGACGGGTGGAACAAATTAGGTGAGAAGGTGGTGGAGGCCAAGACCGTCAGTAGTTTTAAAGCGTTATAGGACAAAGAGTGCTGGGAAGACGGGACACCACGAGCGTAGCTCTCATCCTGTAACTACACTTAGGTAATTACTAACATTTCTCCTACAACAATACTGTTTGTGGTGTTATTCCACTATATATATATACACATTATATATAAGGTGTTGAATTTGACCGAAAAGGTAAGATTAATAATTCTAACGCGAATCTTCTCAATATTTCTTATGTTTTTCTTATGTTATACACATCAAAAAGTCAACGCCAGCAATCAACAGCCAATTAATGCACAACTATATTCTACCTACTTCAAGACCCCAAACCATGGAAGCAGCAAGAGGAAGTATGGGCCAATGCAACCCGTTCTCGCACTTTCTTACAGTCAATATTGACTTACTAAATAAGTGCATATGTGACATACTAATTTATTGTGAATATTTTAGCTTATCTTGAAAAGCTTCATAGAAAACACCGACCTTACCTAACCTTCTTATTATGTTAAGATAAGCATCTTATTGCTTCGTAATTACAATTATTACTTAACCTATTATAGGTATAGGTTAAGTAATAATTGTAATTATCACCTTCTTAGTATGTTAAGATAAGCATCTTATTGCTTCGTAATTACAATTATTGTAATTGTCACCTTCTTAGTATGTTAAGATAAGCATCTTGTTGCTTCGTAATTACAATTATTACTTAACCTATACCTATAATAGGTTAAGTAATAATTGTAATTACGAAGCAATAAGATGCTTATCTTAACATACTAAGAAGGTTAGGTGAGGTCGGTGTTTTCTATGAAGCTTTTCAAGATAAGCTAAAATATTCACAATAAATTAGTATGTCACATATGCAAGTATTTCATAAGTCAATATTGACTATACAAAAGTGCGAGAACGGGTTGGCCAATAGGCCTTCTGCAGTTACTTCCATTCATATGTTCACTTATCCAATTTATACCCATTGTTTTCGTGTTCTGTCTTGTGTTTGTCACCTCACGCAAAACTTTTGTACCATATCACCTTATCCAATAGAGTATAAGTACGAAGAATTTGTGTGTAAATTAAGTCTTTGAAAATGTAATACGAATCATGAAACGCGTTCAGGCGTCAGACAATTAAAAAATGAATTTCTGAGAATTGTTATTTTTATTACCACCGATAGTGAAGAAAAACATAAGAAATATTGAGAAGATTCGTGTTAGAATTATTAATCTTACCTTTTCGGTCATTAATCTTACCTTTTCGGTCATATTCAACAACATATGTTTACAAGAAAGACTGCTACCAAAATATACTAATATTATATATAAGTATCTACATGTTTTATTCACCATAACTGTACAACTAAGCTGGTATGATGTCCAAACAGCATAGTGGCCACTGCGTGACAAGTCACACAGCAGCCAGCAGACGACAGCCTCACCCACTCCCTCACCAAAATGGTTCCTCCCAACAAACTCCTTTTGCAATTATTTTACTCTATACACACGTTATATATAAATATCTATATTTATGTTCACCACAGTTAACCACTAAGCTAGTATCGTGATTCCAGGCAATAACATGTCGCCACACACCAGCCAGCAGACAAAGCTATCTCCCTCCCTCACCAACAACACTCCTCCTCCCACATTGCTAATTCTCACCACAATCCTGCTATTATCGTAATCCTGGTCACTAAATCATGTAAATGAATAATTTTCCACATGTTTATTTTGTAATGGAACATGAGAAGTCGTTTGAAGAATTTTAGATGGACGAAATAATGGCTGTGTGCTGAGGATAGCACTCTGAACATCTTGAACAGCATTTATTCACTGATATCTGAAAACTGTACAGTTTTTATCACAGTCAGGCTCCTCTGTAATACTATCATGGCTAAATAATACCAGATACACATATATTTGGACATTCTTAGGTGATGCTGTGGTCACAAGCTGAACAGCAATGCTGTTAGCTCATGCTGCATGCACCAGCCTTGGGTTGTCACTCAGTACTGAGGCTCTTACGCTCAGGAATGTTGCCCACGATTTTTTTTTAAATAGCGTCTGTTTAGGAGAGCCCTGAGGAAGCTGATGTGAACCCCGTGTAGTCGCGGGAGTTTTGAAGGATACGCTATACCTATAAGATCCCTGAGGCCCGTTGCACACCACCCGTTGAGAGCCTCAAGGTGCGTTGCGCAGTGCAATGGTTAATCAACCAAATAACGCACATGTAAACATACATTACAATTTAAAGTATATCACACTTGCCATCTAAAAGGGCAGTGCACAGTTACAAACCCGTTAAGATTTCAACTTAGATTCAACAGAGCAGAAGACGTTGTTAAACACATATGGCAAAATCTTACTGAAGCGACCATACAAGTCATAAATACTCATACTCCGCCCAAGTAAAACAGAAACAAGCAACACTTAATGGGCCAGCCAGAGGCTTAGGGCCCGCACAGGAATATCCCTGCAAAAAAAAACAAAAAAATCTACCAGGGAAGGCACCCAGAAAGGTAGGCAAAACAAAACAGACCACTGTCTGGTTGACAAATATGATCTATGTCCTCAAAAGAGCAAAAGAGCTCTCCCTTTCCCCCATGGAGGGGCAGCCAACTCTGGTGAGCCCGGCAACTCACCATCCAGTTCTGGAATGATGAAAACCGCTGATTAGAGGGAGGGATGGGTTCAGGGAGTCTCTGGGGCTCACCCAGAAACTGGCATTTCCTTACATTCAATACTGGTTTTCTGAGGGTAACCCCGTCGGCTCCCTGAAGCTAGCTACCCCACAGAGCAGGAAAAACAGGGACTTACCCAGGGGGCATCAGCACTGCAGGTCTCAATGTGAGGAAGAGAGAGACAGCCACAACAGGAAAGCATCACAAGGCCGCAGAGCGCCCGGGACATTCACGAGATACCTGGCGGCCAGGACCCTGTTTGGCCTCCTAAACCTCCATACCCGAATATCGTCCCAAGACATATTGCCAAAGACAGCCGAAAGAGCGGCATACTTCCTAACATCATGGGCACAAGCGTAGACCGTAGGCTAGCTAGACTTAATGACACTGCAGGCAACCTGTAACACACAAGCCCTGGAACAAGGACCCAGGGAAACCGGATTAACCCAGAGTGCGTCCACTGACATAGAACTGGTGGCCCTATACGTAGCAGTGTAAAGCCTCCACCAGACACAACATGTGATGTACCCCAGACCTAACCAAACAAGCATCCACAACCAATGGACCCCTCTGGAAGCCCACAGTCTCATTCTTCGCCAGAAAAGGAGGAGGCAACTGCAAATGAACAAAATGACCACCAGGATCCGAAATAAAAACAAAACCCCTGGCGCCGGAGAAGAGTATGAAGCTTCCCAACCCAACCCCCAGAGGACAAACCTCAGAGCCACAGTACTGAGTAACCAAACCAACAAAAACAAAGCTGTCCAGAAGCAATCATGAACCGAAGGGGCCACTACAAACCGAGGGGAAGAGAGAAAGGATACCTGGTTGATACCTGGATGAAGGGGTTCTGGGAGTTCTTCTACTCCACCAAGCCCGGCCCGAGGCCAGGCTTGACTTGTGAGAGTTTGGTCCACCAGGCTGTTACTTGGAGCGGCCCGCAGGCCCACATACCCACCACAGCCCAGTTGGTCCGGAAAATCTTTAAGAAAACAGTCTAGTTTTCTCTTGAAGATGTCCAGGGTTGTTCCGGCAATATTTCTGATGCTCGTTGGGAGGACGTTGAACAGCCGCGGACCTCTGATGTTTATACAGTGTTCTCTGATTGTGCCTATGGCACCTCTGTGTCTTCACTGGACCTCTGATGTGTATACAGTGTTCTCTGATTGTGCCAATGGCACCTCTGCTCTTCACTGGTTCTATTCTTCATTTTATTCCATATCGTTCACTCCAGTACGTTGTTATCTTACTGTGTAGATTAGGGACCTGGCCCTCCAGTATTTTCCATGTGTATATTATTTGGTATCTCTCTCGTCTCCTTTCTAGTGAGTACATTTGGAGAGCTTTGAGACGATCCCAAAAATTTAGGTGCTTTATCTCGTGTATGTGTGCCGTATATGTTCTCTGTATTCCCTCTATTTAAGCAATCTCTCCTGCTCTGAAGGGGGAAGTGAGTACTGAGCAGTACTCAAGACGGGACAACACTAGTGACTTGAAGAGTACAACCATCGTGATATGGGATCCCTGGATCTGAAAGTTCTCGTAATCCATCCTATGATTTTTCTGGCTGACGCAATATTTGCTTGGTTATACTCCCTAAACGTTAAATCATCGGACATCATTATTCCCAAATCCTTGACATGCTGTTTACCTATTATGGGCAGATTTGATTGTGTTTTATACCCTGTATGATGTTTCAGGTCCTCATTTTTGCCGTACCTGAGTACCTGGAATTTATGGCTGTAACCCTTTAACTGCGCGGCCCATAAGTATGACACCCCCCCCAGTGCACAAGAAATAAAATCTCAGGAAAAAATTCTTTTTTGTTCTGAAAGTGTTAAAAACCCCTCCCTGTATATGGGTATAGCAACGGAATTTCGAAATTGTACTTACTTTGGCAGCTATGGGGTCCGAAAGGTGAGGCGTGACGTCATCATTCCCCGTGCGCCCGTTCAGTATGCTCCCGGGGCTGGTGGGGCGACCGGGGCGGGGCATGCGAGTTGCCGTGAATATATTTTTGCAAAATTTTTGCGCACATTTCCAAATACAATTTATGACATTTTACGTGCCGAACCGATGTATGGTAAACACGTACACCATATTATGGCAGTAGAAAATCCGTACTGTCCGTAGACACTGTGTTACGTGCATCACAAAAAAAGTACACTTATCCTGCACTTATTTCTAATATATCATGCAGATATATTTATATTTACATTATATATACACACTGTACAGTATCACACACTATACACTCAGTACTCCGCGAATGTGTGATATGCTGCGAAACAGCCAACGGGGCAGAGTGGCACCTTGCACTCCACGCACCAGGTGCTGATGCATCTACGCTTTTGTGGTCTGCGTGTGGTGTTCCTGCAGACTATGCATGCACGTTTACCCTTCTCCCGTGATGCTGTGCCTGGCATATACTCCAGCATTTGAACCCCGAAGTTCTCATTCCCCCGCAGTCTGTCTGGAGCTGCGTGTGGCATTGTTGCTTGCACCCCGCAGGGTACTACGGAGCCCTCCTTGCCATACTTTACCAGCAGCTGTGACACAACGCTGGCACTGAAGGTACGTATAGACGGTTTCCTGCCGGACTTCACCAGGTACGTATTGTAGCAGTTGAGCACTGCAACATCCATGAGGTGGAAGAGGAACTTTTTCGTCCACTTCACTGACCTGTGCACGCACTCCACACCACCTAGCATCATGTCACACTTATCGACGAGGCGCATGTTCATGTTATAGTCTATGACACAGTCCGGCTTGTACATGGGGTTGTGTGTCTGAAAATTGTCCTTGCCAGTGTCCAACATGGCACCGGTGTGAATTGTTGTCAGCATATTCACTTCGTGTCTGTCCTTCCACTGCACTGACAGCATATTGTCACACTTGCGCAGCTGGCACTCACCCACACCTATACCTATACCGAATATTGGCATTTCCTTCCTGATGAGCTTCACAGTGCCACATACGCCGGTGTTGTGGGCGAGGAGGTATTTGGTCAACAGGGGGCTGGTGTAATAGTTGTCAGTGAACAGTATATGGCGCTTGTTCAGCCACGGCTCCATCAGGGATTTTACGACACTGCCGGAGAACCCGTGTTCATCTTGAACTGGTATGTCGACGTCTGTACTGGAATACAAGATCATGTCCAGGACGATATCAGTCTCACAATCGCACAGCACAAAAAACTTGAGGCCAAAACAGTGCCGCTTGGAAGGGATGTACTGCTTGAATGCCAGTCTGCCCTTGAACAATACAAGCGACTCGTCGATAACGACATTCTGTCCAGGTACAAAATAATCCCTGAACTTCCCTCTCAGGTCGCTGAATACCTTGCGTACCTTCCACAGTCTATCATGTCTGTCCTCGTTTGCATTGTTTTCGAAATGCAGGCACCTCGGAATCAACAGGAACCTATCCCGCGACATATACCGGTTGAAGATGGGCGATGGAACAAGGCTGTCTTTGTTCCAATAGACCTAGACGACAGCTTTCTCGGAGTATTTCATCATCATACACAGGGCGAGAAACACGTACATCTCGTCGATTGTCGTATCCTTCCATCGCGTGAGGCGTGAGGCAGGTAATATGCCGCCGTCTATGAAGGTGTGGGCGTATGTGTTTGTCTTGGTCACAAGATGAGCCATATCTTGAGATGATTTCGGGGCTTTAGTGTCCCCGCGGCCCGGGGAATACATTGAATACATTGAATACATTGTCGAAATATGCCTGGAAATATTCCATGTCTGCCATATTATCACCGGTATACAGGAATAAAGCTGTAACACCAACGTCGGTATCATCAAACGTTGGTATTTGAGGGACAAATGTGGCGCATTCCTCCCACACAAGTACACCAGGGGGTTTGGTGTTGGTGCCAACACCACCACGGGCACCAAAACCACGGCTACGTCGTCTGCTGCTGCTTCTGGAGCTGCGTGAGGGTATGCTTGGCGCTGAGGCAGATTTCCGTACCGAAGGCCTACCATGAACACCTGATGTTGAGGGCCCACTGTCGTCATGCTGGGAGACACGCTGCCGCCTGCCTCTACGTGTTGCTGAAGTAGCAAAACCCCGCCTGGTACCACCCCCACTGCTAGTTCTGGGGTCATCCACACTACTCGTATCAGAGTCAATGTCGCTGAACCCCGAGAAAGATTCGTCACATGTACTGTCACTGAATAATGAACTAGCATCTGGGGACATACATGATGGTGGTGATGATAACGGTGTTGACCCAGGGCGGCGAGACAGGCCGAGCGAGGAGCGTGTACCGTACACGCTCGCCACATCATCCACTTCTGTTTCCCCCTTCACTCATATCAGACCTCTGTGTCAGATCTTTCTCTGGATCATAGTCCAGTCCATCATCCATAGCACCGTCGTCGTACAATATATCGCGAATTTACTCCTCAGAGAGTCATTTTCCATGACCGCGGGTCGCCGTGGAACGGGAGCTCATTGACAATGCGTCAGACATGGTTGCTGCTTGGGAACTGGGGCTCCCCACGGCCGCGAGGCACGCTGGGATTTTTTTTCAAGATGGCAGACGATCAGTGGGGCCCCCAGCCATCCAATCCATACTCGCGTCACCGCGGGCTACTGTTAAATTGCACATGAAAAATACAAACACCCGGAGGCGCGTTGCGCAGTTAAAGGGTTAAACATCATGTTATTTTCTGCTGCCCAATCGAAAACTTTGTTGATATCTGCTTGTAATTTTTCCATGTCTTCAGCAGAGGTAATTTTCATGCTGATTTTTGTGTCATCTGCGAAGGATGACACGAAGCTGTGACTTGTATTTTTATCTATATCTGATATGAAAATAAGGAACAGCAGTGGTGCAAGGACTGTACTTTGAGGTACAGAGCTTTTAAGCGCACTTGGACTTGATTTTATTTGATTGACTGTTACTCTTTGTGTTCTGTTCGACAGGAAATTGAGTATCCAGCGTCCTACTTTACCAGTTATTCCCATTGACCTCATTTTGTGTACAATCACTCCATGGTCACATTTGTCGAATGCCTTTGCAAAGTCTGTGTATACCACATCTGCATTTTGCTTTTCTTCTAGAGCTTCTGTGATTTTGTCATAGTGACTGAGTAACTGTGACAGACAGGATCTTCCCGCTCTAAATCCATGTTGTCCTGGGTTGTGTAACTCATTATTTTCCATAAAACTAGAAATTTTATTCCTAATCGTTCTTTCAAAAACTTTTATGTGTGATGTTAGTACAACTGGCCTATAATTTTTTGCCAAGGCTTTATTCCCCCCTTGTGCATAGGAGCTATATCTGCAGATTTAAGTGCTGCTGGTATCTTCCCTGTATCTAGGCTCTATTGGATAGTACCCGATCCAGAGATCAAGAAGCCTGAGGTGGCACAAGAGCAGGCCTGAGGTGAAAAAATGCATGAGAAATCTTGTGAAACTGAGCGGAAGTGACATCCACCCTGAACTCAAACTGCAACGGCTCTGCTAATGCTGCACGATAAGAAACGATAGTATTCAGCATGAGATGCCAATCCAGGAAAAGCCAAGAAAAGACAAGACAAGCCTGTCTAACACTGACAAAACCCAATGAAGAGAAAGAAATTGGCAAAAAACCCGCCAAGAAACTTTCTACTGTCATTGAGAAGAAGACCGCAGGTTTAACACCAGCAAAGAAACCACCTAATCACCATACAAATGGTGATACACACATGTCAGAAAGACAAGATGCATATTACAGAGGAATAAATCGAACCAATGAGGTACCTCACCCGCCCGACCTGCTGAAAGAGGCGGAGCTGTGGAAAAACGCCCAGGTTTGGACACCGAGCAAGCAGCGTGGCCAGCAGGAGAGCCCTTCCCCTGATAGGATTCGAGTCGAGCCAGAACTTAGAGCAACAGCTGGGCCGGAGGGAAGAGGTACAGGAATCCTCCACTTTGACCAGTCCTGCCGAAAAGCATCCACCGTGAGAGCCTCGCAGTTGGGGAATGGTGCCACATACAATAGGAGATGCCGAAACCATTCCGACACGAAGAGGTCCACCTCCGGGCGGCTGTATGTCTGGCAAAGCCAAAGGATGGAAGCAGCATCGACCATCCATTCTATGGAAAGAGGAATGAAGCGAGACAGGCCATTTGCCAAGACGTTGGACACACCCTGAATGTTAACAGCGCGGACAGCTAAACCCCAAGAACTCAGCAGAAGAGCTACCCAAAGCAACCAGCTCCAAAGAGCCACAGACCGAAATGACCCCTTTCCCCAGGTTGAGACAGACAACCACGAGGGAGCAGTGCAAATTGAGCTGGATCACCAAGCCGCAAGAAAGCCGAATCCTCCGCAGCACCAGCCACACAGCCACAAACTCCCGCACCATGCTGTAAGTTCAACGCATGGACAGCTGCCAACATTTCTGTCCAGACTGGCGAGCACTGGTCACAAAGTCCCAACCACCAGACAAGGTGTCCGTGAACACATCGAGCAATGGAGGCAGAAGGTGTCATGGTACTAAACCCCGAAAAACCCAGAGGAAGCCGGTGACACAGCAACTGGCGCAGGGCTACCTAGGGTTGAACTCAGTGATCATGAGTGGCAAAAAGAAGGTGCCCTCAGGATACCAGAACAGCCTCCAAAGCCTCCAGCCTCCGAAGATACCCTGCCCAATGGATAAACCAGAAGAGCAAATTTTAGGCTCCTTTACAATTGCTCGAGCAACCGCCGATTGATCCAGGTCCCCCTCAAAAACAGCCGACGGAAGGACTGCAACCGGAGCAAGATTGCAGGAGAGAGAGAAAGGGACACAGTCTGAGAATCCGACACAAGGTCCAGACAAGTCCAAACCTGGGACAGAACCAACTGGGTCTTCACCAGTTCACCAGGAACCCGAACCTGGCATGCTGGGATAGACCCAGATCCCTGGCTAACAGACAGGCAGACTGGTTGGGAGCCCACACCAACCAGTTGTTGAGGTAGGCCAAGACCCGAAGCCGCAAGACCTAGCAGACAAAGACGGGCCACCAAGACCCGAAGACCAAGCAGACGAAGACGGGGCACCAAGACCCGAATCAAACATTTGAAAATGCGAGGTGCCAGATTTAACCCAAAAGAAACAACGAAAGCTACAAGTCTGTCACCCCACAACAAAACCTAACAATTCCCTGAACCCTGGATGGATAGGGACGTGTCAATACTTGTCCTTGAGGTCCAGGGAAATCATCCAAGCACCCGGATCAAGAACGAACTGGACCTGGGACAACGTAGTCATTCAAAAAGAAGGGCAAGGAATCAACCAGTTCAGGTGAGACAAGTCCAGAATGAGATCCATACAGACATATTTCAGAACTTGAAACAGGCAAGAAACCCATTTGAGAGATGAGGTCTTTTCAACCACGCCCAAGCGAACCCACTCCGTGATGACCCGACAGATGGACAAGGAAAAGGCCTGACCTCCAGAAGGGAGGAAGGTCTGCCTAACGCCACTGAAGGCCACAAAAATTATCCCAAAAGCCCACGAATCATGGAACCAAGCGCAAGCAAAAGCAAAAAGAGCCATCCTTCCCCCATCTCCCCGTCAATGGGGTAACCCTAGAAAGACCCAACATGAACCCCCGAGAGTCCAACCTCCCTCCGTGCAGAGGGAACACCATTCATGCCGACCAGGCAAAGAAGGCACCAGGAGCACCATCTACTCAGAAATGGGCACCACAGGTCTACCCTGACGCCACTAAGCCCACTTCCATGGAGGATCGGTGGAAACAGCTTCAGCAAAACGAGACAACGCAGAAGCAGTCAAGACAAAGGCCCAAGCCGAGGGCCCCCACCCTGTGTCTCTGCATCGTCTGAATGCCAATCTAAAGACAGTTCCAGAAGACCAAAGAAACTCAAGACAAAAGGCCAAATGATCATGAGTCCGAAAGAGAGGGGACCTGAGCATGCAAGTGAACCAGATCTGCAGTCCAAGGAAGTGCAGGATCGAAGAGGCACTCATTGAGAAACTCCGGAGAGGCCCCCAAGAACACCTGCAACACCGTGGAAACCTCCCGCCACTTGCGGGTATGACAAAAGCTACACCAAGCCCCAAGCAAGAAGAAAGGACAGTCTGCCAGCCAGGAAGACTCTGAAACCTCGTAACACACCCAATACGGGGAAGAAGAGCCGGATCTATTACCGAGGCGTAAACCGGGTCCCACAGGAGGTAAGCACTGAGTGCCTCTTAAACCTCTGCAGAGGAAATCTGAGCAGAAGAAAACCTCCAGAAAGATGAATCTGAGGAACCCAAAGGCACCTGGGGGAGGGAAGGGGGGGTGGGCAGAATCCAGGAGAAACGCTTCAAAGAAAGGAGTCTGCTGGGTCGACTCAGAAGCCTCGGCAGGAATGAGAGCCTCAACCACCTTCGCACCTGAATCAAAAGGGGCATCTTCAGAAGCCACCCGAGCCTCATCCCAAGCTAAACCCTGCCCCAGCTCCGAAACCCTCAGACGTTTGGGAGCTGGAAGCAGGGGGGAAACAGCAGGGCAAACCATCCCCCACCTGGTAAGGAAGAAGAGGCATGGACTGAACCAAGGCCGAAGTGACCAACGCCCCCAAATTTGAGTCCCTAAAACCAAAGTGGGGCAGCTCCGGGGCTTCCAAGTGGGCAACCAACCTGACTCATTCCAATAGAGAGAACTGTTCATGCAATGTGGCAGCTGCCTGATCCCATAGAATGTCAAATAAGGAATAAGTAAATTGGAGCACAAGTAGGAAACAAGTCCTGCAAGACTATGGGTCGAAGGTATCACTGACCCAACAGGCAGCATGGCGGAGGCAGTATGAATGATCATCACCCTGAGGCAGGGCCAACGAACAACCCTTAAAGTTGCACAAGGCATGAGTGGGCTCAGAAGAAGTATTCATACCTTTAGATGATTTCGGGACTTAGTGTCCCCACGGCCTGGTCGTCGACAAGCCCTCCTCATTGCTGGACTGGTCAACCAGGCTGTTGGATGTGGCAACTCACAGCCTGGTTGATCAGGTATCCTTTGGAGATGTTTGTCAAGTTCTCTGTTGAACACTGTGAAGAGTCGGCCAGTTATGCTTTTTATGTGTAGTGGAAGCATGTTGAACAGTCTTAGGCCTCTGATGTTGATAGAGTTCTCTTTCAGAGTACCTACTACACCTATATTTTTCAATAGGGGTATTCTGCACATCCTGCCATGCCTTCTGGTCTCATGTGGTGTTATTTCTGTATGCAGGTTTGGGACCAGCCCCCTCTACTACATGGTATAACTAAGCCCATAGGTGTTTTCCAGGGCTCATTGGGTGAATAAGCCCTACAGGAAGCCCAGGCACTGGGGCCAGTTAAGCTGGTAAGCTGGCAAACAAATTGACACCAAGCAGCTGGTATAAAGCCTCGGGGGCATTAGAGGAGTACCACCACCACACCTTAGGCATAGTCTAATGAAGAACCAGGCAGGACTCCTCCACTAAAGAGGCAAAAAACGCCAACAAAATTAGAAAACACGATAAAGCTCCCAAAACTCCACAACAGCTAACGGCTTAAGCAGGCTGCGCCAGCCGCAGTGTGCCCCATCAGCCGATAAACACTTCCCTACCAGGGGCAAGGCAAAAAGCACAAGACCTCCAACTGACCCTAAGGGTGAGGACTACCACAAGCAAGGAAGTCCTCTAATGGGGAGCGTTTCCAGTACGCCCCAGGAAAGATAACCCTCACCACACAAGGGCAATACTCACAGAGTGCCTAAGGAAGGTGTCCCTAAATGCATACAGCTCCAGTACCCAGGAACTCCAGGCCAGCACACATACAAGTGCAATAACAGCTGTATAAGACAAAAATTCCAGAACAGGAAATTGATCATACCCGGGTTCACTTGAGCCAGCTTCCCCTCACCCTGTGGGGAAGGGGTGGTTCTGATGACGGGGGTGGGGGGGGGGGGGCTAGTTAAAGGAAGTGTTATTTGTTTGTCTTCTTTATAGGGAAGTTCTTTTGTTCTTTTTGAGAACGTAGGTCGTATTTTTTAACCAGACAGTGGTCTGTTTTGTTTCACCTACTTTTCTTGCCTTCACTGGTCGATGGCAAGTATGACATACTGTACTTTAAATGTAAAGTTTTCATGGGCCATTGCTCCCTGCACCTCTCTGAGGGGGCAAGGTTCTGGTTCTGGTCCCTGGTAGGCAACAAGAACTCGTGACTGATGACCCTAAATAGGATAGCACTATATCAGTGGGATAGCTTCAGGGAGCCAACATGGCTCCCCACACTAAAGTCCAGTTGCTTTTATAAATTACACCTTGTATTTCCATTATGTTATTAATCTAAATAAACTACTATATTGTTGCTAGAACTGCATAATGTAATAGTCTATGCTAGTCATCCTCAAGTGTCACCTTTTTTGCATTCATTTGTCATTTTCCATGAATGTTGGCGAGTAAGATGTTGGAGGAGTGAGAGAGGGCTGGCTGAGCGTGGCACCAGAACTGAGGCGCAACCCAGTATGGTGCAAAGCATCAAGACGGCGAAGAGTAGAAGGAGAAGCAGACGAGTAAGCAGGGCAACCATAATCGAGCTTAGACAGGACGAGAGAGGAATGTAAAGCAAGGAGAGCGCGCCTATTTGCCCCCCAAGAAGTATGGGACAAGACCCGAAGGAGGGTAAGGGCCTTAGAGCACTCAACACGGAGGTAAGAGATATGGGGAGCCCAAGACAAACGAGTGTCAAGGAATAACCCCAAAAGCTTCGCGGAATCTTTGTACTCAAGGGGATGACCATAAAGTGACAAAGAGGGACGAAGAACGACCCGTTTCCGCGAAAAAATCATGGCACAAGTCTTACAAATAGAGAACTTGAAGCCATGATCGGTGGCCCAAGACGACACGGCATCAATTGCAAGTTAAAGCCGGCGCTGAAGGAGAGGCGAATCATCACCCTGACAGCAAAGGGTAAGATCATCGACATAGAGAGCGGAGAAGACACCTGAAGGAAGAGAGGAAAGAAGACCATTGAGGGCAACCAGAAAAACAGTAGTGCTCAGAACACTACCCTGGGGCACACCTTCGTATTGCCGAAAAGAGGCAGAGAGAGCGGTACCAAGGTGCACCCAAAAGGAACGACGAGAGAGGAAGCTGCGGAGAAAGAGAGGGAGATGACCACGAAGGCCAAAAGAATGAAGTTGAGATAGAATATGATATCGCCAAGTGGTGTCGTAAGCCTTTTCCAGGTCAAAAAGGACGGCAACAACGGAGGTCTTCGCAGCAAAAGCAGTACGAATATAGACCTCCAAGTTCACCAGGACATCTGTCGTGCTGCGGCACTTGCAGAAACCAAATTGAGAAGGGGAGAGGTGATGGTGTTCCAGGAACCACATCAGACGAACGTTAACCATACGTTCAAAGAGTTTGCAGACACAACTTGTGAGGGCAATAGGGCGAAAGTCCTTAGGGGAAGTACCCAGAGACCCCGGTTTGCGAACAGGGAGGACAACGGCATCGAACCAGTCCTCAGGGACTGACGACGACTCCCAGATCCGATTTTATAGACTCAGTAAATACTGAGACGTGCACGGAGGGAGATGGCGAAGCATCTCATAATGAATACCATCGGAGCCCGCCGCCGTAGAACCGCAGAGGGCCAGGGCAGAACGAAGTTCAGAGAGAGAGAAGGGATCATTATAGGGAAGCTGAAGACGAGTGCAGAAATCTAAAGGACGAGACTCAAGGACAGGTTTACGAAGAAGGAAAGATTGAGGAAGATGGAGACCAGAGCTAACAGAAGAAAAGTGGGAACCCAGTTCGGAAGCGACCTGCAACGGGTCCACCACAAGAGTATCATGGAGGTGAAGGACCGGTGAAACATCGGGAACGAACTTACCCGCTATCTTGCGGATACGCTTCCAGATCCGGGGCAGAGGAGTTTCGGACGTAATTGTTGAGACATAAGATGCCCAACATTCACATTTAGCCGTACGGATGGCCCTACGGGCCACCGCACTCCCTTTCCAAAAGAAATGAAAAGAATCGGCCGTCTGCCTACGGTGGTGCCTCTTCCAGGCTGCACGCTTACAGCGGACAGCCCGAGCACAATCCGCATTCCACCAGGGAACGCACTTCCGTGGACCCCGAGAGGAAGAGCGAGGAATAGAGCGGAGGGCAGCGTTGAACACAGTGTCATGAAAAAGGAGGAGAGTGCGAGGGAGAGGTCAGAGAGAGCAGCACTGAGGGTAAATAGGTTCCAGTCCGCTTTAGCAAACTGCCACCTAGGAAAAGAGAGGGAAGGGCGAAACGAGAAAAAGGAAACAAGGATAGGGAAATGATCACTGCCATGGAGGTCATCAAGAACCTGCCACGTGAAATCTAAGTAAAGAGAAGAAGAGCAGAGAGAAAGATCAAGACAGGAAAGGGTGCGAGTCCGAGAGTCCAAATGAGTGGGCTCACCAGAATTCAGAAGAGACAGGGAAGAAGAGAGGAGAAACGGCTCAAGAAGGCGACCCCGGATATTCGTCAGAACATCACCCCAAAGAGAATGACGACAATTGAAGTCCCCCAGCAGGAGCACAGACTCCGGCAAGGAGTCCAAGAGGCGTTTCAAATCAGGAAGAGAAAGCGGGACACTCGGGGGGAGATAAATGGAACAAACTGTGTACCATTTCCCCACAAAGATACGAGCAGCAGAACAATAGAGAGGCAAAGGAAAAAGTAAAGGAACAAATGGAACATCAGCGCGAATCAAGAGAGCAGAAGAATTAGAAGCCCCAGCAACGGCCGGGGGGGAGGGGGGGGGAGAGAAAGGAATAGCCACGAAAACGACCAGGACGAGCACCAAGCATCGGCTCCTGGAGACAGACACAAAGGGGCGAAAACCGCGAAATCAGAAGTTGGAGTTCGATAAAATTGGCATAATAACCTCGAACGTTCCATTGAAGAATTGACATCGACGAGAAGGGAAAGGACAACAACATGAGAACAAGGAAGAAACAAAGGTGAAAGAGCAACACAGCACGTTAAAGAATATCAGGGTCAGGATCAGGGTCAGCAAAGTCAGGGTTAGGGGGGCATGGGTAAACTGAGCAAAGACGGAGGGAAGGTAGCGGGAGAACAGATCAGAGGTGGGCGGGCGGGGTCCGGAGGAGGAGGAGGAAGAGGAAGAGACAACGGAGAGGAGCAGTCAAGGACAGCAGCAGGAAGAGAGGGAGTAGAAAGAGGGGAGCGCACCTCAGCAAGAGCAGCAACCAAAAGGGAAGCTGGGGCCAAAGAAACCTCCATAGCAGGAACAGGGGGCACAATCACTGAAATGGGAGGGGAAGGAGCAACAGAGCCAGAAGTAGAGGCTGAGGAAGAAAGCGAAGCCTTCTTACCCACTGGGGAGGAGGAAGGAGAGGAGCCAGGCTTACGCTTCTGACTTAAAGAGACCGGTGTCCCAGTAACTACGTACCGGGCAACGGATTCCAGTGTCTCAACAGAAGCCGAACGAGAGCACACACGACGGCTGTTAGGAGAGCAATGGATATCCGCCTGCACCGACAGGCGGCGGGGAGAGACGATAGATGGAGTATGAGGATGGGAAGGAGGATTGGAGGGAGACGAGGAAGAAGACACAAGAGACATGACAGACTGGGTAGAAAGAAGGGGAACCCCAGACAGAGGACCAGGAGGGGAACCCCTCGGGACAGAATGCAAAGGAACAGAGGAGGGGACAGTGGGCATATCAGGGTCCAAGGCCCGGAAATGGTTGAGAGTCTGAGGAAGGAGGGAAGGACGAGGAGAGGAAGAGCGCAACACGCGAGCATAAGAGACGTTAGCATAAGGCGGGAGCCGGCGAACCTGGCGCCTGGCCTCAGGAAAAGATAAACGCTCCCAGTGCTTCAAGTTGAGGACGGCTGCCTCAAGCTTGTAATGGATACAGGCACGGGAGAAGATAGGATTTGGCCTCACCGCAGTTGAAGTAGCGAGCTTGGGGAGAAGTGCACTCCGACTTAGAGTGACCTTCACCCCCACACAAAGGATTGAGAGAGACAGTCCCAGAGCAGCGGAGGGCACCTGCCCAAACCTCTAGCACTTGTTACAAAGTCGAGGAGAAGGAATATACTCCTGGACAGAGCGCCTAGCACCAGCAAGAATGACATAGGATGGAAGGGTCCTACCATCAAAGGTGATCTTCAAAACACGAAGGTTTTTTTTTTTTTGAGATATATACAAGAGTTGTTACATTCTTGTACAGCCACTATTACGCGTAGCGTTTCGGGCAGGTCCCTGGAATACGATCCCCTGCCGCGAAGAATCGTTTTATGTGTTGACGGCGACGACCACGAGGGGGACGAGTAAAGGACGAGTAAACGAGTCAACCTGGAGGACAGAATGGCCTTGGGCATCAAGGATATGCCGAATATCATCGTGGCAATCCTGGAGATTCCAAACACCGGTTGCAACATGGGGTGGGAGGAGAATAGTGCCAACACTGGCATTCATCCGAACGTTCTTGGAGACCCGAACAGGGATCTCACCAAGGCAAGATAAGGCAGCCAAGCGGGAAGCTGCATCCTGAGAAGGAGCAGCAATGACACGTGTACCGAGACGAGTGGGGTTGAAGGTAACAGACGCATCAACGGAATCTACAAGATGTCGATGGAGGGAGAAATTGTCAGGAGGCGCAGAATCAAGAGGGAGGAGATCAAAGTATTTGGCCCATGAAGCGGGACCAAACAAGGCCTGATACGCGTCAGTACGGGAAGGAATCGAGCGAGTGCGGCCGGGGCGCGAACGGCGTTGAGAACCCCCAGAGAGGGGTCACAACGAGAGACTTAGCCGCACCAGGGGACGAAGTGGTCACTCCTGGGGGCTGGAGGCTCAACCCAACCACAGAGGAGGGAGGGGAGCTGGGGGAAGAAGTCAGGATAATCAAAGGAGGAGCAAGGTCGGGGCCCAACGCAGCGGAGGCTACAGAGCCCGGTCTTCCAAGACAGGCCGACTCGGGGGCTTGGTCGCCCACCCCACGAGCCCGAGAGGGTAAATCAGAAACATTTAACGACATAGGTACGAAGAGTGATAAATTCATCCACGAATGTGCCCCCATACCCACCATGGAGCCACAATTAGAGGCAGGACACCCAACAGGAAGCTATCGCCGATCATGCCGGGGCCCCCTAGGGGAGCGTCGTGAGTATACGCCCCACAAACGCCACCTTAAGAACCGTCAGTCCGTCGAGATCGGGTTCAGCGACGAAAGGGAGATTGACAATAAAAAGTTCCCCTCGCTCGAGACGTTGGGTACAACAGTTCTACGGGTGCAAGAGTATGCCTCCTCAAGCACCCGGGCGTCAAAATAGAAGAAGTCCAAAGAAATAATCCAAAACAAGGAAAAGGTCGGCAGGAAACGACAAGCAGATAGGAGAAGAGGGGGGGGAGAAAAACAAAACATAATGAAAAGGAAAAGCGATCCGGAACAATTAGAGAAGACAGCAGCAGGAGTGCAAGGCCATAAAAGGGGAGAAGACTGTCCCACGGAGCATCACACTCCGGCAGCCAGCCACGAAGCCCCCCTCACGACGCCAACGGGCCGGATGAGGAGGGGGAATACAAGCAGTAATTAAGCCTAGGCTAACTATATTCAATGAAACACTCCCAAAAATATTATAAATTCTAGTCATGGTAATATACTATAAATGAAAAATGCCACATTATAAAATGGGTTAATACAAGTGGCAGTCAGGCTAATATTATTGTCAGATAACATAATTGCCAGTATTCTAGTATAATTGTGTCAGGATAATATATTTACTAGCACGCTAATGTAACTGCCAGTGTCAGGCTAATATAATTGCCAGTCAGGCTAATATTATTGCTAGTTAAGATAATATAATTGCTAGTCAGGGTAATATAATTGCCAGTCAGACTCATTTGATTGAGTCAGCATAATATAATTGCAAGTCAAGCTAATGCAATTATCTGTCAGGATATACGTAATATAATTGCATATCAGTATAATATTATTGCAGGTTAAGATAATAAAATTGTCAGTCAGGCTATTATAATTGTCGGATTCAGGCTAATATAATTGCTGGAGTCATGCTCACATAATTCACAGTCAGGATAGTATAACTGATAGTCAAGCTAATGTAATTATTAGTCTGGATACATGTAATATACCCAGTAATTGCAAGTGTGATTAATACAATTGCCAGGCAAGATAATATAATTGCCAGAGTCAGGATAATATAATTGCCAGAGTCAGGATAATATAATTGCCAGTCAGGATAATATACCTGCTAAACATAAATATCTCAGTCTGGCAAATATTTAACAGCTGAATAATATACATTACTATACATCGTTGGGCTAGAGTAATATATTTTTCCAACTCAGAAAACTATAAATGCCAGTCAGGCTAATATGACTACTGAACTAAGGTTAGCCTTTTATCAGAATCTATCTTAATGCACACAATAATACAGGAGTTAGATCACTATAACTAATGTAGATAGGTCAGACTACTAAAAATATCTGATGCAAATATAAATTAAGAAGTTTAGCTGAAATAAATTCCAGTCTAATATATATTTGTTAGTGATTATATATCTCAGTCATTAAGCAAAATAACAAAAATTATTTTAATATTTCATAAAAAATAGTTCAATAGTACAGTATATATATAAAACCATAGTTAAAAGTTAACAATCAACTAGAGTGCTTTTGGCTTGCTTTCAAGTCTTCAACTGTGGTGGCAGTGATGGCACTGCCAATGCCAGCACTGTGGCTGTGGAACATTGCCACGTTTCTTCTGTGGCAGAGAAGAAAGTGGAACGGAAGCTATGATGTACACAGATATCAAAGAAGACAATTGGTACCAGTTGTAGAGACACAATCATGACGACAGAAAGGAAAATAGGGCAGGGGTTGGAGAGTAAGAAACAAGTTAACGTGAAGTAGCAACACCATGTTTTTGAATACAGTATATGGAATTGGGTCAGCTAAAACAGTATAAAAATATAAAATAAAATAATGGTTGCAGCTATGGAGAATGTAAGATATTTTCCTGATAAAGTTTACAATTTCTAACAATTTTAAAATTGGAAAGATGGTATTATAAGTTAATGAATTAATATATTGATATTATATTATATTTATTTATTTATTATTTATTTATTTATTTATATATATACAAGAAGGTACATTGGGTTTGTGAGAATACATTGGATAGTACAGTATTTACACTCTTGTAAAGCCACTAGTACGCGCAGCGTTTCGGGCAGGTCCTTAATCTAACAGATAATTTTAAGTAGGTAATTTCTATCAGAATTGATAAATGACAAAGATACATTGCAAGAGAAAAATGAGATGAGAGAGCTTAGTAAGTATATTAAAGCACATTGTTATATTAAAGCTCTGATTGATTACATTGACAGCTTGATTAGTAATTTAAACAAGATTAATAGACACCATACAGCAGATTGACAGCACATATAAGACAGCAATGATCACAATGGTAAAGATGTTCAGATTGGGTACATAAAGATCGGGAGACTGGGTAGCAATAGATACATATAAACAAGATTAATAAACAACATACAGCAGAATGGCAGCACATATAAGACAGCAATGATCACAATGGTAAAGATGTTCAAATTGGGAACATAAAGGTTGGGAGATTGGGTAGCAATAGATACAGTGCAATTTTAAGGCAAAAAGTGAAAAACTATGAAGATGAAATTAGGTACCTTTTAGTATTGATTTTGAATGATGTAAAAGTTGGACAGCTTTTCAATTCAATAGGGAGTGAGTTCCATAAACTGGGTCCCTGTATTTGCATAGAGTGTTTACACAGATTAAGTTTAACTCTGGGGATATCAAAGAGATATTTATTTCTGGTGTGGTGATAATGGGTCCTATTACATCTGTCCAGGAAGAGTTTCAGAGCAGGATTTGCATTTAAGAACAGGGTTTTGTAAATGTAGTTGACACAAGAGAATTTATGGAGTAAGATTATGTTTAGCATGTTTAGGGAGTTAAACAAGGGGGCTGAGTGTTGTCTGAAAGCAGAGTTTGATATTATTCTGATAGCAGATTTTTGCTGGGTGATGATGGACTTGAGGTGGTTTGCAGTGGTTGAACCCCATGCACAGATACCATAGTTGAGATAGGGATAGATTAGTGCATAATATAGAGAGATGAGAGCAGAGTTAGGTACATAATATCTGATTTTGGAGAGTATACTAACTGTTTTAGAGACTTTCTTAGTTATGTGTTGTATGTGGGTACTGAAGTTGAGTCTCTTGTCTAGGAATAGGCCAAGAAACTTTCCATCATTTTTATTGCTAATGTTTACATTGTCTATCTGAAGCTGAATTGCATTTGTAGATTTGCTTCCAAATAGGATGTAGTAGGTCTTTTCTATGTTAAGTGTTAGTTTGTTGGTTGGCATCCATAAGTGGACTTTTTTTAGTTCATTATTAACAACATCATTTAATGTATGTGGGTTGGGGTTAGAGTAGATGAGGGTAGTTGTTACGGCCCTATTGGGTCGCAACTGGGTTCTTTCTCTGATGTTAGTAGAGTTTGGGTATCCGGCCCCAAGCTAGTAGTGGCTTTCAAGGGGTGCATTCCGTAACGCAAGTAAATTAAAAGGGAAGCGATAAAACTGCACAAAATTAAATATATATTCACCACCACCAATAAATAAATATATAAACAGCCACACGCTGTTACTATTACTACACTTATTTACAATCACTTGTCTTCCTCCGAAGACTCAGGACGTTTCACGGTGCTCAACGATGCTTAGCCCTTGGTCCTCTTGTCGTGGCCTCTCGATTAATCCTTAGATTCTCGAAACGAGTCTACCCTGGCCACAGGCCAGCCAAATCACCGTCCCACTGGGTGCGCTGTCGTGGAGGCCTTCAACCACAAATCCAGCCTGTAGCTGGCAGGTTCTAATCAGTTCCGCTGGTTAGGCAACTCCACGACCGATACTAGGGTCGCGAGCCCTAGGCAGGAGCCTCGTGTGACTTCACAGATCACTCTCCTCGCAACCCGTTCTCACACAAGACAGCACATATATGACTTAATGCTTAAAGTCAATATATTGAATATGATTTAGTACATATGTGATATATTTCCAGTTACCTTTTTTACCAAGGCCCAAACTCTTCCTCACGTACCAATTTACATGTAACAGTACCCGTCCATCAACGTAGATAGTAGAATAGTCGTGATTGGTTCAATTATAATGAAAATTGTAGTTGTCAGGTCCCACAAGGGGTTGTAAAATTTACCTACTATTGTCCATGCTCTTAGAATATTACAGATCAGCTACTTCCTATTGAAGGCTCGTAGTTTTGTTGAGAAATATTAGTTGTTCTTAGTAAATTATAATAAGCACTATAAATTATTACATAGAATAACAGTGCTTCACCAATCAATATTATATACCATAGTTTGCGCTTTAAAAATCTTTAAAAAATGTTTTGAAGGAACGCTAACAGAAAACGATGTTATGTTGGAATGTTTATGGGGTAAACTACTGCAAACTTGGGGATCACTTCCACCCACAGGAAGGGAATAATAATAATAATAATAATAATATTTTATTTAGGTAAGGTACATACATACAATAAATTTTTACAAAGATTGGTTGACTTATAGGTAGAGCTAGTACATACAATGCCTAAAGCCACTATTACGCAAAGCGTTTTGGGAATGGGGTCCAATACCATCCACTGGATGTGTATGACGTCCACTACCACCGACAGGATGGGTATGGGGATCACAACCACCCACAGGATGGGTATGGGGTCCAATACCACCCACAGGATGAGTATGGCGTCCACTATCACCCACAGGATGGGTATGGGGCTCCAACCACCCACAGAATAAGTATGGGGTCCAATAACACCCACTGGATGTGTATGGCGTCCATTGCCGCCCACAGGATGAGTATAGGGTCCAGTATCGCCCACAGGATTAGTATATAGAGTCCACTGCCGCCCACAGGGTCGGTAAAGGGTCCACTACCACCCACAGGGTTGGTAGGGGGTCAACTGCCGCCCACAGGGTCGGTAGGGGGTTCACTACCGCCCACAGGGTCGATATGGGGTTCACTACCGCCCACAGGGTCGGTATGGGGTTCACTGCCGCCCACAGGGTCGGTAGGGGGTTCACTACCGCCCACAGGGTCGGTAAAGGGTCCACTACCGCCCACAGAGTTGGTAGGGAGTCAACTGCCGCCCACAGGGTCGGTAGGGGGTTCACTACCGCCCACAGGGTCGGTATGGGGTTCACTACCGCCCACAGGGTCGGTATGGGGTCCACTGCCGCCCACAGGGTCGGTAGGGGGTTCACTACCGCCCACAGAGTTGGTAGGGGGTCAACTGCCGCCCACAGGGTCGGTAGGGGGTTCATTACCGCCCACAGGGTCGGTATGGGGTCCACTGCCACCCACAGGGTTGGTAGGAGGTCAACTGCCGCCCACAGGGTCGGTAGGGCGTCCACAGGGTCGGTAGGGGTCCACTACCGCCCACAGGGTTGGAGGGGGGTCCACTGCCGCCCACAGGGTCGGTAGGGGGTCCACTGCCGCCCACAGGGTCGGCAGGGGGTCCAATACCGCCCACAGGGTCGCTATGAAGTCAACTACCGCCCATAGTGTTTGTATAGTGCCCACTACCGCCCATAGTGTTATTATGGGGTCCACTACCCCTCATAGTGTCGGTATGGGGGTTCATAACTACCCATAGGGTGTGTCTGGGGTCTATTTTTTTCTGTATAGCAGAGGTGGCAATACTGTTTTTCCAATCTCATTTGTTGTTCAATGTAAAATATTTGTTGCTCGACTTGCAACAATTTATATATATATATATATATATATATATATATATATATATATATATATATATATATATATATATATATATATATATATAGATAGATAGATATATATATAGATATATAATATATATATATATATATATATATATATATATATATATATATATATATATATATATATATATATATATATATATATATATATATATATATATATATATATATATATGTCGTACCTAGTAGCCAGAACGCACTTCTCAGCCTACTATGCAAGGCCCAATTTGCCTAATAAGCCAAGTTTTCATGAATTAATTGTTTTTCGACTACCTAACCTACATAACCTAACCTAACCTAACCTTTTCGGCTACCTAACCTAACCTAAATTACAAATAAATAGGGTACAAAAAGAGAATTAATATATTATATTTATTTAATTAAGAATGAGTAATACAACAAAATATATGTAATAGCTCGAAATATATAGACTATATCTATAACAGAATATAAAAGTAAAAATTTAAAAATCTATATATGCAATATGTGAACACAAAATTGTGATCAAGCAGCCTGTGATTCATGTCATGCTGAGATCAGTCTGACGTTACAAGCAGTTATTGTTACTTAAAACTAAAACAAGTAAAATTTTCCGAGTATACATATAACACTATAGTTTTTCTATGACTAATAATAAAAATCTATTAATCAAAAGTTTAGGACTAATTAACTAAAAATAAAAATCTACAAGTGAATGTAAACACAGTCAAGTATAATATTCATGTAGAAAGAGAAAGAAAAAGAGAGAGAAGGAAAGAAAGAGAAAGAAAGAAAGGGAGAAAGAGAGAGAGAGAAAGAAAAGAAAAAACAGTCATGTATAATATTCATATTAGCACCATGCAATATAACTTAGATTAAGTAAAAATCTCAGACATTTTTAAATCAAATGAAATATGAGAACCAGAGAGAGAGACCCAGAGCCAGAGAGAGAGAGCGAGAGCCAGAGAAATAGAGAGCCAGAGAGAGAGAGAGTCAGAGCCAGAGAGAGAGAGAGCCAGAGAGCTATATATATATATATATATATATATATATATATATATATATATATATATATATATATATATATATATATATATATATATATATATATTGTTACGAACCCGGATCCAGCGTCCGAGCAAGGAGCAGTAACGACTACGCCATCTGTGGGTCAGCTCCCGAAACCCCCGCCAAACGAACGACGACACCGGATGAGGACGGCGAATATCGGCCACAAGGGCCAGTTTCCAGTCCTGTGCAGCTCACAACACAGCCGCTCCTGACCTCTGGTGAGGTGGTGCTCCGACGACAGCGCCATCTATGGACTGGATACGTCAGGTGTTTGCGCCCGAGCCCGTAAGTGAGGTGTTTTAGTGTCCCAGTTATTGATGACGTGTCTGCTTACAGAGCCGACCTGGGACCACTGTGAGGGAAGTGGAGTCAGTCTACCCGAGGCAGCCAGTCTCCATACCTTGAACCTTGCTGCAGCTGTTGTGACGTCGTCCCCCCCCGGAAGAACACTGTGGTGTGTTAGCCTGCCAGTGGAGTGGCAGTAAAAGGATTTACCCGGGACCGACTGTTGGAGACGATCATCCACTGGGGTACTGAAGACAGGAGAGTGACTTGTGGTGTCACACGAAGCTCCTGTCTAGGGCGTTCCCCTTTTATCGTCCGTGGAGTGGCCGTACCAGCCTTGTTGGCTCAGAACCTGCCAGCAGACCAGCTGGACGTGTGGTTGACGGCCTCCACGGCGATGCCCCCAGTGGACCTGCGTTTTGGCTGACCTGTGGCCCGGGTAGGCTCGGCATTCTCAGAGGACACGTCGTGAGGCCACGAAGAAAGCACCAAGGACTCAGCACCGAGAGTTGTAGCACCAGCGTCTTCAGCAGAAGACAACGATTATGGATTAATCCCCTTGTATAGTGTTAACACCCCCCCCCCTTGTGTAACCGTTTTATATATTATTTATTGGTGACGGACATTATATAATATTAAGTTCTTAACTTTCTTTCCCTACTCCCTTTAAGTTACTTGCGTCACGGATCTCATCCCTTGATAGCCACTACTGGCTTGGGAACGGATACATTATATCTTCCTCTAACAACATCAGAGTAAGGACCCCGTTGCGTCCCGAGAGGGCCGTAACATAATTGGCATCCCCAGCGGGATCCGTCCCCTTGTTAAGTATGTTTGACAGGGGTGGTGAAGTGGCGTAATCCCTGTATATAATTCCCCCTGTGTGACGATTGTGACGTTATACGTCCTGTGCGGTGCTCAGAGTGACTAAGTGCGATATTGTGCAGTGCGGTGCTCGCTGTGATTAAGCGATTAAGTGCAATATTGACTAGTGCGGTGCTCAGTGATTCAGTGCAATATTGTAGAGCGAAGTGCTCGCTTGGACTCAGTGCAATAGTGGGTAGTGCGGTGCCCGGAGTGATTACGTGCAATATTGGCAAGTGCAGTGTTTGGTGCGATAAAGTGCAATATTGGCGTAGAACAGTGCTCGGTGTGTTAAGTGCTAACGTGTAAGCAGTGTGTTAAGTGCTAAGTGTTCCATCTGTGACAATGGCAGACAAAGCTACCATCTATGATCTGGACGATGTGCAGGCTTTTCTGAACAGAGTGGACTGTCTTGCCAGATTAAAGTATCTGAGCAAACCGGAACTTGTACTAGTGAGCGCCTACCTGGAGATAAAGATCCGTGCCAGTGATTCCCGTGTGGAGATCTTGTCCAAGGTTCACCGGCACCTGAAGGCAGAAGAGAAACAGGAAGGCGAGACTCCTAGTACAAAGGAAGGGGAGGAAATAGCTTCCACGGAAAAGGAAGATAAGGGCAGCGACGTTGATAGTGATGCAGGTGAGCTTAATATCAGCTTCCTAACAGTAAAAATGCGTGCCCTAGAGATCAATCGTGAAATAGAATGGAAGAAATTAGAAATGGAACGAGAGAGACAAGATAAAGAAATGGAGATGAAAGAAAAAGAATTGGCGATGAGGCGTTTAGAATTAGAAAGAGAAGAAAGAAGAGAAGAACGAGAAAGAGAAGAGAAAAGAGAGAGAGAAGAACGAGAAAGAGAAGAGAAAAGAGAGAGAGAAGAACGAGAAAGAGAAGAGAAAAGAGAGAGAGAAGAACGAGAAAGAGAAGAAAAAGAAAGACAGAGACAACATGAACTAGAAGTATTACGATTTGGCGCTGGACAGAGACAAACTGGAGCAAGCGGTTTCGATCCGGTAAGGAATATCAAAATGGTCCCCAAATTCAACGAGAGAGAAGTTTCGAAGTTCTTCGCAGCCTTCGAGAAAGTCGCTGCCTCTTTGGTGTGGCCAAGGGAGAATTGGGCCATCATGATACAGTCAGTCTTGACTGGGAAGGCCCAAATCGCCTACTCTACGTTATCCCTTGACGACTCCGGCGATTACGATATGGTGAAGAAAGTGGTGCTCATGGCGTACCAATTGGTACCTGAGGCATATAGGCAAAAGTTCAGAAACCTGAAGAAGACCTCAGAGCACACTTTCACCGAATTCGCCACCATCAAGGAGCGACTTTTTCAAGAATGGTGTGCCTCTCGGAAGGTGGAGACCAAGGAAGACCTCGAGCAGCTGATTCTGCTCGAGGACTTCAAGGATTGTTTGTCTGGAGACCTCAAGACATACTTAGAAGAGCAGCAGGTAGAGACCTTGAGTGCAGCAGCCACCATGGCTGAAGAGTACATCCTGACTCATAGGCCGTCTGCTAAGTACGTCCCGAGGAATTACCAGCGCCGGTTCGACAGACCTCATGATGAAGAGGAAAGACCCGTCCCACAAAGTGCTAAGAAGACGCCCCCAAGTAGCCCCCGAAGAACAAGTCCTAGCAGTCCGAAACACCGGAGCCCGAGGAGGAATATGGTGTGCTGGACTTGTGGGCAGAAAGGGCATATAGCTGCTAGGTGCCGAGGCAGAAGAGGTGGCAGCGCACGTAGGGAGGTGATGATGATGAGCTGTGTTACACCACCAGTAGGAAACCAGTTTACGACGACGCAGGAAGGACCAAGTTTGTTGGCCCCTCACACTTCAACCGGGTATGTAACGAGTGATCATACTGGTAGATCAATTGTAGTGCTCAGAGATAGTGGAGCAGCCCAGTCCCTGATCGTGAAGAACTCGTTACCCGAGGGAGTAAGTGTGGATGGGCGACAAAAGGTTGTCCTGGTTGGGTTTCCTAGGACGCAGTACATCGCCCCCTTAGTGCCAGTACATCTTGACTCGCCTTATTTCAGCGGCACATGTGAGTTGGCAGTAGTCGATACCCTCCCTGTGGCTGGGATTGACGTGGTACTAGCCAACGACTTGGTGACCGATTGGAGCACCAATCATCCCAAGATAGCGGACGAGTCAGCCAGAACATCAAAGTCTGAGGAGTCTACAGGCAATGGTAATGTCCAGGTAAAGACAGACCCGGATGTAACTATGTTTAATTTGTCCTCTCGCCTACAGATTGAGAACGTTCTAGCAGTGTCTCCTGATTCTCTCGACAAGGAACATGAGGTTACGATGGCAGAAGTACCTGAGCTAGAAGAGAGGCCTTGTGTGCAGGCACCCACGGATACCAACGAGTCTGGAGCGAAGGCGGATGTGTGCTTGCGGTATGGCAAGTTACAGCGTGTAGTGAACCAGCCAGAGATTCCCCAGACGTCAGAGGTATGTGAGGTGTGTTCAAAAGGTCTAGTGCCCTCTTCGGTCCAAGCCAGGCTTGTGGATGTTGCCGGCTATGGACATGACAAGTTCAGGAAGCTTATCCCTCAGATGACCAAATGTTTCCTAGCAGTATTTTGTTTTATTCTCGTTTGTGTTCTCAGTGAGGATCAGTGGACGACCCGAAGAATGATGGCTCCCATGAACATCGTGAAAAGGTCCCAGGGATTGGAGATTTGTACTGCAAGTGTTGCAGTAGAAGAAGGGACCTGGAAGGTGATGGTTGATACAGGAGGTACGACATGTGATAATATGAGTGACTGTTTCCGACAGGTTGACACCCCTCGCGTGACTGCTGAGCCTCAACACAGGGTTATGCGGAACGTTGGTCGACCTGACGGTGGCAGAGCGAATGCCATCTGCGGTGTACAAACAGCCCCGTTGGGACTAGGTGTGGACCTAGTAGAGTATGCTGTAAGTACTGTTTTACCCGCTGTCGCTATCACTCTGAATTATCAGACCCCTGTATTCCAGGTTCCTGTCTCCACTGAGGACCATCGGACCGGTACCAGAAATGCCGTCTGTGTCCAGCCATCATCGGTGCCACGACATAAGGAAGTGTCGAGTCGCCCCAGATCGTGTCCACACAGATCCTTACTTGAGACATGTGAGATGATGCCCCTGCTTGACATCGCAGTGGAAACGTGGAAGATTACGTCGGGCAGATCATTGCCTTCTATCTTCAAGTTCCCGTTGTGCCGGAATTGCCCAGAAGGACAATTCTGTGGACGAGACAGCCTCGCCATTCCAGATTATAATGCACGTGAGTCCATTTGAAGTTGTGTCGCCGTACTAATTTGGTTTGTGTTTCTTTTTATAGAACCTCAAACCAAATTCTTTTTGGTGGGGAGGTGTTACGAACCCGGATCCAGCGTCCAAGCAAGGAGCAGTAACGACTACGCCATCTGTGGGTCAGCTCCCGAAACCCCTGCCAAACGAACGGCGAATATCGGCCACAAGGGCCAGTTTCCAGTCCTGTGCAGCTCACAACACAGCCGCTCCTGACCTCTGGTGAGGTGGTGCTCCGACGACAGCGCCATCTATGGACTGGATACGTCAGGTGTTTGCGCCCGAGCCCGTAAGTGAGGTGTTTTAGTGTCCCAGTTATTGGTGATGTGTCTGCTTACAGAGCCGACCTGGGACCACTGTGAGGGAAGTGGAGTCAGTCTACCCGAGGCAGCCAGTCTCCATACCTTGAACCTTGCTGCAGCTGTTGTGACGTCGTCCCCCCCGGAAGAACACTGTGGTGTGTTAGCCGGCCAGTGGAGTGGCAGTAAAAGGATTTACCCGGGACCGACTGTTGGAGACGATCATCCACTGGGGTACTGAAGACAGGAGAGTGACTTGTGGTGTCACACGAAGCTCCTGTCTAGGGCGTTCCCCTTTTATCGTCCGTGGAGTGGCCGTACCAGCCTTGTTGGCTCAGAACCTGCCAGCAGACCAGCTGGACGTGTGGTTGACGGCCTCCACGGCGATGCCCCCAGTGGACCTGCGTTTTGGCTGACCTGTGGCCCGGGTAGGCTCGGCATTCTCAGAGGACACGTCGTGAGGCCACGAAGAAAGCACCAAGGACTCAGCACCGAGAGTTGTAGCACCAGCGTCTTCAGCAGAAGACAACGATTATGGATTAATCCCCTTGTATAGTGTTAACACCCCCCCCCCTTGTGTAACCGTTTTATATATTATTTATTGGTGACGGACATTATATAATATTAAGTTCTTAACTTTCTTTCCCTACTCCCTTTAAGTTACTTGCGTCACGGATCTCATCCCTTGATAGCCACTACTGGCTTGGGAACGGATACATTATATCTTCCTCTAACAACATCAGAGTAAGGACCCCGTTGCGTCCCGAGAGGGCCGTAACATAATTGGCATCCCCAGCGGGATCCGTCCCCTTGTTAAGTATGTTTGACAGGGGTGGTGAAGTG
The DNA here is from genome assembly GCF_040958095.1 of Procambarus clarkii. Taxonomy (NCBI): domain Eukaryota; kingdom Metazoa; phylum Arthropoda; class Malacostraca; order Decapoda; family Cambaridae; genus Procambarus; species Procambarus clarkii. The sequence continues at coordinate 36,043,043 of NC_091155.1, read as the reverse complement.
GCGTAATCCCTGTATATAATTCCCCCTGTGTGACGATTGTGACGTTATACGTCCTGTGCGGTGCTCAGAGTGACTAAGTGCGATATTGTGCAGTGCGGTGCTCGCTGTGATTAAGCGATTAAGTGCAATATTGACTAGTGCGGTGCTCAGTGATTCAGTGCAATATTGTAGAGCGAAGTGCTCGCTTGGACTCAGTGCAATAGTGGGTAGTGCGGTGCCCGGAGTGATTACGTGCAATATTGGCAAGTGCAGTGTTTGGTGCGATAAAGTGCAATATTGGCGTAGAACAGTGCTCGGTGTGTTAAGTGCTAACGTGTAAGCAGTGTGTTAAGTGCTAAGTGTTCCATCTGTGACAATGGCAGACAAAGCTACCATCTATGATCTGGACGATGTGCAGGCTTTTCTGAACAGAGTGGACTGTCTTGCCAGATTAAAGTATCTGAGCAAACCGGAACTTGTACTAGTGAGCGCCTACCTGGAGATAAAGATCCGTGCCAGTGATTCCCGTGTGGAGATCTTGTCCAAGGTTCACCGGCACCTGAAGGCAGAAGAGAAACAGGAAGGCGAGACTCCTAGTACAAAGGAAGGGGAGGAAATAGCTTCCACGGAAAAGGAAGATAAGGGCAGCGACGTTGATAGTGATGCAGGTGAGCTTAATATCAGCTTCCTAACAGTAAAAATGCGTGCCCTAGAGATCAATCGTGAAATAGAATGGAAGAAATTAGAAATGGAACGAGAGAGACAAGATAAAGAAATGGAGATGAAAGAAAAAGAATTGGCGATGAGGCGTTTAGAATTAGAAAGAGAAGAAAGAAGAGAAGAACGAGAAAGAGAAGAGAAAAGAGAGAGAGAAGAACGAGAAAGAGAAGAGAAAAGAGAGAGAGAAGAACGAGAAAGAGAAGAGAAAAGAGAGAGAGAAGAACGAGAAAGAGAAGAAAAAGAAAGACAGAGACAACATGAACTAGAAGTATTACGATTTGGCGCTGGACAGAGACAAACTGGAGCAAGCGGTTTCGATCCGGTAAGGAATATCAAAATGGTCCCCAAATTCAACGAGAGAGAAGTTTCGAAGTTCTTCGCAGCCTTCGAGAAAGTCGCTGCCTCTTTGGTGTGGCCAAGGGAGAATTGGGCCATCATGATACAGTCAGTCTTGACTGGGAAGGCCCAAATCGCCTACTCTACGTTATCCCTTGACGACTCCGGCGATTACGATATGGTGAAGAAAGTGGTGCTCATGGCGTACCAATTGGTACCTGAGGCATATAGGCAAAAGTTCAGAAACCTGAAGAAGACCTCAGAGCACACTTTCACCGAATTCGCCACCATCAAGGAGCGACTTTTTCAAGAATGGTGTGCCTCTCGGAAGGTGGAGACCAAGGAAGACCTCGAGCAGCTGATTCTGCTCGAGGACTTCAAGGATTGTTTGTCTGGAGACCTCAAGACATACTTAGAAGAGCAGCAGGTAGAGACCTTGAGTGCAGCAGCCACCATGGCTGAAGAGTACATCCTGACTCATAGGCCGTCTGCTAAGTACGTCCCGAGGAATTACCAGCGCCGGTTCGACAGACCTCATGATGAAGAGGAAAGACCCGTCCCACAAAGTGCTAAGAAGACGCCCCCAAGTAGCCCCCGAAGAACAAGTCCTAGCAGTCCGAAACACCGGAGCCCGAGGAGGAATATGGTGTGCTGGACTTGTGGGCAGAAAGGGCATATAGCTGCTAGGTGCCGAGGCAGAAGAGGTGGCAGCGCACGTAGGGAGGTGATGATGATGAGCTGTGTTACACCACCAGTAGGAAACCAGTTTACGACGACGCAGGAAGGACCAAGTTTGTTGGCCCCTCACACTTCAACCGGGTATGTAACGAGTGATCATACTGGTAGATCAATTGTAGTGCTCAGAGATAGTGGAGCAGCCCAGTCCCTGATCGTGAAGAACTCGTTACCCGAGGGAGTAAGTGTGGATGGGCGACAAAAGGTTGTCCTGGTTGGGTTTCCTAGGACGCAGTACATCGCCCCCTTAGTGCCAGTACATCTTGACTCGCCTTATTTCAGCGGCACATGTGAGTTGGCAGTAGTCGATACCCTCCCTGTGGCTGGGATTGACGTGGTACTAGCCAACGACTTGGTGACCGATTGGAGCACCAATCATCCCAAGATAGCGGACGAGTCAGCCAGAACATCAAAGTCTGAGGAGTCTACAGGCAATGGTAATGTCCAGGTAAAGACAGACCCGGATGTAACTATGTTTAATTTGTCCTCTCGCCTACAGATTGAGAACGTTCTAGCAGTGTCTCCTGATTCTCTCGACAAGGAACATGAGGTTACGATGGCAGAAGTACCTGAGCTAGAAGAGAGGCCTTGTGTGCAGGCACCCACGGATACCAACGAGTCTGGAGCGAAGGCGGATGTGTGCTTGCGGTATGGCAAGTTACAGCGTGTAGTGAACCAGCCAGAGATTCCCCAGACGTCAGAGGTATGTGAGGTGTGTTCAAAAGGTCTAGTGCCCTCTTCGGTCCAAGCCAGGCTTGTGGATGTTGCCGGCTATGGACATGACAAGTTCAGGAAGCTTATCCCTCAGATGACCAAATGTTTCCTAGCAGTATTTTGTTTTATTCTCGTTTGTGTTCTCAGTGAGGATCAGTGGACGACCCGAAGAATGATGGCTCCCATGAACATCGTGAAAAGGTCCCAGGGATTGGAGATTTGTACTGCAAGTGTTGCAGTAGAAGAAGGGACCTGGAAGGTGATGGTTGATACAGGAGGTACGACATGTGATAATATGAGTGACTGTTTCCGACAGGTTGACACCCCTCGCGTGACTGCTGAGCCTCAACACAGGGTTATGCGGAACGTTGGTCGACCTGACGGTGGCAGAGCGAATGCCATCTGCGGTGTACAAACAGCCCCGTTGGGACTAGGTGTGGACCTAGTAGAGTATGCTGTAAGTACTGTTTTACCCGCTGTCGCTATCACTCTGAATTATCAGACCCCTGTATTCCAGGTTCCTGTCTCCACTGAGGACCATCGGACCGGTACCAGAAATGCCGTCTGTGTCCAGCCATCATCGGTGCCACGACATAAGGAAGTGTCGAGTCGCCCCAGATCGTGTCCACACAGATCCTTACTTGAGACATGTGAGATGATGCCCCTGCTTGACATCGCAGTGGAAACGTGGAAGATTACGTCGGGCAGATCATTGCCTTCTATCTTCAAGTTCCCGTTGTGCCGGAATTGCCCAGAAGGACAATTCTGTGGACGAGACAGCCTCGCCATTCCAGATTATAATGCACGTGAGTCCATTTGAAGTTGTGTCGCCGTACTAATTTGGTTTGTGTTTCTTTTTATAGAACCTCAAACCAAATTCTTTTTGGTGGGGAGGTGTTACGAACCCGGATCCAGCGTCCAAGCAAGGAGCAGTAACGACTACGCCATCTGTGGGTCAGCTCCCGAAACCCCTGCCAAACGAACGGCGAATATCGGCCACAAGGGCCAGTTTCCAGTCCTGTGCAGCTCACAACACAGCCGCTCCTGACCTCTGGTGAGGTGGTGCTCCGACGACAGCGCCATCTATGGACTGGATACGTCAGGTGTTTGCGCCCGAGCCCGTAAGTGAGGTGTTTTAGTGTCCCAGTTATTGGTGATGTGTCTGCTTACAGAGCCGACCTGGGACCACTGTGAGGGAAGTGGAGTCAGTCTACCCGAGGCAGCCAGTCTCCATACCTTGAACCTTGCTGCAGCTGTTGTGACGTCGTCCCCCCCGGAAGAACACTGTGGTGTGTTAGCCGGCCAGTGGAGTGGCAGTAAAAGGATTTACCCGGGACCGACTGTTGGAGACGATCATCCACTGGGGTACTGAAGACAGGAGAGTGACTTGTGGTGTCACACGAAGCTCCTGTCTAGGGCGTTCCCCTTTTATCGTCCGCGGAGTGGCCGTACCAGCCTTGTTGGCTCAGAACCTGCCAGCAGACCAGCTGGACGTGTGGTTGACGGCCTCCACGGCGATGCCCCCAGTGGACCTGCGTTTTGGCTGACCTGTGGCCCGGGTAGGCTCGGCATTCTCAGAGGACACGTTGTGAGGCCACGAAGAAAGCACCAAGGACTCAGCACCGAGAGTTCTAACACCAGCGTCTTCAGCAGAAGACAACGATTATGGATTAATCCCCTTGTATACTGTTAACACCCCCCCTTGTGTAACCGTTTTATATATTATTTATTGGTGACGGACATTATATAATATTAAGTTCTTAACTTTCTTTCCCTACTCCCTTTAAGTTACTTGCGTCACGGATCTCATCCCTTGATAGCCACTACTGGCTTGGGAACGGATACATTATATCTTCCTCTAACAACATCAGAGTAAGGACCCCGTTGTGTCCCGAGAGGGCCGTAACATATATATATATATATATATATATATATATATATTAGACCATGCTATATTCCAGTAATAAGTGATAGGCTGGTCCACAGTCATCTCTGCCAGTGATGATGGTCCACAGTCATCTCCACCAGTGATGATGGTCCACAGTCATCTCCGCCAGTGATGATGGTCCACAGTCATCTCTGCCAGTGATGATGGTCCACAGTCATCTCCACCAGTGATGATGGTCCACAGTGGTCTCCGCCAGTGATGATGGTCCACAGTGGTCTCCACCAGTGATGATGGTCCACAGTCGTCTCCACCAGTGATGATGGTCCACAGTCATCTCCACCAGTGATGATGGTTCACAGTCATCTCCGCCAGTGATGATGGTCCACAGTCATCTCCACCAGTGATGATGGTCCACAGTCATCTCCGCCAGTGATGATGGTCCACAGTCATGTCTGCCAGTGATGATGGTCCACAGTCATCTCCACCAGTGATGATGGTCCACAGTGGTCTCCGCCAGTGATGATGGTCCACAGTCGTCTCCACCAGTGATGATGGTCCACAGTCGTCTCCACCAGTGATGATGGTCCACAGTCATCTCCACCAGTGATGATGGTCCACAGTCATCTCCGCCAGTGATGATGGTCCACAGTCATCTCCACCAGTGATGATGGTCCACAGTCATCTCCGCCAGTGATGATGGTCCACAGTCATCTCTGCCAGTGATGATGGTCCACAGTCATCTCCACCAGTGATGATGGTCCACAGTCGTCTCCACCAGTGATGATGGTCCACAGTCGTCTCCACCAGTGATGATGGTCCACAGTCGTCTCCACCAGTGATGATGGTCCACAGTGGTCTCCGCCAGTGATGATGGTCCACAGTGGTCTCCACCAGTGATGGTGGTCCACAGTGGTCGCCACCAGTGATGATGGTCCACAGTCATCACCAGTGATGATGGTCCACAGTGGTCTCCGCCAGTGATGATGGTCCACAGTCGTCTCCACCAGTGATGATGGTCCACAGTGGTCTCCACCAGTGATGATGGTCCACAGTGGTCTCCGCCAGTGATGATGGTCCACAGTGGTCTCCACCAGTGATGATGGTCCACAGTCATCACCAGTGATGATGGTCCACAGTGGTCTCCGCCAGTGATGATGGTCCACAGTCGTCTCCACCAGTGATGATGGTCCACAGTCGTCTCCACCAGTGATGATGGTCCACAGTCATCTCCACCAGTGATGATGGTCCACAGTGGTCTCCGCTAGTGATGATGGTCCACAGTGGTCTCCACCAGTGATGATGGTCCACAGTCGTCTCCACCAGTGATGATGGTCCACAGTGGTCTCCACCAGTGATGATGGTCCACAGTGGTCTCCGCCAGTGATGATGGTCCACAGTGGTCTCCGCCAGTGATGATGGTCCACAGTCGTCTCCACCAGTGATGATGGTCCACAGTCATCACCAGTGATGATGGTCCACAGTGGTCTCCGCCAGTGATGATGGTCCACAGTCGTTTTCACCAGTGATGATGGTCCACAGTGGTCTCCACCAGTGATGATGGTCCACAGTGGTCTCCGCCAGTGATGATGGTCCACAGTGGTCTCCACCAGTGATGATGGTCCACAGTCATCACCAGTGATGATGGTCCACAGTGGTCTCCACCAGTGATGATGGTCCACAGTGGTCTCCGCCAGTGATGATGGTCCACAGTGGTCTCCACCAGTGATGATGGTCCACAGTCGTCTCCACCAGTGATGATGGTCCACAGTGGTCTCCACCAGTGATGATGGTCCACAGTTGTCTCCACCAGTGATGATGGTCCACAGTCATCACCAGTGATGATGGTCCACAGTGGTCTCCACCAGTGATGATGGTCCACAGTGGTCTCCGCCAGTGATGATGGTCCACAGTGGTCTCCGCCAGTGATGATGGTCCACAGTCATCACCAGTGATGATGGTCCACAGTGGTCTCCACCAGTGATGATGGTCCACAGTGGTCTCCGCCAGTGATGATGGTCCACAGTGGTCTCCACCAGTGATGATGGTCCACAGTCGTCTCCACCAGTGATGATGGTCCACAATCATCTCCACCAGTGATGATGGTCCACAGTGGTCTCCACCAGTGATGATGGTCCACAGTGGTCTCCGCCAGTGATGATGGTCCACAGTGGTCTCCACCAGTGATGATGGTCCACAGTCATCACCAGTGATGATGGTCCACAGTGGTCTCCACCAGTGATGATGGTCCACAGTCGTCTCCACCAGTGATGATAGTCCACAGTGGTCTCCACCAGTGATGATGGTCCACAGTCGTCTCCACCAGTGATGATGGTCCACAGTCGTCTCCACCAGTGATGATGGTACACAGTCATCACCAGTGATGATGGTCCACAGTCATCACCAGTGATGATGGTCCACAGTGGTCTCCGCCAGTGATGATGGTCCACAGTGGTCTCCACCAGTGATGTTGGTTCACAGTCATCTCCGCCAGTGATGATGGTCCACAGTCATCACCAGTGATGATGGTCCACAGTGGTCTCCACCAGTGATGATGGTCCACAGTTGTCTCCACCAGTGATGATGGTCCACAGTGGTCTCCACCAGTGATGATGGTCCACAGTTGTCTCCACCAGTGATGATGGTCCACAGTCATCACCAGTGATGATGGTCCACAGTGGTCTCCGCCAGTGATGATGGTCCACAGTGGTCTCCGCCAGTGATGATGGTCCACAGTGGTCTCCGCCAGTGATGATGGTCCACAGTGGTCTCCGCCAGTGATGATGGTCCACAGTCGTCTCCACAAGTGATGATGGTCCACAGTCGTCTCCACAAGTGATGGTGGTCCACAGTCATCACCAGTGATGATGATCCACAGTCATCACCAGTGATGATGGTCCACAGTCATCATCAGTGATGATGGTCCACAGTGGTCTCCACCAGTGATGATGGTCCACAGTCATCACCAGTGATGATGGTCCACAGTGGTCTCCACCAGTGATGATGGTCCACAGTCATCTCCGCCTGTGATGATGGTCCACAGTCATCACCAGTGATGATGGTCCACAGTGGTCTCCACCAGTGATGATGGTCCACAGTGGTCTCCACCAGTGATGATGGTCCACAGTCGTCTCCACCAGTGATGATGGTCCACAGTTGTCTCCACAGGTGATGATGGTCCACAGTGGTCTCCACCAGTGATGATGGTCCACAGTCGTCTCCACAAGTGATGATGGTCCACAGAGGTCTCCACCAGTGATGATGGTCCACAGTCATCTCCGCCAGTGATGATGGTCCACAGTGGTCTCCGCCAATGATGATGGTCCACAGAGGTCTCCACCAGTGATGATGGTCCACAGTCATCACCACCAGTGATGATGGTCCACAGTCGTCTCCACCAGTGATGATGGTCCACAGAGGTCTCCACCAGTGATGATGGTCCACAGTCGTGTCCACCAGTGATGATGGTCCACAGTCATCTCCGCCAGTGATGATGGTCCACAGTCGTCTCCACCAGTGTTGATGGTCCACAGTCATCACCACCAGTGATGATGGTCCACAGTGGTCTCCGCCAGTGATGATGGTCCACAGAGGTCTCCACCAGTGATGATGGTCCACAGTCGTGTCCACCAGTGATGATGGTCCACAGTCGTCTCCACAAGTGATGATGGTCCACAGTCGTCTCCACCAGTGATGATGGTCCACAGTCATCACCACCAGTGATGATGGTCCACAGTCGTCTCCACAAGTGATGATGGTCCACAGTGGTCTCCACCAGTGATGATGGTCCACAGTCGTCTCCACCAGTGATGATGGTCCACAGTCATCACCACCAGTGATGATGGTCCACAGTGGTCTCCACAAGTGATGGTGGTCCACAGTGGTCTCCACCAGTGATGATGGTCCACAGTCATCACCACCAGTGATGATGGTCCACAGTGGTCTCCACAAGTGATGGTGGTCCACAGTGGTCTCCACCAGTGATGATGGTCCACAGTGGTCTCCACCAGTGATGATGGTCCACAGTCGTCTCCGCCAGTGATGATGGTCCACAGTGGTCTCCACCAGTGATGATGGTCCACAGTGGTCTCCACCAGTGATGATTGTCCACAGTCATCTCCGCCAGTGATGATGGTCCACAGTGGTCTCCACCAGTGATGATGGTCCACAGTGGTCTCCACCAGTGATGATGATCCACAGTAATCTCCACCAGTGATGATGGTCCACAGTGGTCTCCACCAGTGATGATGGTCCACAGTGGTCTCCACCAGTGATGATGGTCCACAGTGGTCTCCACCAGTGATGATGGTCCACAGTGGTCTCCACCAGTGATGATGGTCCACAGTCGTCTCCGCCAGTGATGATGGTCCACAGTCGTCTCCACCAGTGATGATGGTCCACAGTCGTCTCCGCCAGTGATGATGGTCCACAGTCATCACCACCAGTGATGATGGTCCGCAGTGGTCTCCACCAGTGATGATGGTCCACAGTCATCTCCACCAGTGATGATGGTCCACAGTCATCACCACCAGTGATGATGGTCCACAGTCATCTCCACCAGTGATGATGGTCCACAGTCATCTCCACCAGTGATGATGGTCCACAGTCATCACCACCAGTGATGATGGTCCACAGTCATCTCCACAAGTGATGATGGTCCACAGTCATCTCCACCAGTGATGATGGTCCACAGTCATCACCACCAGTGATGATGGTCCACAGTCATCTCCACCAGTGATGATGGTCCACAGTCATCTCCACCAATGATGAAGGGCCTACAGTCATCACCACCAGTGATGATGGTCCACAGTCATCTCCACAAGTGATGATGGTCCACAGTCATCTCCAGCAGTGATGATGGTCCACAGTCATCACCACCAGTGATGATGGTCCACAGTCATCTCCACCAGTGATGATGGTCCACAGTCATCTCCACCAGTGATGATGGTCCACAGTCATCACCACCAGTGATGATGGTCCACAGTCGTCTCCGCCAGTGATGATGGTCCACAGTCGTCTCCACCAGTGATGATGGTCCACAGTCATCACCACCAGTGATGATGGTCCACAGTCGTCTCCGCCAGTGATGATGGTCCACAGTCGTCTTAACAAGTGATGATGGTCCAATGTCATCTTGGCAAGTGATGCTGATCTGTCATCTCAAAAAGTGATGCTAGCAAATCGTACTGTATTTCTTCCGACAGAAACCGTTTTACATGAAAAATAAATAGTTGTAATTGTTAAAATATATTGTCATAGCCTAACTCATGGAGTTTGTTACGTTGAATTTCAAAAATTTCTTCTGTAGTGAAAGGGTTAATGGAAAAGTATGTATAGAAGACCAATGTAAGAATGATGATGGCCACCAGCATAATATTGAGTAGATAGTTCTCCCAATTTTCTTGGTGTAGGTTGGTCAGCTGGGCGATGTGTTCATTCATGGCCACTTCCTGTTGCTGCATGGGAAAAATAAGTCACTTTAATACAATACACCAGCATCATAATTAGCTATACAGTATGTCAATATAAAACACTAACCATCTCATGAGGTCAAAGCAAAAAATCCATCGTTGAATGTAATAAAACGCCATTTTCTGCGTGAGCCCCAAAGGCTCCCTGGAGCTTATCAGGCTAATGTATGTTATATTAGACCGGGACATTAGCTAAGAAGTTGAGACCTACCAGGGACCAGCGCCAGAACCTGGCCCCTTCAGAGAAGTTTCAAGGAGCAATGGCTCTGGAAAACCCCCTTGTGGTTGAGGATTTTCCTTATCTGCCTTCGACCGGGGTTAGGCACCCAGATAGGCAGGCATAACAAAACAAACCCCACATGGTAAGAAACTAAAACCAAAAAAAACGAACAGAGGTAGAAACTCCCTACAATCCCAAGGAAACAAGCAAACAAGCAAGCATCACACTTTACTGCTGCACCACTTGTCCATGCAGCCCTCCTTCCCCAAGAGGGGAAGGAAGAAGGCCATCCTAGTCACTTGACAGGGTGCTCTCTTATCTATCTTCTCTTCGGTTTGTAGTGGTCCCTTAGGTTAAGGAGTGTTTTTTATGGCTCTTTTCTTGATGGCATTGGCCTCTGTGGGTCAGGTCGGGGAGCTTCATGCTCTCCTCCGGCGCAGGGGGTTTTTGCTCGTTTGGTCCTGGTGGTAGGTTTGTTCAACTGGAGCCATCTCCTTCTATTCTGGCGAAGAATGAGACTACTGCTTTTCAGAGGGGTCCTTGGGTTGTTGATGTTTGGTTCGTTAGGCCATGGGGTGCATCATGTGTTGTGTCTGGTTGCAGCTCTTCGCCGTTATTTCCGCACAATGGACTCTGTAGTCGGGGATGCGCTTGGGTTGATCCGGTCTCCCTTCTTCCCTGTTCCAGGATTTGGGTCTCCCAGGTCGTCCTCAGGGTTATTCGGTCTAGCAAGCCTGCGGTCTATCCTCGTGCCCATGACGTTCGCAAGTTTGCTGCTCTAGCTGCTGTTTATGGTAATATGTCCTGGGCTGACATTCGGGTGCGGGGTTTTTGGAGGTCGAACAGGGTCCTGGCTGCATGTTACTTGGTAAACGTTCCTGGGTCTAGTCGGGCCTGTGTTGCTTTGGGTCGGCGGTTGCAGCCAGTTGTCTCGACTTCGCGTTGAGGAGTGAGCAGCGACTGGCTCCCGGGTAAGTCCCTATGGTTTCATCTGTGGGTAGGTAGCTCCTGGGAGCCGACGGGGCTCCCCCCAAGAAAACCAGCGTTGATTGTTATGAAACGCCATTTTCTGGGCGAGTCCCAGAGGCTCCCCGGCATCCCTCCCTCCGCCTGGTTGGCGGTTTTCACATGTTTTTAATATCCAACCTCAGAACTGGGATGTGGATGGCCGGCGCGGGGGTCTGGGGCTCCCCCTTCCCCCTCCTGGGGAGGGGGGTGCTGCGCAGACAGCAAGGTGGCGACGTGTGACTTCATGCTCGTTTCTGTTTGGGAAGTTCTATCCATTTGTTCGACTTTCTGTAGCAATTTTCACCAGAATAGGGGTTTGTTTTGGGACGCTTACCTTTCTGGGTGCCTGACCCGGTCGATGGCAGACATAGAATGGTTGGAAGCATTCTATGTCTGCCATTCTATGACACGGGGGTTTCTATAGGTCATTGCTCCTCGTGCCTCTGTGAGAAGGCCAGCTTCTGGCTCGTGGTCCCCGGTAGGCCGCAAAAGTCCATACACATGACTGATGCCAAAGTCTGACATTAGCATATCAGCCTGGATAGCTCTGGGGAGCCGACAGGTCTCATCCAGAAAATGGCGTTTCATTACATTCACTGCTTTTTATTTTTTTGTTTTTTAAGATTTACAAATATTGAGAAGAATGATTGGTAAGATAATTTGGTTAATAGATATATAATAATTAGTCTACCTGTACATCTTCTTGGCTCTAGTAGGCGTCTTTCTCTCTCCGTAGAGCAAGGGTTTTGTCACTTTGCTGTGAGGCTCGGAGGTTGGGGCGCTCGGGGATTTATTTGTAAAGGGATGTGTGTGTTTTGTTTGTATGACACAACACTGATGACCTTAGCAGCCACATATTTTATAAGCCATTGTTCTTTGTTCAGTCATTGTTAATTGTTCAGTCATTGTTCTTTATGGTGAGTGGCCCCCTGTGCTTGGGGTTCCTCTTTGGTCTTTACTTTCATGGCCTGGAAAGCCCCATCGGACCTTAGGCTGTGACCACTTGGACCAAGCCGTTTGGCGTGGTCCATATGGTCACAGCCTGATCTCAGCCTGGTCACAGCCTGATCACAGCCTGGTCACAGCCTAATCAACCAGGCCGTAATTCATATGTCAGGCTGCGAGCAGTCGCATCCAACAGCCTGGTTCACCAGTTCAGCAACCAGGAGGCCTGGTCGAGGACCGGGCCGCGGGAACATAGAGCCGCGAAATCATCGCACGGTAACTGCAAGGTAAGGTCCTATAGGAGTCGGCCTTCACTGGTTGCAAGTTTTAGGTATGTCCATTGGTATTGCTACATGCTGATGGTTATTCTTACTGCTTTTTCCTTGCCACATGAAGGTATTATTTTACACTTGGAGGCCTGCGACAAGTGTCGTTGTTGGGTCTGTGTTCTAGCCGAGCCATCATCCACGGACGAGTTTTATCAAGTGGCAGCAATGTTGGGAAAGGTTCTCCTGTATTTGTTGTTGCAGCTTGTTTTTTTCTGGAAATATTCATACATGGCCCTAAGCCTCTGGCTGGTTTGATAAGTGTTATTCATTTCTGTTAGTCTTTGGTGGTGGGTGAGTATTTGACTCATATGTTGACTGCCCAGTTGGGTGAGTGTGCAGCAAGACTAGTAACTGTGTGACTCACCAGAGATGTAAAGTGCCTTGTATAGGAACTGTTGTGAGCCTCTTGTTGAATCACTTGTGATATAAAAAGAATACTGATACGTATATATATATCTGTGTAAATGATTGTATATATATGTACATGTGTATGTAACATTAACAATTGTATAACTAGCTTCATAGATTGTCACTTGCTTAGCTAAATGAACTATGGGGGTTCAGTTACTGAACTGAATATGTACCTTTGTAATTCTTTCCACCACCGCCCACGGGATGGGTATGGGGTGCATAATAAAGAAAAAAATTGAATTGTTGGCTTCAATAAGATTATGTCCAATGTGTTTAATAACTTCTACTGCACTGTTAAGTCTCATTGAAGTCTTATATATGGTTTGTAATTCTACCCTGTGTTGGATAATGTTCCAGTGGTCTGTCGGGGATTTCTCTACAATTCTGACAACTTTCTTCTGAAACCTGTAAGCCTTTCTGGGGGGGGGGGGGGCCGTCGGCTCCCTGGAGCTATCCAGGAAGAATGGATATGTATATCTTTCTGGCATCAGTCAATGCATGGAGTTCTTGTCTACCGGGGACCATGACCCAAAACCTGGCCCCCTCTAGAGAGGCACGAGGAGCAAGGCCTATAGACACCCCCCCTCTGTAGTTGGGAGCATTCTATGTCTGCCACTGACTGGGATAGGCGCCCCAAAACAATCCCCCTATTCTGGTAAAAGTATTGAGACCGAAAGCCGAACAGGTGGACAGAACTCTCAAAACGAAAATTAGCAAACTAACATGACGTCATCACGTCGCCGCGCCCCTGTCTGCGCATCCCCCCCTCCCCGGGAAGGGGGAGACCCAGACCCATCCGCCGGCGACCCAACCTACAGTTCTTAGGCTGATGGGAGTCTGGTGCGGTCGTGCCTCTGGCTCCAGTTTTCTGTTACAGTTCAGTGCCTTCTGGTGTGGGCTGTCACTTCAGGTGGTGTGTGAGCCGGGAGTGAGATTCCACGGTACTCGGGCTGCACGCCTAGGGCCACTTTCCCAAGGTGCAAGTACTGCCCTTGGGGCTTGGGGCCTCCTTCCACAAGTCACCTCGGGATCTACCTCCGCTGTGCCATTTACTGCACGGTTTTTGGCAGGCAGTCTTGGAGTCAGCTGGGGGGTTTTCTTGCCCTTGTTTGTCTCTGGATAGGGGGGTTAATTTTCGTCACTGGCAGGGGGCACGGGGTACTGCACAGCTAGTTTTCACCTATAACAGCGGCCGGCTCTGTTCCGCCTGGGTACGTTGTCCTTTTGCAGGGTTTTTCTTTTGTTTTTGTTTTTCTGCCTGATAAGGATGGGGAGGGGAGGGGTCTGCCGTTGTGGTCCACCATCGCTGTTCTTGGGGTATATATTTTTCTCACTCTGTTGGTAGTCCTCCCCGCTTGGCCCCATGTGAGTGTGCACGTCCCAGGGGTTCAGCTTTAGAAGTTTGTTTGGTAGACTTGGGCGCCGGTTTGCAGTACCCTGCCTGGGCTTCCCTTAGTGTGTACCTAAGGCTAAGGGCCTTGGAAAACCCCATGAGGGATACGTGGTCCGCTGGATGTGACTCGAGTCCCCCCTCGTGTCTTGCGAGTTTGAATGTTGTTCTGTCCCCTTGTCTCAGGGTGACACTCACTGGTTTTGCCTCTGCCATGCTGCCTGTTGGGTCGTTGATCGTTTTCACCCGGAGTCGTGCAACGTGTGTTGTTTGTACGTACTCCAGTTCACCCAAGCCTCTGATAATGAATTGCGGGTGCAGGCAGCTAGGACATTGCATGCCAGGTTTAGGTTGCTGCATAGCGCTCGGTTGGTTGCGACCCCGGATGCCCCGAGACTGCCCTGTTTTGGTTATAGGGACCTGGACTTGGGGGTGGGGGATCTCTTCAGCTCTAGATCCGTCCGCCCCTCCTAGTCCTTCCCCTTCCGTCGTTCATTCGGTCCCCCCTCCTTTACTTCTGGCTCCAAAGTGTTAATCATAAAAAAAAGGGTTTTGGAGTCGGGGCAGGGCACCCGAGATCTCTAGTTGGTGTTGAGATCTCGGGTGGTCTCGGGGGTGTCCCCTTCTGGGGTTGCGGTGGAGGCATTCGAGCCTGTTTCTTCTGCTGGAGCTTCTGGGGTTTGGCCAGTGGGCCCCTCTTCGTTCCTGCTTTTTCGGCAGCTCCTGCCTTTTCTTTGGAGGTGAGGGGTTTGGAGGCCGGCTCGGTCCCGGGTCCTCTGGGCGAGGTTCCCGGGGTTGGGGAGGGATTGGCTTGGGGGCCTTGGGTCCCATTGAACCCCACCTGTTTTTTTGCCCTCCAAGCGGGGCTTGGTGCTAAAAGGAGAGGGGGTTCTCTTTAGCTCCCTCCTCATATGAATCGGATTTGGTGTCCACCCCTCCCCAGCTTCGGTTACGTGATCCCGCGGGTTCTTTGATTCTGTCCTTCTGGAGGTTTCCGGTTTCCCGAGTCTCGTCTTCTGAGGTGCAGGAAGCCTTGGCAGCTTACCTCCTGCGCGACCTGGATTATGCCTTCGTGATGGATCCGCGTTCTTTCGTGTACAGCTCTGCTGGTTTATACTGGGTTCGTTATGAAGTTCCAGAGTCGTCCTGGTTGGCAGGCTGTCCTCTTTTTTCATTGGAGGCTTGGCACATGTTCTGTCGGTCCCACGCGCTTGAGTGGCGAGAGACTTGGTTGGCATTTCAGGTTTTCCTGGGGGGCGCCTTGTTTGTTCACCTCTGTCCTTCCGCGGGATGTTGGTGTCATGCAGCTTCATGTGCAGGTTCCTTCCCTTTCGGCTGCCTTGGTGGCAGAGGATTTGCATACTCTTGGCCTGCTTGACTCGGCCCTGCGTTTCTTTTCCCTACTTGAGCCAATTGAGCTGTCCTCGGACTGGCTTGAGTTGGATGTGGGGGTTGCTTGGGGTCGCTGCCGGGTTCGGTGCACTGCCCTCCGCAGTGCGGGGGTCATCTGCTTTGTTGAAGCTTTTTGCGCCGCTCTTGCGTGATGCGGTTTCGTGGTTCTATGCTTCTCGCGTTGCATTTTGGCAGGCAGTGCTGGCTGCTTTTTTAGAATCCGCTTGGCCCCTGGCTCTTCGGTTGTCTTCTCCTTTTTGTCCGTTGCTGTTTGCTGAATCTGCTGTGGTGCAGTACCTGCAGGCGGCCTATGTCTGAGTTGTTGTTGCTCCAGGGTGCTCGTTGGGGGCCTTCCCGGAAAGGACGTGCCAGGGCTCGGGGTTCTTTTCGTTGTGGAAGGCTATTGGTGCCAGATTCGGGGCAGGCACAACCTACGGTTCCGGCTGTGTTTGGTCGGTGTGGGGATCGCCCTGCTCGCCGCTTAGGTTCTCACAAGGCGCGTCGGCCTTTTCGCGGTTCGCCCCATTGACGGGGTGATGGGGGGCGATGATTGACTCGCCCTGTTTGCTCGCACTTGGTCCCACGGTTCGTGGGCTTTTCGGGTCGTTTCGTGCGGCCTGTGGTTGTGTTGGGTGACTCCTCCTTCCTTGGATGGTTCAGGGCTGGCGGGGACAGGCCTCTTCTTCTGCACTCTGTCAGGTCATCTCTGAATGGGTTCGCATGGGCGTGGTCGAAACAACAACGTCCCGCAGGTGGGTTTCCTGCCTGTTCCTGGTCCCGAAACAGAACTGTGCGGACCTCTGGTTCATTCTGGACTTGTCCCATCTGAACCCATGGGTTTATTGCCCCTCCTTCCAGATGACTACTCTATCCCAGGTCCGTCTTCTGTTTGGAGCTTGGATGGTGTCCCTCGACCTCAAGGACAAGTATAGGCACGTCCCAGTTCATCCGGGGTTCAGGGAACAGGCTTGGTTTTGTTATGGGACGTCAAGGTTACTGCTTTTGTTGTCTTCCTTTCGGGTTGAATCTGGCACCTCACGTTTTCACATGCCTTACTCGGGTTGTGGTGTCCTGCCTGCGTCTGTTAGGTGTTCGGGTTCTGGCCTACCTTGACGACTGGCTGGTTTGGGCTCCAAGCCATTCCGCGTGTCTGCTCGCCAGGGATTTGGTTCTTTCCCAGCTCGCCGGGTTCGGGTTCTTGGTGATCTGGAGAAAGTCCCATCCATTTCCCTCTCAGGTTCGGTCTTGGCTGGGTCTGGTTTGGGAGGCTCACACCGCTTCCTTGTTTCTGCCTCCGGTGGCATTGCTTTGCCTGTGGTCCCGCCATTGTCTGTTTCTGAGGGGTTCCCGGGTCACGCGGCAGTTGCTCGAGAGTTTGTGTGGGAGCCTGAACTTTGTCATGATGGTCTACCCGTTGGGTCGGGTGTGGCTTCATTGGCTGTTCTGGATCCTTCGGGGACGTCCCTTCCGCCTCTCCCGCGACTGTTGGGTTTGGCCTCCTGGGGCTTTGTGTTGGTTGCTGCGTCGCCGGCTTGCTCTTTATGTTTTTCGGGGTTTAGTTCCTTGGCGCCTACCCAAGCCCTCGCTCAATGTGTTCATGGACGCGTCATCTCTTGGCTGGGGCTTTGTGACCAGTGCTGACCAAGCCGGCCAGGGGTGGTGGGGTCTGTCCTTCCATCGGGCTCGCAGCATGGTCAGGGAGTTCGCGGCATTGTGGGTGACGCTCCGGAGGGTTCGAGTCGCTCGTGGATCGACGATCCGGCTCTATTCGGACTGCTTGCCGGTCGTTCATTGTCTGAACCGAGGGGGTTCGATGCGGTTCTTGGCTATTTGTGACTTGTCGCTTTGGGTGACTCATCTGCTGTATTCTCGGGGTTTGGCTCTCCTGGCAGTTTGTGTCCAGAGGGGTGTCAAACATCTTGGCGCACAGCCTGTCTCTTTCCTTCCCCTTTCCACGGAATGGACGGTCGACGCTGACTCTTTTCGTTGGCTGTGCCAGACGTTTGAGACTCCGGATGTGGCTCTTTTCGCGTCCGCGTGGTCGAGGCGTCTCCCGGTATACGTGGCGCCCTTCCCTGACTGCGAGGCCATCAGGGTCGACGCCTTCAGGCAGGACTGGGCGAGATGGGGTTACCTGTACCCCTTTCCCCTGGTTCAGCTGTTGCTCCAGGTCTTGGCTCGCTTGGAGACTTACCAGGGAAGAGTTGTCCTTCTGGCTCCTTGGTGGCTGGCCCAGCCTTGGTTTCAGGTGCTGCTTGCTCGGTGTCCGAACCTGAGGGTCTTCCTGCGGCTCCGCCTTTTTCAGCAGATCGGTCCAGCTCGGTATGAGGCTGGTTCGATCTTCTCGAGTCTTCGCGTCTTGAGTTTTTGACTCAACCTTATCACCACTTGAATGGTGCGCATGTGGCTGCTTCTCCTTCTTTTCTGGCGAAGAATGAAACAGCTGCATTTCGGAGGGGGCCTTGGGTTAATGATGCTTGGTTGGTCAGGCTGGGGTGAATCATGTGTTGTGTCCGGTTGCGGCTCTTCGCCGCATGGTTTCGGTGGCCCGGGATGAACTTTGGGTTGACTGGGTTTCCCTTCTTCCCTGTTCCCGGGCTCGGGTCTCTCAGGTTGTCCGCAGGGTTATTAAGTCTAGCCAGCCTGCAGTTTATCCCTGTTCCTACGACGTGCATAAGTTTACTGCTTTGGCTGTCGTCTTTGGCAACATGTCTTGGGTTAACATTCGGGCGCAGGGTTTTGGAGGTCGAACAGGGTCCTGGATGCTCGCGACCTGGTGACTATTCCGGGACCAGGTAGGGCCTGCATTGCCTTGGGTCGGCGGTTGCAGCCAGTTGTCTCGATTTCGTGTTGAGAAGTGAAGACGAACCGCCTCCCGGCTAAGTCCCTGTTTTTCCTTATCTTTGGGTAGTTAGCTCCGAAGAGCCGACGGGGCTTCCCCCAGAAAACCATTGTTGAATGTAATGAAACACCATTTTCTGGGTGAGTCCTGGAGGCTCCCCTGCATCCCTCCCTGCCCCCCTGCGGTCGGTTATGTTTTTCATGTTTTTGGACATCCAGCCTAAGAACTGTAGGTTGGGTCATTGGCGGGTGGGTCTGTGACTCCCCCTTCCCCTTCCTGGGAAGGGGGGGGGGGGCGGGGTTTGCGCAGACAGCGGCGCGGGACGTGATGACGTCATGCTAGTTTGCTAATTTTCGTTTGGGGAGTTCTGTCCATCTGTTCGGCTTTCTGTCGCAATACTTTTACCAGAATTGGGGTTTGTTTTGGGGAGCCTACCTCTCTGGGGGCCTGTCCTGGTCGATGGCAGACACAGAATGCTCCCAACCACTGTGGGGGGGGGGGGGGGTTCTCTAGAGGCCATTGCTCATTGTGCCGCTCTAGATGGGGCCAGGTTCTGGCTCGTGGTCCTCGGTTGACAAGAACGCCATGCATTAACTGATGCCAAAAAAATATATATATCCATATCAGCCTAGATAGTTTTGGGGAGCCTCTGGGACTCGCCCAGAAAATGACATTTCATTACATTCAAAGATGGTCATTTACAGTGCACTTAGGTAGCCAAGCCTGATGCAGTCTTAGTGCACTTCTGCTTTTCTGTTGTACTCTTTCATCAAAATAAGTGTTCATAGTTGGTTGAATTCTTGTACCAACCCTCAGATGTTGATGTTGCGGCTGCTGCCTTATACTTGTTCTACATCTCTTATTACTCCATCTCCATCTCTAATTATTTTCTTAATCTCTTTTTAACTCTGTGGTATGTAAATGTTTACACCCCTTCTTTCAGTTGGAAGTTTTGCAGCTTTATCTGCAGTATCATTCTCTGGTATACCTACATGATTTGGCACCCAGTTGAGAAGTAATAGATGATTCTGAGCGTTTGCATTAATACTATAATATTTGTGGTCTGATGGCCGATAGCTCCAAGTACTGCATTTGCCTCTGTGAGGATGCCATTTATGAACAGTATTTTGCATTTTGCTTTCATTTTTAGTCCTTGTATTATGGCAAATATAAATGATGTTCCTCTATTTGATGTATTTTAACTGGATTTTTTTCTGGGAGGTCGGTAAGCAAGTGTACATTGGCTTTGTTCTGCCCTCTACTGTTGTTGCAGTGTTGTTGCCTGTCGTGTGCCTGTGCATGCCTGCACATGCCTGCCGTACAGTATTTGTAACTGATGTGGGGTGTACTGGTAGCTGTGACATTGACATGTGTATGGTTTGCTTTGCGAGTTCTAGAACCATGCATTTCCTCGGTTCCACCCTCTGAAACTGCTTTCGTTTGACTCAAAAAAAAAAAAAAAAAAAAAAATATATATATATATATATATATATATATATATATATATATATATATATATATATATATATATATATATATATATATATATATATATATATATATATATATATATATATATGTCGTACCTAGTAGCCAGAACTCACTTCTCAGCCTACTATTCAAGGCCCGATTTGCCTAATAAGCCAAGTTTTCCTGAATTAATATATTTACTATAATTTTTTTCTTATGAAATGATAAACCAATCCTTTTCTCTATGTATGAGGTCAATTTTTTTTTATTGGAGTTAAAATTAACGTAGATATATGACCGAACCTAACCAACCCTACCTAACCTAACCTAACCTATATTTATAGGTAAGGTTAGGTTAGGTAGCCAAAAAAAGCTAGGTTAGGTTAGGTTAGGTAGGTTAGGTAGACGAAAAAACATTAATTCATGAAAACTTGGCTTATTAGGCAAATCAGGCCTTGAATAGTAGGCTGAGAAGTGCGTTCTGGCTATTAGGTACGACATATATATATATATATATATATATATATATATATATATATATATATATATATATATATATATATATATATATATATATATATATATATATATATATATATATATATGAGACAATGTCAGACCACGGAGGAAAATGAAACAGGAATTTCCTTAAGTACTTTCGTATATTAAATACATCTTCAGAAGGAATGATTTTACAGATCGAGTGATGGGTATATATATGTGTGATATACACACACACACATATATATATATATATATATATATATATATATATATATATATATATATATATATATATATATATATATTTATATATATATATATATATATATATATATATATATATATATATATATATATATATATATATATATATATATATATATATATATATATTTTAGACAGCTATTTTTCTTGTTTGTCTGGCAATACAATGCGCAATACAATGTCTGGCAGTACAATGTGCGCTGTGCAGGCAGTTAGACCAAAATTGTATATATATTAAATTTGTGCTGTTAAAGGGATAAGTGAGGCTTTGCACATGACCAGGTGGAAATATCTGCATATTGATTGAAAATTAAATTTTAATTTCCTAAGAAAATTAAGATATATTTGGGGGCGAGCCTTGTTGGCTCCCTGAAGCTATAACACTGTTCATTAGTGCCATACTACTAGGTTCCATCAGTCACAGAGTTGTATTAGCCTGTTGGGGACTAAGCGCCAGACCTGATCCCCTCAGAGAGGTGCAGGGAATGATGGCCTATGAACACTTTATGTAAAGTTTATCATCTTTGTCACCAACCAAGGGAAGGCACGCAGAAAGATAGGTCAATCAAAACAGACTACAGCATGGGTAGTCTGTTAAAAGTGGTAGTCTGTAGTTAAAACGAGACCGCAGCCCCAAAATTACCAAAATAATTACCAAAAAGAATCTTGGCATCATCCACAAACATGTTCATATAATTCTGTATTCTTTCTGGTAGATCGTTTATGTAGATGATAAATATTACTTGTGCAAGAACTGAACCCTGTGGTACTCCACTAGTAACACTCCTCCAGTCAGATACATTGTCTTCGATTACTGCCCTCGTCTGTCTGTCAGTTAGAAAATTTTTCATCCATGTCAGAAGTCTCCCTGTCACCCCTCCAGCATGTTCAAGTTTGCAGAACAGCCTCTGGTGCGGGACTGTTAAAAGAGAAGACCTTTTTAGGTCCAGATAGACAGTCAACCCAACCCTCTCTTTTCTGTAGAATCTTTGTGGCTCTATCATAAACGCTAAGTAGATTTGTTCACAGGAGCTTCCTGTTCGAGAACCATATTGTTGGTCTGTCATTACTCTCCAGGTGTACAACCCATTTAGTTTTAAATTTTTTTGTCTAGTGTTTTGACTACCATGCTTGTAAATGATACGAGTCTATAATTTAGAGGTTCCTCTCGACTTCCATTGTTATAGATTGGTACTATGTTTGCCTTTTTCCATATATTTGCTAAGATTCCTGTGCACAAGAATGTCTGGAATATTATTTGGAGTGGAATGCTCAGCTCAGTTGCACATTCTCACAGCACCCAAGGTGAAACTCCATCAGGTCCCACTGCCTTATTTCTTCCAAGTCCCTTGAGTAATTTTTCAACTTCATCTTTTGGCAACCTCTATGTCTTCTATGGTGTGCGCTGAAATCCTCATTTTGTACAAACGCACTTTGGAACTGTTCATTTAGCATTTCACACATTTCATTTTCATTCTCAATAGTCTTGTTCTCTGTTCTCAATCTGTGGATTTTCTCCTGTAAATGCAGCTTGCTTTGAATGAATTTATAGAAAAGGCCTGGATTTGTTTTACATTTGTCTGATATCCCTTTTTCAAAGTTTCTTTCTGCCTCCCTCCTCACTGCTGTGTATTTGTTTCTTGCTTGCTTGTTATGCTTGTATGTTTGCAAGTTCTGCCTCTTCCTATATTGAACCCATTTTCTTGCATTTTCCTCTCTGGCCCTCTCACAATTTCCGTTGAACCAGTTCTGTTTTGTGTTCCTGCATCTTCGTTTTGGTATGAATGTTTGTGTGCCTTCATCGTATATTTCGCAAAATTTGACATTCATCTCATTTACTTGTTTGCCTAGCAACAAGTCTGTCCAATTAAACTCATTAAAGATTTTTCCAAGTTCCCCTGGAGGCCTGGATATCGCAATATCCAGGCCTGGATATCCCAATATCCAGGCCTGGATATTGCAAAGCATAAAAAATATTGCCGGAACAACCGTGGACATCTTCAAGAGGAAACTAGATTGTTTCCTCCAAGGAGTGCCGGACCAACCGGGCTGTGGTGGGTATGTGGCCCTGCGGGCCGCTCCAAGCAACAGCCTGGTGGACCAGACTCTCACAAGTCAAGCCTGGCCTCGGGCCGGGCAGTAGAAGAACTCCCATGCAGAACCCCATCAACCAGGTATCAACCAGGTATCCCCATAGTGTCTTCTCTTGAAATTCAGTTTATCAACAATGAAATTGAGTATTTCAATGTCCCCATTCTCTTGTAGATTATATCGCAAAGCATATTTGACTTTCAAGAGGACATGATCACTCATTCCCAAGGGAGGATGATACTGGATGTCAAATATCTCCTCTTCTTTCCTGGTGAATATTAGGTCCAGTACTGACGGAACATCCCTTTCCCTCATTCTTAAGGTTATCTTGAGATGATTTCGGGGCGTAGCGTCCCGCGGCCCGGTCCTCGACCAGGCCTCCTTTTTGTTACACACCCCAAGGAAGCAGCCTGTAGCAGCTGTCTAACTCCCAGGTACCTATTTACTACTAGGTAACAGGGGCATCAGGGTGAAAGAAACATTTTGCTCATTTGACTCCGCCTCCATCGGGAATTGAACCCACAACCTCAGGATTACGAATCCGAAGCACTGTCCACCCAGCTGGCCTGCTTGACGTGTTGATACATGAATGTCTCCAAGATGAGGTTTACAAATCTGCCCGTCCAAATGTCCTCCGTTCTTGCTTCATAGGCCTCCCAGTCTATTGCTTTCAAGTTGAAGTCTCCCAGTACCAACAATCTTGATTTGTCTTTATCTGCTTGTACTATAATCTCTCACATGACCATTATAAGGCCCTCTCGTTTGTCACCTAGTTCTTCATTTGTCCATGTGTTGCCTGCTGGTGGGTGTAGGCATTTACTATTATCAGTTTATCATCCTGATTTCAAACCTGCAATGCTTTTATGTCTACTTCTCGAGAGTTTTCCATTAATAACTAATACTTTCAGGTGTTCTTTCACCAGTACTGTCATTCTCCCCCCTCCCCTCCCCCCTCTTCTCCTTCCTAGTTTTCCCTGTCACATCTCCAAATTGAGTAGCCCTGTGAAAATATTTTCTTCAAGTTTCGTCTCTGTTAGTTCGACAATATCTGGGACCTTAAGCGAAATTTTGTCTCTTCAGTATTTTTATCTCACTACATGTATGTTGGTATATACACAATTTTCAGGAACATGTTCCCGTTTCCTTTGTCCTAAGTGTGATAGCTTCAGGAAGCCTCTGGGACGCTCCCAGAACTTGGCATTTCATTACATTCAATGCTGGGATTTTTTTTTTATACATATACAAGAAGTAATACCTGTTGTTTGCTCAAAGTGTTTGTTACAGTGATTACAATTTTGTTTGTTTACGTCCGTGTTGTTCACTGCGAGTCGTTTCTCTATGGTGGGAAGATAAACTGCCCGGTTCCTGAGTACTATAGAAGCTCGCTAATCCGGACTATATGGGAAGAATCCCCCGTCCGGATTTGTCATCTGGATCAAAGGACGTTTTACCGGGGAAGTCCAAAAGTGAACATTTCCAAAAAAATTTGTACCACAATCAACATAATTTGAATTTCCACACACTATAATTAGTGTGTGGGGCTGGGTGGGTGGTTAGATGCGTGGCTAGTAGGTGGGCAGGCAGACAGGTGGGTGAGCCGGCAAACAGGCATATGGCAACACAGGCAGGAGGGCAGGTGACTCTCCCTACCCATACCTCCATATACCCACACCCTACCTTTGCCCTCCCTCCACCCATCACCCTCCCAACCCATGTCATCACTCAATCCTCCCCCTTCCTTCCCATGCCATATGCTCTCTCTACCTCCAGTCTCTCCCTCCCAACCATCGCCCTCTCTCCATGACCCACCCAACCCTCGCTATCATTCAATCCTCCCTCTCCCTCCCCATGCCAAGCTCCCATTCTTCCCCTTCCAGCTCTTTTGGCAAGACTGGCTGTCAGGATGCTGACAAGCTGTCAAGCTGCACAAAGTCTGTGCCACAGACTGCCAGACAAGTCACAGCACTAGACAGACAGAGATCACACACGTCTCCTTCCTGTTCACCTCCCCCTCATCCTCATGCAAGCCATTCCCAACTCACCCCCACAAGTGTCAACACGTAGGGAGTTGTGCTGTGAAATGACAACATAATATGTGCCTTAAGTTCTTTTAAAACCCATTTTATTTTCTTGTAAATATTTAAATGAATAAATAGTCAACCAAATACTGTTCACTCAAATACAAATACACCTACCTCACCCACACCTGGCACCCCACCACACTTACACCCACTTCACCCACTCCTGGCATCCACCACACCTCTTCTCGAGGAATGATATTTTTTGGGGCTCTTGCCTCCACCTGTCGGAAAATCCGACACCATTAACTAATATTAATTCAACATGCAGATAATGTAGTGTAGTGGTAAGACACTCGCCTGGCGTTCCGCGAGCGCTTTGTCATGGGTTCGTATCCTGGCCGGGGAGGATTTACTGGGCGCAAATCCTTAATTGTAGTCTCTGTTTAACTCAACAGTAAAATGTGTACTTGGTTGTAAAAACGATTCTTCGCGGCGGGGATCGTATTCCAGGGACCTGCCCGAAACGCTACGCGTACTAGTGGCTGTACAAGAATGTAACAATTCTTGTATATATCTCAAAAAAAAAAAAAAAAAAAAAAAAAAAAAAAAAAAAAAATGTTTCCGCTGTGTTGTATAAACAAGTTAACCCATAGAAAATATAACCTGTAGTAGAATTTTCCGTCTATAGAAAACGGGATATCATTACCACATACTATTATAAATTCACCAGTTATTCTGCTGGGAATTATTCTTAAATACATTAGTCTTTGGACTTTACCATCTTAAAAACATCTCATATAAATTAACTTAATTATCAATATTAAAATAGAGTAAATGTGACCATTCAATCAGTTACTGACGTCTCTACAAAGTGAGGGAGGCGTCAGTGGTGAGGGAGTGGTCAGCCATTGTTATTGTTTAAGACCAGGACCTAGATTCAGGAAGCTCTGTGTATTTCTTCATAAGTGGGTTTGCTACGAAGGTTCCTAAGTGCGCCCAAAAAGATGCTTAGGTGCAATTCAATAACGTCCACTTAGGAAGAAAATTGTTGCTTCACCTGCGTGCCGATAGAGGTCACTACTGTGTTTCGTTTGGCCAATCAGAGAGCAGCAACATTCTTCATATTGAAGATTTAGCGCTGGCTTATCGGAGCTCTACTGCCTCCTATTTACGTCGAATTTTCTTATAAAATTAGTATATTTCGAAGTAAAACAATGTTTTTTCAACTTCTACAGCCAGCACCGACATTGTAGTAAACAAATATGTTACATTTGTTGTTTACCTATGTAATTTTAAGAGATACTGTGTAGCTGTCCTTATTGCTCGGAAGATGCGCTGACAATTATTGTATATATTTACTGAATTTACCCAAGGGCCACTAACTATCTAGTGGCCTCGAAGAAGACAGAAAGCCGGCGGCTTGTTAAAGGGCCCCCCTCCCCATCCGGCCCGTTGGCGTCGTGAGGGGGCTTGGTGGACGGCTGCCGGAGTGTGATGCTCCGTTGGGCAGTCCTCTGTCCTTTTCTGGCCTTGCACTCCTGCTGCTGTCTTCTCCAATTGTGCCGGATCGCTTTTCCTTTTCCTTATGTTTCGTTTTTCTCCCCCCTCTTCTCCTATCTGCTTGTCGTTTCCTGCCGACCTTTTGCTTGTTTTGGATTCTTTCTTTGGACTTCTTCTATTTTGACGCCCGGGTGCTTGAGGAGGCATACTCTTGCACCCGTAGAACTGTAG
Source organism: Procambarus clarkii (assembly GCF_040958095.1). Taxonomy (NCBI): domain Eukaryota; kingdom Metazoa; phylum Arthropoda; class Malacostraca; order Decapoda; family Cambaridae; genus Procambarus; species Procambarus clarkii. Next base: position 36,016,585 of record NC_091155.1, on the reverse strand, counting down.
TACCCTATGTCTCGAGCGAGGGGAACCTTTTATTGTCAATCCCCCTTTCGTCGCTGAACCCGATCTCGACGGACTGACGGTTCTTAAGGTGGCGTTTGTGGGGCGTATACTCACGACGCACCCCTAGGGGGCCTCGGCAGGATTGGCAATAGCTTCCTGTTGGGTGTCCTGCCTCTAATTGTGGCTCCATGGTGGGTATGGGGGCACATTCGTGGATGAATTTGTCACTTTTCGTCTCTATGTCGTTGAATGTTTCCGTTGTACCCTCTCAGGCTCGTGGGGTGGGCGACCAAGCCCCCGAGTCGGCCTGTATTGGAAGACCAGGCTCTGTAGCTCCCGCTGCGTAGGGCCCCGACCTTGCTCCTCCTTTGACCGTCCTGACTTCTTCCCCCAGCTCCCCTCCCTCCTCTGTGGTTGGGTCGAGCCTCCAGCCCCCGGTGGTGACCACTTCGTCCCCTGGTGTGGCTAAGTCTTTCGTTGTGACTACTGCACCTTTTGACCCCTCTCTCTCTAGGGGTTCTCAACGCCGTTCGCGCCCCAACCGCACTCGCTCGATTCCTTCTCGTGCTGATGCGTATCAGGCCTTGTTTGGTCCTGCTTCATGGGCCAAATACTTTGATCTCCTCCCTCTTGATTCTGCGCCTCCTGACGATTTCTCCCTCCATCGGCATCTTGTTGATTCCGTGGATGCGTCTGTTACTTTCAACCCCACTCGTCTCGGTACACGTGTCGTTGCTGCTCCTTCTCAGGATGCGGCTTCCCGCTTGGCTGCCTTATCTTGCCTTGGCGAGATCCCTGTTCGGGTCTCCAAGAACGTTCAGATGAATACCAGTGTTGGCACTATTCTCCTCCCACCCCATGTTGCAACCGGTGTTCGGAATCTGCAGGATTGCCACGATGATATTCGGCATATCCTTGATGCCCAAGGCCATTCTGTCCTCCAGGTTGACTCGTTTACTCGTCCCCCTCGTGGTCGTCGCCGTCAACCCCTTCGCGTTGTGAAGATCACCTTTGATGGTAGGACCCTTCCATCCTCTGTCATTCTTGCTGGTGCTAGGTGCTCTGTCCAGGAGTATATTCCTTCTCCTCGACTTTGTAACAAGTGCTGGAGGTTTGGGCATGGTGCCCTCGGCTGCTCTGGGACTGTCTCTCTCTGTCCTTTGTGTGGGGGTGAAGGTCACTCTAAGTCGGAGTGCACTTCTCCCCAGGCTCGTTGCCTCAACTGCGGTGAGGCCCATCCTACCTTCTCCCGTGCGTGTGTCCATTACAAGCTTGAGGCAGCCGTCCTCAACTTGAAGCACCGGGAGCGTTTATCTTTTCCTGAGGCGAGGCGCCAGGTTCGCCGGCTCCCGCCTTTTGCTAATATCTCTTATGCTCGCGTGTTGCGCTCTTCCTCTCCTCGTCCTTCCCGCCTTCCTCAGACTCACAACCGTTTCCGTGCCTTGGACCCTGATGCGCCCACTGCCCCCTCCTTTGTTCCTTTGGGTTCTCTCCCGAAGGATCCTCCTCCTGGTCCTCTGTCTGGGGTTCCCCTTCCTTCTACCCGGTCTATCGTGTCTCCTGTGTCTTCTTCCTCGTCCCCCTCCGATCCTCCTTCCCATCCTCTTCCTCCATCTATCGGTTCTCCCCACCGCCTGTCTGTGCGGGCGGATGTCCATCGCTCTCCTAACGGCCGTCGTGTGTGCTCTCGTTCGGCTTCTCCTGTTGAGACACTGGAATCCGTTGCCCGGTACGTAGTTGCTGGGACACCGGTCTCTTTAAGTCAGAAGCGAAAGCCTGGCTCCTCTCCTTCCTCTTCCCCGGCGGGTAAGAAGGCTTCGCTTTCTTCCTCAGCTCCTACTTCTGGCTCTGTTGCTCCTTCCCCTCCCGTTTCAGTGATTGCGCCCCCTGTTCCTGCTATGGAGGTTTCTTTGGCCCCTGCTTCCCTTTCGGTTGCTGCTCTTGCTGAGGTGCGCTCCCCTCTTTCTACTCCCCCTCTTCCTGCTGCTGTCCTTGACTGCTCCTCTCCGTTGTCTCCTCCTCTTCCTCCTCCTCCGGACCCCGCCCGCCCACCTCTTATCTGTTCTCCCGTTTCCTTCCCTCCGTCTTTGCTCAGTTTACCCATGCCCCCTAACCCTGACTTTGCTGACTCTGATCCCGACCCTGATATTCTTTAACGTGCTCTGTTGCTCTTTCGCCTTTGTTTCTTCCTTGTTCTCTGTTTTTGTCCTTTCTCTTCTCGTCGTTGTCCATTCTTCAATGGAACGTTCGAGGTTATTACGCCAATTTCCTGGAACTCCAACTTCTGATTTCGCGGTTTTCGCCCCTTTGTGTCTGTCACCAGGAGCCAATGCTTGGTGCTCGTCCTGGTCGTTTTCGTGGCTATTCCTTTCTCTCACCCCCCCCCAGCCATTGCTGGGGCTTCTAATTCTTCTGCTCTCTTGACTCGTGCTGATGTTCCCTTTGTTCCTTTGCTTTTTCCTTCGCCTCTCCATTGTTCTGCTTGTTACGGCCCTCTCGGGACGCAACGGGGTCCTTACTCTGATGTTGTTAGAGGAAGATATATGTATCCGTTCCCGAGCCAGTAGTGGCTATCAAGGGATGAGATTCGTGACGCAAGTAACTTAAAGGGAGTAGGGAAAGAAAGCTAAGAACTTAATATTATAATTAACACCATCACCGTTTAAATATATAAAATAAAAGAGTGCACAAGGGGGAGGGATATTAACACTTTACAAGGGGATTAATCCTCAATCGATGTCTTCTACTGAAGACGCTGGTGCCATAACTCTCGGTGCCTTCTTCGTGGCCTCACGACGTGTCCTCTGAGAATGCCGAGCCTACCCGGGCCACAGGTCAGCCAAAACACAGGTCCACTGGGGGCACCGTCGTGGAGGCCGTCAACCACACGTCCAGCTGGTCTGCTGGCAGGTACTGAGCCACCAAGGCTGGTACGGCCACTCCACGAACGATATAAGGGGTACGCCCTAGACAGGAGTCTCGTGTGATATCACAAATCACCCTCCTGTCCTCAGTACCCCAGTGGATTATCGTCTCCAACAGTCGGTCCCGGGTAAATCCTTTCACTGCCACTCCAATGGCAGGCTAACACACCACAGTGTTCTTCCGGGGGGACGACGTCACAACAGCTGCAGCAAACTTCACAGTATGGAGACTGGCTGCCTCGGGTAGACTGCTTCAACCTTCAACACAGCGGTCCCAGGTCGGCTCTGTAAGCAGACACGTCATCAATAACTGGGACACTAAAACATCTCACTTACGGGCTCGGGCGCAAACACCTGACGTATCCAGCCCATAGATGGCGCTGTCGTCGGAGCACCACCTCACCAGAGGTCAGTGGCGGCGGTGTAGAGTGCTGAACGGGACTGGAAACTGGCCCTCGTAGCTGATACACGGCATCCTCACTTGGTGTCGTCGGCGTTTGGCGGGGGGTTTCGGGAGCCGACCCACAGATGGCGCGGTCGTTTACTACTCCGTGCTCGGACGCTGGATCCGGGTTCGTAACACCTCCCCACCAAAAAGAATTTGGTTTGGGGTTCTATAAAAAGGAACACAAACCAAATTAGTACGGCGACACTGCTCAAAATGGACTCACATGCATTATGAACTGGAGTGATGAGGCTGTCTCGTCCACAGAACTGTACTACTGAACAATTCCGGCACAACGGGAACTCGAAGATTGAAGGCGATGTCCTGCCTGGCGTAATCTTCCACGTCTCCACTGCGATGTCAAGCAGGGGCATCATCTCACCTCCCTCGAGTAAGAATCTGTGTAGACACGATGCGGGGCGACTCGACACTTCCCTGTGTCGTGGCACCGATGATGGCTGATCACAGACGGCATTTCTGGTACCGGTCCGATGGTCCTTCAGGGAGACAGGAACCTGGAATACAGGGGTCTGATAATTCAGAGTGATAGCGACAGCGGGTAAAACAGTACTTACAGCATACTTTACTAGGTCCACACCTAGTCCCAACGGGGCTGTTCGTACGCCGCAGATGGCATTCGCTCTGCCACCGTCAGGTCGACCAACGTTCCGCATAACGCTGTGTTGAGGCTCAGCAGTCACGCGGGGGGTGTCAACCTGTCGGAAACAGTCACTCATATTATTACATGTCGTACCTCCTGTATCAACCATCACCTTCCAGGTCCCTTCGTCAACTGCAACACCTGCAGTACAAATCTCCCATCCCTGGGACCTTTTCACGATGTTCATGGGAGCCAACATTCGTCGGGTCGTCCACCGGTCCTCACTGAGAGCACAAACGAGAACACATACGAGCATCAAACAAAATATCGCTAAGAAACATGGGGCCAATTGAGGGATAAGCTTCCCGAGCCAGTCATGTCCATAGCCGGCAACATCCACAAGCCTGGCTTGGACCGAAGAGGGCACTAGACCCTTTGAACACACCTCACATACCTCTGACGTCTGGGGAATCTCTGGCTGGTTCACTACACGCTGTAACTTGCCATACCGCAAGCACACATCCGCCTTCGCTCCAGACTCGTTGGTATCCGTGGGTGCCTGCACACAAGGCCTCTCTTCTAGCTCAGGTACTTCTGCCATCGTAGCCTCATGTTCCTTGTCGAGAGAATCAGGAGACACTGCTAGATCGTTCTCAATCTGTAGGCGAGAGGACAAATTAAACATAGTTACATCCGGGTCTGTCTTTACCTGGACATTACCATTGCCTGTAGACATCTCAGACTTTGATGTTCTGGCTGACTCGTCCGCTATCTTGGGATGATTGGTGCTCCAATCGGTCACCAAGTCGTTGGCTAGTACCACGTCAATCCCAGCCACAGGGAGGGTATCGACTACTGCCAACTCACATGTGCCGCTGAAATAAGGCGAGTCAAGATGTACTGGCACTAAGGGGGCGATGTACTGCGTCCTAGGAAACCCAACCAGGACAACCTTTTGTCGCCCATCCACACTTACTCCCTCGGGTAACGAGCTCTTCACGATCAGGGACTGGGCTGCTCCACTATCTCTGAGCACTACAATTGATCTACCAGTATGATCACTCGTTACATACCCGGTTGAAGTGTGAGGGGCCAACAAACTTGGTCCTTCCTGCGTCGTCGTAGACTGGTTTCCTGCTGGTGGTGTAACACAGCTCATCATCATCACCTCCCTACGTGCGCTGCCACCTCTTCTGCCTCGGCACCTAGCAGCTATATGCCCTTTCTGCCCACAAGTCCAGCACACCATATTCCTCCTCGGGCTCCGGTGTTTCGGACTGCTAGGACTTGTTCTTCGGGGGCTACTTGGGGGCGTCTTCTTAGCACTTTGTGGGACGGGTCTTTCTTCTTCATCGTGAGGTCTGTCGAACCGGCGCTGGTAATTCCTCGGGACGTACTTAGCAGACGGCCTATGAGTCAGGATATACTCTTCAGCCATGGTGGCTGCTGCACTCAAGGTCTCTACCTGCTGCTCTTCTAAGTATGTCTTGAGGTATCCAGACAAACAATCCTTGAAGTCCTCGAGCAGAATCAGCTGCTCGAGGTCTGCCTTGGTCTCCACCTTCCGAGAGGCACACCATTCCTGGAAAAGTCGCTCCTTGATCGTGGCGAATTCGGTGAAAGTGTGCTCTGAGGTCTTCTTCAGGTTTCTGAACTTTTGCCTATATGCCTCAGGTACCAATTGGTACGCCATGAGCACCACTTTCTTCACCATATCGTAATCGCCGGAGTCGTCAAGGGATAACGTAGAGTAGGCGATTTGGGCCTTCCCAGTCAAGACTGACTGTATCATGATGGCCCAATTCTCCCTTGGCCACTCCAAAGAGGCAGCGACTTTCTCGAAGGCTGCGAAGAACTTCGAAACTTCTCTCTCGTTGAATTTGGGGACCATTTTGATATTCCTTACCGGATCGAAACCGCTTACTCCAGTTTGTCTCTGTCCAGCGCCTAATCGTAATACTTCTAGTTCATGTTGTCTCTGTCTTTCTTTTTCTTCTCTTTCTCGTTCTTCTCTCTCTCGTTTCTCTTCTCTTTCTCGTTCTTCTCTTCTTTCTTCTCTTTCTAATTCTAAACGCCTCATCGCCAATTCTTTTTCTTTCATCTCCATTTCTTTATCTTGTCTCTCTCGTTCCATTTCTAATTTCTTCCATTCTATTTCACGATTGATCTCTAGGGCACGCATCTTGACTGTTAGGAAGCTGATATTAAGCTCGCCGGCATCACTGTCAACGTCGCTGCCCTTATCTTCCTTTTCCGTGGAAGCTATGTCTGCACTTTCCTTTGTACTAGGAGTCTCGCCTTCCTGTTTCTCTTCTGCCTTCAGGTGCCGGTGTACCTTGGACAAGATCTCCACACGGGAATCACTGGCACGGATCTTTATCTCCAGGTAGGCGCTCACTAGTACAAGCTCTGGTTTGCTCAAATATTTTAATCTGGCAAGACAATCCTCTCTGTTCAGAAAAGCCTGAACATCGTCCAGATCGTCGATGGTAGCTTTGTCTGCCATTGTCACAGATGGAACACTTAGCACTTAACACACTGCTTACACGTTAGCACTTAACACACCGAGCACTGTTCTACGCCAATATTGCACTTTATCGCACCAAACACTGCACTTGCCAATATTGCATGTAATCACTTCGGGCACCACACTACCCAATATTGCACTGAGTCCAAGCGAACACTTCGCTCTACAATATTGCACTAAATCACTGAGCACCGCACTAGTCAATATCGCACCGAATCACAGCGAACACTTCGCTCTACAATATTGCACTGAATCACTGAGCACCGCACTACTCAATATTGCACCGAATCACAGCGAACACTTCGCTCTACAATATTGCACTGAATCACTGAGCACCGCACTACTCAATATTGCACCGAATCACAGCGAACACTTCGCTCTACAATATTGCACTGAATCACTGAACACCGCACTAGTCAATATTGCACTTAATCGCTAAATCACAGCGAGCACTGCACTGCACAATATCGCACTTAGTCACTGAGCACCGCACAGGACGTATAACGTCACAATCGTCACACAGGGGGAATTATATACAGGGATTACGCCACTTCACCACCCCTGTCAAACATACTTAACAAGGGGACGGATCCCGCTGGGGATGCCAATTAATGTTACGGCCCTCTCGGGACGCAACGGGGTCCTTACTCTGATGTTGTTAGAGGAAGATATATGTATCCGTTCCCGAGCCAGTAGTGGCTATCAAGGGATGAGATCCGTGACGCAAGTAACTTAAAGGGAGTAGGGAAAGAAAGCTAAGAACTTAATATTATAATTAACACCATCACCGTTTAAATATATAAAATAAAAGAGTGCACAAGGGGGAGGGATATTAACACTTTACAAGGGGATTAATCCTCAATCGATGTCTTCTACTGAAGACGCTGGTGCCATAACTCTCGGTGCCTCACGACGTGTCCTCTGAGAATGCCGAGCCTACCCGGGCCACAGGTCAGCCAAAACACAGGTCCACTGGGGGCACCGTCGTGGAGGCCGTCAACCACACGTCCAGCTGGTCTGCTGGCAGGTACTGAGCCACCAAGGCTGGTACGGCCACTCCACGAACGATATAAGGGGTACGCCCTAGACAGGAGTCTCGTGTGATATCACACGTCACCCTCCTGTCCTCAGTACCCCAGTGGATTATCGTCTCCAACAGTCGGTCCCGGGTAAATCCTTTCACTGCCACTCCAATGGCAGGCTAACACACCACAGTGTTCTTCCGGGGGGACGACGTCACAACAGCTGCAGCAAACTTCACAGTATGGAGACTGGCTGCCTCGGGTAGACTGCTTCAACCTTCAACACAGCGGTCCCAGGTCGGCTCTGTAAGCAGACACGTCATCAATAACTGGGACACTAAAACATCTCACTTACGGGCTCGGGCGCAAACACCTGACGTATCCAGCCCATAGATGGCGCTGTCGTCGGAGCACCACCTCACCAGAGGTCAGTGGCGGCGGTGTAGAGTGCTGAACGGGACTGGAAACTGGCCCTCGTAGCTGATACACGGCATCCTCACCAGGTGTCGTCGGCGTTTGGCGGGGGGTTTCGGGAGCCGACCCACAGATGGCGCGGTCGTTTACTACTCCGTGCTCGGACGCTGGATCCGGGTTCGTAACACTGCTGCTCGTATCTTTGTGGGGAAATGGTACACAGTTTGTTCCATTTATCTCCCCCCGAGTGTCCCGCTCTCTCTTCCTGATTTGAAACACCTCCTAGACTCCTTGCCGGAGCCTGTGCTCCTGCTGGGTGACTTCAATTGTCGTTATTCTCTTTGGGGTGACGTTCTGACGAATACCCGGGGTCGCCTCCTTGAGCCGTTTCTCCTCTCTTCTTCCCTGTCTCTTCTGAATTCTGGCGAGCCCACTCATTTGGACTCTCGGACTCGCACCCTTTCTTGTCTTGATCTTTCTCTCTGCTCTTCTTCTCTTTACTTAGATTTCACGTGGCAGGTTCTTGATGACCTCCATGGAAGTGATCATTTCCCCATTCTTGTTTCCTTTTTCTCTTTTCGCCCTTCCCTCTCTTTCCCTAGGTGGCAGTTTGCTAAGGCAGACTGGACCCTATTTACCCTCAGTGCTGCTCTCTCTAACCTCTCCCTTCTGCCTCTCTCTCGCTCTCTCCTCCTTTTTCATGACACTGTCTTCACCGCTGCCCTCCGCTCTATTCCTCGCTCTTCCTCTCGGGGTCCACGGAAGTGCGTTCCCTGGTGGAATGCGGACTGTGCTCGGGCTGTCCGCTGTAAGCGTGCAGCCTGGAAGAGGCACCGCCGTAGGCAGACGACCGATTCTTTTCTTTTCTTTCGGAAAGCGAGTGCGGTGGCCCGTAGGGCCATCCGTACGGCTAAACGTGAATGTTGGGCATCTTATGTCTCAACAATTACGTCCGAAACCCCTCTGGCCCAGATCTGGAAGCGTATCCGCAAGATAGCGGGTAAGTTCGTTCCCGATGTTTCACCGGTCCTTCACCTCCATGGTACTCTTGTGGCGGACCCGTTGCAGGTCGCTTCCGAACTGGGTTCCCACTTTTCTTCTGTTAGCTCTGGTCTTCATCTTCCCCAATCTTTCCTTCTTCGTAAACCTTTCCTTGAGTCTCGTCCTTTAGATTTCTGCACTCATCTTCAGCTTCCCTATAATGATCCCTTCTCTCTCTCTGAACTTCGTTCTGCCCTGGCCCTCTGCGGTTCTACGGCGGCGGGCTCCGATGGTATTCATTATGAGATGCTTCGCCATCTCCCTCCGAGTACGTCTCAGTATTTACTGAGTCTGTATAATCGGATCTGGGAGTCGTCGTCAGTCCCTGAGGACTGGCTCGATGCCGTTGTCCTCCCTGTTCGCAAACCGGGGTCTCTGGGTACTTTCCCTAAGGACTTTCGCCCTATTGCTCTCACAAGTTGTGTCTGCAAACTCTTTGAACGTATGGTTAACGTTCGTCTGATGTGGTTCCTGGAACACCATCACCTCCTCTCCCCTTCTCAATTTGGTTTCCGCAAGTGCCGCAGCACGACAGATGTCCTGGTGAACTTGGAGGTCTATATTCGTACTGCTTTTGCTGCGAAGACCTCCGTTGTTGCCGTCCTTTTTTGACCTGGAAAAGACTTACGACACCACTTGGCGTTATCATATCCTATCTCAACTTCATTCTTTTGGCCTTCGTGGTCATCTCCCTCTCTTTCTCCGCGGCTTCCTCTCTCGTCGTTCCTTTCGGGTGCGCCTTGGTACTGCTCTCTCTCCCTCTTTTCAGCAATACGAAGGTGTGCCCCAGGGTAGTGTTCTGAGCACTACTCTTTTTCTGGTTGCCCTCAATGGTCTTCTTTCCTCTCTTCCTTCTGGTGTCTTCTCCGCTCTCTATGTCGATGATCTTACCCTTTGTTGTCAGGGTGATGATTCGCCTCTCCTTCAACGTCGGCTTCAACTTGCAATTGATGCCGTGTCGTCTTGGGCCACTGATCATGGCTTCAAGTTCTCTACTTCTAAGACTTGTGCCATGACTTTTACGTGGAAACGGGTTGTTCTTCGTCCCTCTTTGTCACTTTATGGTCATCCCCTTGAATACAAAGATTCCGCGAAGCTTTTGGGGTTATTCCTTGACACTCGTTTGTCTTGGTCTCCCCATATCTCTTACCTCCGTGTTGAGTGCTCTAAGGCCCTTACCCTCCTTCGGGTCTTGTCCCATACTTCTTGGGGGCAGATAGGCGCACTCTCCTTGCTTTACATTCCTCTCTCGTCCTGTCTAAGCTCGATTATGGTTGCCCTGCTTACTCGTCTGCTTCTCCTTCTACTCTTCGCCGTCTTGATGCTTTGCACCATACTGGGTTGCGCCTCAGTTCTGGTGCCTTTCGTTCGACTCCCGTCCTTAGCTTGTATGTTGACACTGGCTTCCTGTCTCTCCTGGACCGCCGTGATCGCTACTGTCTTCGCTATCTTGCGAGGTCCTTGCAACATCCTTCCTCTCGCCTCTGTCGTGCTTTAACTTTTACCCCTCCTGTGGTTCCTGTTCCTCTTCACCACCTCCCTCTTTCTGTCCGGTTATCTCGCCTGCAGGATTCTCTTTCCGTTCGTATTTCTGATGTTTCTCCTCGTGTTGTTCCTTCTTTGCCCCCGTGGAGGGTCCCTCTTCCGCGGTTTTGTACATCCTTGACCCGTATCACTAAAGCTTTTACCCCTCCTACGATTCTAAAACGCCTTTTCCTCGAGCACTTTTCTTCTCACTCCCGCTCCGTTTCTGTCTTCACCGATGGGTCTAAGTCAGCGGACGGTGTTGGCTACTCTGTTGTTTTTCCTGATCGCACTTATATGTGTCGCTTGCCTCCGGAGACTAGCATCTTTACAGCGGAACTTTATGCTATTCTCTATGCTCTTCGTCTCCTGCTTTCTCGTTGTCAGTCTTCCTTTGTAGTTGTTGTTGACTCTCGTAGTGCCCTCATGGCTCTCGGGTCCTTTAATCCAGTTCATCCGGTGGTTGTCGAGATCCAGCATTGGCTGTTTCTCGTTCACAGTAAATTTAAGTCGGTTGAGTTTTGTTGGGTTCCCAGCCATATTGGTGTGTCTTTAAATGAGCGTGCGGATGCTGCCGCCAAGGAAGCTGTCCGCTCTTGTCCCATCTCTCGTAAAGGCATTCCGTATTCCGACTTTTACCCGGTTATCCATTCCTCAGTCCTTACCCGTTGGCAGGCTTCTTGGTTGTCTGTTACTGGTAACAAGCTACGTACTCTTAAATGTTGTGTTTCATCGTGGCCGTCCTCCTTCCACCATAACCGGAGGTGGGAAACAGCTCTGGCGAGGTTGCGTATTGGCCATACTCGCTTAACCCATGGTCACTTGATGGAGCGCCGCCCTGCCCCTTATTGTCCTAGTTGCATTGTCCCTCTTACGGTCGTGCATGTCCTTCTTGAATGTCCTGACTTCCAGGACGAGCGTGTGTCTTGCTTTCCGACCGCCCCTCGCGGTCACCTGTCCCTCGATAGAATTCTTGGTGACTCGGATACTTTTGATATCGTTCGCCTTATGCGTTTTTGTTCTCGTATTGGCATCCTTGGTGATATTTAGCGCCCTCTGATTATTTTGCGTATTTGATGGTGCTACATAGCCTTCCCGGTTTGGTGCCTTCTTTTGATAATTACTTACTTACTTGTTAAAGGGCCCGCCAATTGTCTTAATGATATTTTTTAGCTGGAATTGGGCATTTACGGCTTTAGCGGGTAGGCGGTTCCATGGGTTTATAGCCCTCTTGGTGGAAAAAAAAATCTGTTTTCAGTCCTACTTGAGAGAACATACTCTCCAACACTATATCTGTGATTGTCCTGTTATCAGTGACTTCATACCAAATGGTATGAGGTATTTTGAGCTCTGTAATTACTTCATACACTCAGAAATATTGGAAGATATTCTTGTGCTGCACCCAGATTTTGCCAGTGGACGATAATAGATCAGCATTAAGTATTTTGTTCTCTCCTAATTCCATGTATGACTGGCCATCCTGTGAGGTGAGGATGTTGGATGAGCTTGTAGCTGGTTTTTGATCTACACTGTGTGGTCCTTTATACAGAATAGGGAAGCAGCACATTGCTGTGTATACCTAAACCATGTTTAAAAATACATTGTGTGAGAGGAGTCTGGTAGAAACTGGTAAGAGCTAGTAATTATAATATAATGTTTCCATGATTCAGTGCTTACCTCTTGTGAAAATTGCTTAGAGTTATTTAGTCAGAGTTGATTTGTTTTTTGTATTGAGGCTGGTATTTTCTAAATTGATTCCATGTACAGTATGTCTAACCATCCTGTGAGATGGGAGTATTAGATAAACTTATAGCTAGTTTTTTATCTACACTGTGTAATATTCCATATAGAATAGGGTAGTAGTACATTGCTGTGTATACCTAATCTTCTTAAAAAAAAAATCAGTAATAAAGATTTTAAATTATAGTTTGTATTATTACAAATTCAGTACTGCGTTATCCTTATTAAATCATGTTGACCATGGATCATTAAGATCTCATGTTGATATGTAATAGTCATATTTCTTTTGAACTGCTTATCCATGCTAATCATTCATTAAATTGTGCATTCTCTCAATTTTTCACTTCCTTGGATACACTGTACAGTACAAAAAGATAGGATAAAAACAAACCAGTAATATTTCTTTCATTATATTTTTCATTTAAATAACTGCATCAATATTTTTACAGCTGACAGGATTTGTTTTACCATGCAGGTGCATTATTTATTAAAAAAAAATTTGGTTTATTGTTACACACAATGGTGCTACATAACCTTCCCAGCTTGGTGCCTTCTTTTAATACTTACTGATTAAAAAATAAATAATAAATACATTTTATTCAGGAAAAGTACATACAGTTGATTTATAAACATAATGTTGGATTTATAGGCAGAGCTAGTACATACAATACCTAAAGCCACTAATACTCATAGCATTTCAGGCAAGGTGTGGGGGAAAAAACACAGACTAAAACTTAATAGTAATCGGCATTAGGTATACATTGTGTTGAAAGAAGGAATAAAAAATACAAAAAGGGGGGGTTAACATAGCATAAATCAGCAATTGCACATGTTGGTGAACAGCGTTGTTTAAAAAATAGCAAGACATGGGTTGACATTTACGAGGTAAGTTAGGTTACATGGAGTTAATTAGGCAGTACTTGGTTTAACTCTTAAACTGGTTGAGAGAGGTACAGCCTTTGACATGATTCGGGAGGTCATTCCACATTCTGGGTCCCTTGATTTGTAGAGCACTTCTAGTTTGGTTACACACAGCCAAATTGAGTAACAGGAAGAGGTCTTAGACACAAATTTGTTCCATGCTAAATGTAGAGGAATCAGCTGAGTACTGTATTCCTCAAATAAAATAAGTTGCCTCAGCTTATAAGGTAAATAAAATAAGCATTTTTCAAATAAGTAGCTGCCTCACCTCACTGCCTTACTGCTACATAGCCTTTCTGGCATGGTGCCTTCTTTTGATAATTACTTGTTCCACACCCAAATTGTATAACAGGAAGAGGTCTTGGATCCCTACTTCCCTCTCTCTTTTTTAAAAATCTATATAGTCATAATTATAGCTTTAAGTATTCAATGAATAAAGTTTTTGACATTTTTACCCTTCTCCTTACCAAACATCATTTGTGCAGCATATTTTTATTTTATGTCTCACCCAGATTTAATTTCAAAATAAAACCAAACTAAATAAATTAGAAATGGGTATGTATAGCTAAGGTACACCCCTTACTACTAGGTGAACAGGGGCATTTGGTGATAGTAAATTATCCCATCAGGCAGGGCTCATCACCTTCTCTCATTTTCCATGTTCACCAGTGTTTATTTACTTAATAACTACTGGTATAATATCTTGCTATTATAAAACTAATTCTACTATCATCAAACACATATTTACTTCAAGTTTCAAGCAGAGAATGCATATATAACTAACACAAAGGACTCCTCTTCACTAGATCACCAGCTATAATATTTTGGTCATGTTCCAATATCATAAATCGATCCCAGTGTTGTGTAGTTGAGAAAAAATGACTTATATCCAGTTTACGTAAAGCTACGAGTGGTCGAAACCACACTTAAATCCCGGAATGAACTTACGAAGGTTTTTCCACTTAGTGTAGCTACTTGAATATGGACGTAGCCGCCACGAAGGCGCTAAGACGGAAAACGTTCTTAGCTAAGAGGAAAAACCTCCATAAGTAGCTTCCTGAATCCGGCCCCAGCCGTTGAAGCAAGTAACAGCTCCTATAAATTCTCTTGGACGAAGTGTGACGAAGATCATAGTGGTCTTTATCATGAACACGCTGTCAGCAAATACAAGGGAGGTGTCTTTCCGAAACCCGTTTATCTTTCATTTGTGGCCATGAATATTAGGTAGATATTGGGTGGGCTGGTTAGATCACAAATGATCGACTCAAACAAGGTAATTAAGCCTTGGTCTTTATGGTTCAATGTACAGTGTTTTCTCTGATATAGCTGTCATATATTAGGATTCTGGCTTCATAGCTAGCGCCACTCTGACAGGTCAAGACGAGGAAACATGCTTTGTGTATCAGTTACCAGGGTGATGGAAGCTACCTCACACGAGGAAAATTTGGTGTCTACATCCTAGTTATACCTGGTGGACTAAGGCCTGCTGTACAAATAAGATAAGGAACCTCTTCAATGTATGTAGTCTAATACATACCCCCTAAATGTCAACCTGTTTTGCTTTTTATTAACAATATTCATTATTGACCAACTAGTTTAACTGCTGATATCTGCCTTATATAAACTTGAAGAAAATTGTAGTCTTCTGTTTATTTAGTTAAAATTACTTCTGCTGTTCTGTTTCAATTTCTGCTGTCCTTCCATCATTTAATTTTTGTCATTCTTGATTTTCTTTTTTCAATTCATGCTTTTAATCTCAATTAGTTTTAAGGTTTTAGTCTAAGTGTTTTTTCTTCATCTTGCCCGAAACGCTGTGTATTAGTGGCTTTAGGCATAGTATGTACCACCTGTACATACATACTGTACATACTACTTGTAAAGCCTCTACAACCTTCATTGTCCCCTTCTTACCAAGCAAGTAACTGACAAAAGATTAAACAATCCATGGCTCACAAGTGGCATTCTCAACTCAATCAACAAGAAACGTGAATATGAAAAGAAACTTAGGATTGGCCTAGTTTCAAAGGAAGTAGCTAAAAGGTACTCATCAATGCTTACCAGTATCATAAGAAAGGCAAAACTTGCATATTATGTGAATAGATTCAATGAAGCAAAAGGCAACATGAAAAGCACTTGGAAAACAATCTCTAGTATCCTGGGAACTAAACAACACTCACATAACCAAATAAAACTCTACAAGGATGGGGATATACCGTCAACTGATTTAGAAATGGCAAATGAATTTAATAGTTTCTTTTCATCGGTTGGTGCTAATCTTGCCAGTAAAATCCCACAGACTCAGACACATATTAACACATATCTCTCAGGCAGCTATCCAAACTCTCTTCTTCTTTCACCAATCAGCCCGGCAGATGTTGTGTCCATCATACACTCTCTAAAAACCAAGGCAGGGAACACCAGTGAAATTCCGTCTATTGTGTACAAGAGAGCCTCCCATGCCCTTGCCCCACCCATAGCCCTACTGTTCAACAAATCTATAGTGTCACACCTTCCCTCATATCCTCAAAAAAGCAAGAGTAACGCCAGTCCATAAAGGAGGCAATCCGGCGGACATAAACAATTATAGACCAATATCAAATCTACCCATTCTATCAAAAATATTTGAAAAAATTATTTACAAACAGCTCTATTCCTACCTCGTAAAATACGACATACTCAGCCCCTGCCAGTTTGGCTTCCGGTCCCAAAAGAGCACCAACGATGCAATCATTAGTCTCCTTGACGTTATCTACTCAGCCCTTGACAAAAATGAGTTTCCGATTGGACTCTTCATTGACCTAAGAAAAGCCTTTGATACTGTCAATCACAACTACCTCTTACTTAAACTCCAGCATTATGGAATCCGAGGCCTTGCCCTTGACTACATCCGATCCTATCTTAGTGACAGACAACAATATGTAACCATCAATGATACAACTTCTTCCACTCTACCAATTACCGTTGGAGTGCCACAGGGCAGTATCTCAGGACCTCTTCTATTTCTTATATATATATAAACGATCTGCCTAATGTCTCTAATATTCTCAAACCTATATTGTTTGCTGATGATACCACCCTTATCTATTCAGACCTCAACCCACATACACTAAATAATGTTGTGAATAATGAATTAAAAAAAGTCCACTTATTTATTTATTTATTTATTTATGCATATACAAGAATGTACATAAGGAATGTGAGGATACAAATATGGTAATTACAGTCTTGTAAAGCCACTAGCACGCGCAGCGTTTCGAGCAGGTCCTTAATCTAAGAAAATTTTAAGGAGGTAAATACTTGCAAAATTTATAGACAAAAAAATGATAACAGATTACATGAAATGAAAAAAAAAGAAGATGAGAGAAAATTGTAGGTACAGTATATTAAAGCACATAGGTAGCTAAGATTGATTGCAATGACAGCTTGACTTATGGATGTCAACGAACAAACATTAAACATCGAAAAGACTTACTACATCTTATTTGAAAGCAAATCATCAAATGCAATTCAGCTACAGATAGACAACATTAACATCAGTAATAAAAAAGATGGCAAGTTTCTTGGCGTATTCCTAGACAAGAGACTCAACTTCAGTACCCACATTCAACACATAATTAAGAAAGTCTCTAAGACAGTTGGTATACTCTCCAAAATCAGATATTATGTTCCTAACTCTGCTCTCCTCTCACTATATTATGCCTTAATCTACCCCTATCTTAATTATGGTATCTGTGCATGGGGGTCTACCACTGCAAACCACCTTAAGCCCATCATCACACAGCAAAAATCTGCTATCTTTATTTTATTTTATTTTTATTTATTTTATTTATATATATACAAGAAGGTATATTGGGTTTGTGAGAATACATTGGATTGTACAGTAATTACATTCTTGTAAAGCCACTAGTACTCGCAGCGTTTCGGGCAGGTCCTTAATCTAGCAGATAATTTTAAGTAGGTAAGTTCAATTAGAATTGATAAATGAAAGATACATTACAAGAGAAAAATGAGATGAGAGAGATAAGTAAGTATATTAAAGCACATTGTTATATTAAAGCTCTGATTGATTACATTGACAGCTTGATTAGTAATTTAAACAAGATTAATAGACACCATACAGCAGATTGACAGCACATATAAGACAGCAATGATCACAATGGTAAAGATGTTCAGAATGGGTACATAAAGATTGGGAGACTGGGTAGCAAAAGATACAGATAAACAAGATTTATAAACACCATACAATAGAATGGCAGCATATATAAGAAAACAGCAATGATCTCAATGGTAAAGATGTTCAAATTGGGAACAAAAAGGTTGGGAGATTGGGTAGCAATAGATACAGTGCAATTTTAAGGCAAAAAGAGAAAAACTATGAAGATGAAATTAGGTACTTATAAGTATTGATTTTGAATGATGTAAAAGTTGGACAGCTTTTCAATTCAGTAGGGAGCGAGTTCCATAAACTGGGTCCCTTTATTTGCATAGAGTGTTTACACAAATTAAGTTTAACTCTAGGGATATCGAAGAGATATTTTTTTTTTTTTTTTTTTTGAGATATATACAAGAGTTGTTACATTCTTGTACAGCCACTAGTACGCGTAGCGTTTCGGGCAAGTCCTTAATCTTATGGTCCCTGGAATACAATCCCCTGCCGCGAAGAATCGTTTTTTCATCCAAGTACACATTTTACTGTTGCGTTAAACAGAGGCTACAGTTAAGGAATTGCGCCCAGTAAATCCTCCCCGGCCAGGATACGAACCCATGACATAGCGCTCGCGGAACGCCAGGCGAGTGTCTTACCACTACACCACGGAGACTATATTTATTTCTGGTGTGGTGATAATGGGTCCTATTACATCTGTCCAGGAAGAGTTTCAGACAAGGATTTGCATTTAAGAACAGGGTTTTGTAAATGTAGTTGACACAAGAGAATTTGTGGAGTGAGATTATGTTTAGCATGTTTAGGGAGTTAAACAAGGGGGCTGTGTGTTGTCTGAAAGCAGAATTTGATATTATTCTGATAGCAGATTTTTGCTGGGTGATGATGGACTTGAGGTGGTTTGCAGTGGTTGAACCCCATGCACAGATACCATAGTTGAGATAGGGATAGATTAGTGCATAATATAGAGAGATGAGAGCAGAGTTAGGAACATAATATCTGATTTTGGAGAGTATACCAACTGTTTTAGAGACTTTCTTAGTTATGTGTTGTATGTGGGTACTGAAGTTGAGTCTCTTGTCTAGGAATATGCCAAGAAACTTTTCATCATTTTTATTGCTAATGTTTACATTGTCAATCTGAAGCTGAATTGCATTTGTAGATTTGCTTCCAAATAGGATGTAGTAGGTCTTTTCTATGTTAAGTGTTAGTTTGTTGGTTGACATCCATAAGTGGACTTTTTTTAGTTCATTATTAACAACATCATTTAGTGTATGTGGGTTGGGGTTGGAGTAAATGAGGGTAGTATCATCAGCAAACAAAATAGGTTTCAGAATGTTAGAGACATTAGGCAGATCATTAATGTATATAAGAAATAGTAGGGGTCCCAAGATGCTGCCCTGAGGCACTCCAACGGTTATTGGTAGAATGGGAGAGATTATATTGTTGATGGCTACACATTGGTGTCTATCACTAAGATAGGATTGGATATAGTCCAGTGCATGGCCTCGGATTCCATAATGATGGAGTTTACATAAGAGGTAATCATGATTAACAGTATCAAAGGCCTTTCTCAGGTCAATGAAGAGTCCAATTGGAAACTCATTTTTGTCAAGGGCAGAGTAAATTATATCAAGGAGACTAATAATTGCATCGTTGGTACTCTTTTGAGAGCGGAAGCCAAACTGACAGGGGCTAAGAATGTCGAATTTTACGAGATAGGAGTAGAGCTGTTTGTAGATAATTTTTTCAAATATTTTTGATAGTATGGGTAGGTTCGATATTGGTCTGTAGTTGTTTATGTCTGACGGATTACCTCCTTTATGAACTGGCGTTACTCTTGCGTTTTTAAGGATATCAGGGAAGGTATGACACTCAAGGGATTTGTTGAACAGCAGAGCTATAGGTGGTGCAAGGGCATGGGAGGCGCTCTTGTATACAATGGATGGGATTTCACTGATGTTCCCAGCTTTGGTTTTTAGTGAGTGTATGATGGACACAACATCTGACGGGCTGACTGGTGAGAGGAGAAGAGAGTTTGGATAGCTGCCTGAGAGATATGTGTTGATATGTGTCTGAGTCTGTGGGATTTTACTTGCAAGGTTAGCACCAATCGATGAAAAGAAGCTATTAAATTCTTTCGCCATTTCTAAGTCAGATGACAGTGTAAGGCCATCCTTAGAGAGTGTTATCTGGTTGTGGGAGTGTTGTTTAGTTCCCAGGATGTTAGAGATGGTATTCCATGTGCTTTTCATGTTGCCTTTTGCTTCTTTGAATCTAGTCTCATAATATGAAAGTTTTGCTTTTCTTATGATACTGGTAAGCACTGATGAGTACCTTTTAACTACTTCCATTGAAATTAGGCCACTCCTAAACTTCTTTTCGTATTCATGTTTTTTGTTGATTGATTTAATTATGCCACTTGTCAGAATAATAACTAATAACTAATAATAACTATCAGAATAATAACTAACTCTGCTTTCAGACAACACTCAGCTCCCTTGTTTAAATCCCTAAACTTGCTAAATATTAACTCCCTCCACACATTCTCTTGTGTCAACTACATTTACAAAACCCTGTTCTTAAATGCAAACCATGCTCTGAAACTCTCCCTGGACAGATGTAATAGGACCCATTATCACCACACCAGAAATAAATATCTCTTTGATATCCCCAGGGTCAAACTTAATCTGTGTAAACACTGTATGCAAATTAAGGGACCTAGTCTATGGAACTCACTTCCTAGTGAATTGAAAAACTGTAAAACTTTTGCCTTATTTAAAAGCAAAACCAAAAAGTACCTAATTTCATCTTCTTAGTTTCCTACACTGAGCTTTAAATTTGCTCTGTACCTAGTGTTACCCAATCTCCTAATTGTTATGTAGTATCAAACAACCTTATCATTGTGTTCATTGCTGTCTTCTTTTATGTGCTAGCCATATGCTGTATTGTGACAACCAATTTTTGTCAACTACCATTCAAGCTGTCATTGCAATCAATCTTATATTGTTTCTGCTGTATTGTCCCTAAAAATTTTTGTCAACTACCATTCAAGCTGTCATTGCAATCAATCTTAGCTACCTATGTGCTTTAATATTCTGTACCTACAATTTTCTCTCATCTTCTTTTTTTCATTCCATGTAACTGTTATCATTTTTTTGTCTATAAATTTTGCAAGTATTTACCTACTTAAAATTTTCTTAGATTAAGGACCTGCCCGAATGCTGCGCGTACTAGTGGCTGTACAAGACTGTAATTACCATATTATGTATCCTCACATTCCCAATGTACCTTCTTGTATATGCATAAATAAAAAAATAAATAAATAAATAAATAAATAAATAACCTGTATATAAACTAGAAATCCACCATTCTGTTTGTAACTCATCTTGTATGTTTGCCCAAAATGCTATGTGTATTAGTGGATTTAGTTACTGTATGTACTACTTGTGACTTGTCTCTACTGATTTTTTGTTCTCTCCACCAAACTTGTGTATCCTCCATGGCTATCTAGTGACCTTTATTCTACCTCTAATTGTTTCAATTCTTTTGTTTACTTGCATTTATTGTTGTGTTTTGCCATAATTATTCTCTAATTTTAGCAGACTTAATACTTTGTAAGCTCTTATTGTATTGTTATATTATTGTATTGTTGTGTTTTGCTATAATTACTTTCTATTTTACAGCAGATTTAGTATTTATCTGTTCCTGTAATTAATTATCTTATTGTATCGTGGCATTATCTTATCTATATGCTTACTGATATTGATCCTGATCGAAATCTTCTGTCCCATATCCACACAAATCAGCACATTGATCATCATTATTGCAGGTATAACACAGCAAATCTTGCAAAAAACAAACTCCTAAATAGCACCAGCTTATCAGTTTACAACCAAAATGTTAGGTCACTTGGTAAACATTTTGATGTTATAAATGCACTACTTACAGCACTAGGTACTAAGTAAGTAAGTAATTATCAAAAGAAGGCACCAAACCGGGAAGGCTATGTAGCACCATCAAATACGCAAAATAATCAGAGGGCGCTAAATATCACCAAGGATGCCAATACGAGAACACAAACGCATAAGGCGAACGATATCAAAAGTATCCGAGTCACCAAGAATTCTATCGAGGGACAGGTGACCGCGAGGGGCGGTCGGAAAGCAAGACACACGCTCGTCCTGGAAGTCAGGACATTCAAGAAGGACATGCACGACCGTAAGAGGGACAATGCAACTAGGACAATAAGGAGCAGGGCGGCGCTCCATCAAGTGACCATGGGTTAAGCGAGTATGGCCAATACGCAACCTCGCCAGAGCTGTTTCCCACCACCGGTTACGGTGGAAGGAGGACGGCCACGAGGAAACACAACATTTAAGAGTATGGAGCTTGTTACCAGTAACAGACAACCAAGAAGCCTGCCAACGGGTAAGGACTGAGGAATGGATAACCGGGTAAAAATCGGAATACGGAATGCCTTTACGAGAGATGGGACAAGAGCGGACAGCTTCCTTAGCGGCAGCATCCGCACGCTCATTTAAAGACACACTAATATGGCTGGGAACCCAACAAAACTCAACCGACTTAAATATACTGTGAACGAGAGACAGCCAATGCTGGATCTCGACAACTACTGGATGAACCGGATTAAAGGACCCG
This sequence comes from Procambarus clarkii, assembly GCF_040958095.1. Classification (NCBI taxonomy): domain Eukaryota; kingdom Metazoa; phylum Arthropoda; class Malacostraca; order Decapoda; family Cambaridae; genus Procambarus; species Procambarus clarkii. Next base: position 35,994,602 of record NC_091155.1, on the reverse strand, counting down.
AGAGCCATGAGGGCACTACGAGAGTCAACAACAACCACAAAGGAAGACTGACAACGAGAAAGCAGGAGACGAAGAGCATAGAGAATAGCATAAAGTTCCGCTGTAAAGATGCTAGTCTCCGGAGGCAAGCGACACATATAAGTGCGATCAGGAAAAACAACAGAGTAGCCAACACCGTCCGCTGACTTAGACCCATCGGTGAAGACAGAAACGGAGCGGGAGTGAGAAGAAAAGTGCTCGAGGAAAAGGCGTTTTAGAACCGTAGGAGGGGTAAAAGCTTTAGTGATACGGGTCAAGGAAGTACAAAACCGCGGAAGAGGGACCCTCCACGGGGGCAAAGAAGGAACAACACGAGGAGAAACATCAGAAATATGAACGGAGAGAGAATCCTGTAGGCGAGATAACCGGACAGAAAGAGGGAGGTGGTGAAGAGGAACAGGAACCGCAGGAGGGGTAAAAGTTAAAGCACGACAGAGGCGAGAGGAAGGATGTTGCAAGGACCGCGCAAGATAGCGAAGACAGTAGCGATCACGGCGGTCCTGGAGAGACAGGAAGCCAGTGTCAACATACAAGCTAAGGATGGGAGTCGAACGAAAGGCACCAGAACTGAGGCGCAACCCAGTATGGTGCAAAGCATCAAGACGGCGAAGAGTAGAAGGAGAAGCAGACGAGTAAGCAGGGCAACCATAATCGAGCTTAGACAGGACGAGAGAGGAATGTAAAGCAAGGAGAGTGCACCTATCTTCCCCCCAAGAAGTATGGGACAAGACCCGAAGGAGGGTAAGGGCCTTAGAGCACTCAACACGGAGGTAAGAGATATGGGGAGACCAAGACAAACGAGTGTCAAGGAATAACCCCAAAAGCTTCACGGAATCTTTGTATTCAAGGGGATGACCATAAAGTGACAAAGAGGGACGAAGAACAACCCGTTTCCGCGTAAAAGTCATGGCACAAGTCTTAGAAGTAGAGAACTTGCAGCCATGACCTGTGGCCCAAGACGACACGGCATCAATTGCAAGTTGAAGCCGGCGTTGAAGGAGAAGCGAATTATCACCCTGACAACAAAGGGTAAGATCATCGACATAGAGAGCGGAGAAGACACCAGAAGGAAGAGAGGAAAGAAGACCATTGAGGGCAACCAGAAAAAGAGTAGTGCTCAGAACACTACCCTGGGGCACACCTTCGTATTGCTGAAAAGAGGGAGAGAGAGCAGTACCAAGGCGCACCCGAAAGGAACGACGAGAGAGGAAGCTGCGGAGAAAGAGAGGGAGATGACCACGAAGGCCAAAAGAATGAAGTTGAGATAGGATATGATAACGCCAAGTGGTGTCGTAAGCCTTTTCTAGGTCAAAAAGGACGGCAACAACGGAGGTCTTCACAGCAAAAGCAGTACGAATATAGACCTCCAAGTTCACCAGGACATCTGTCGTGCTGCGGCACTTGCGGAAACCAAATTGAGAAGGGGAGAGGAGGTGATGGTGTTCCAGGAACCACATCAGACGAACGTTAACCATACGTTCAAAGAGTTTGCAGAGAACTTGTGAGAGCAATAGGGCGAAAGTCCTTAGGGGAAGTACCCAGAGACCCCGGTTTGCGAACAGGGAGGACAACGGCATCGAGCCAGTCCTCAGGGACTGACGACGACTCCCAGATCCGATTATACAGACTCAGTAAATACTGAGACGTGCTCGGAGGGAGATGGCGAAGCATCTCATAATGAATACCATCGGAGCCCGCCGCCGTAGAACCGCAGAGGGCCAGGGCAGAACGAAGTTCAGAGAGAGAGAAGGGATCATTATAGGGAAGCTGAAGATGAGTGCAGAAATCTAAAGGACGAGACTCAAGGACAGGTTTACGAAGAAGGAAAGATTGGGGAAGATGAAGACCAGAGCTAACAGAAGAAAAGTGGGAACCCAGTTCGGAAGCGACCTGCAACGGGTCCGCCACAAGAGTATCACGGAGGTGAAGGACCGGTGAAACATCGGGAACGAACTTACCCGCTATCTTGTGGATACGCTTCCAGATCTGGGCCAGAGGGGTCTCGGACGTAATTGTTGAAACATAAGATGCCCAACATTCACGTTTAGCCGTACGGATGGCCCTACGGGCCACCGCACTCGCTTTCCGAAAGAAAAGAAAAGAATCGGTCGTCTGCCTACGGCGGTGCCTCTTCCAGGCTGCACGCTTACAGCGGACAGCCCGAGCACAGTCCGCATTCCACCAGGGAACGCACTTCCGTGGACCCCGAGAGGAAGAGCGAGGAATAGAGCGGAGGGCAGCGTTGAAGACAGTGTCATGAAAAAGGAGGAGAGCGCGAGAGAGAGGCAGAAGGGAGAGGTCAGAGAGAGCAGCACTGAGGGTAAATAGGGTCCAGTCTGCCTTAGCAAACTGCCACCTAGGGAAAGAGAGGGAAGGGCGAAAAGAGAAAAAGGAAACAAGGATGGGGAAATGATCACTTCCATGGAGGTCATCAAGAACCTACCACGTGAAATCTAAGTAAAGAGAAGAAGTGCAGAGAGAAAGATCAAGACAAGAAAGGGTGCGAGTCCGAGAGTCCAAATGAGTGGGCTCACCAGAATTCAGAAGAGACAGGGAAGAAGAGAGGAGAAACGGCTCAAGGAGGCGACCCCGGGTATTTGTCAGAACGTCACCCCAAAGAGAATGACGACAATTGAAGTCACCCAGCAGGAGCACAGGCTCCGGCAAGGAGTCTAGGAGGTGTTTCAAATCAGGAAGAGAGAGCGGGACACGGGGGGAGATAAATGGAACAAACTGTGTACCATTTCCCCACAAAGATAAGAGCACCAGAACAATGGAGAGGCGAAGGAAAAAGTAAAGGAACAAAGGGAACATCAGCCCAAATCAAGAGAGCAGAAGAATTAGAAGCCCCAGCAATGGCTGGGGGGGGGGGGGGAGAGAAAGGAATAGCCACGAAAACGACCAGGACGAGCACCAAGCATTGGCTCCTGGAGACAGACACAAAGGGGCGAAAACCGCGAAATCAGAAGTTGGAGTTCGAGGAAATTGGCGTAATAACCTCGAACGTTCCATTGAAGAGTGGACAACGACGAGAAGAGAAAGGACAAAAACAGAGAACAAGGAAGAAACAAAGGCGAAAGAGCAACAGAGCACGTTAAAGAATATCAGGGTCGGGATCAGGGTCAGCAAAGTCAGGGTTAGGAGCCATGGGTAAACTGAGCAAAGATGGAGGGAAGGAAACGGGAGAACAGATCAGAGGTGGGCGGGCAGAGTCCGGAGGAGGAGGAGGAAGAGGAGGAGACAACGGAGAGGAGCAGTCAAGGACAGCAGCAGGAAGAGGGGGAGTAGAAAGAGGGGAGCGCACCCCAGCAAGAGCAGCAACCGAAAGGGAAGCAGGGGCCAAAGAAACCTCCATAGCAGGAACAGGGGGCGCAAGCACTGAAACGGGAGGGGAAGGAGAAACAGAGCCAGAAGGAGGAGCTGAGGAAGAAAGCGAAGCCTTCTTACCCGCCGGGGAAGAGGAAGGAGAGGAGCCAGGCTTACGCTTCTGACTTAAAGAGACCGGTGTCCCAGCAACTAAGTACCGAGCAACGGATTCCAGTGTCTCAACAGGAGAAGCCGAACGAGAGCACACACGACGGCCGTTAGGAGAGCGATGGACATCCGCCCGCACCGACAGGCGGTGGGGAGAGCCGATAGATGGAGGAAGAGGATGGGAAGGAGGATCGGAGGGGGACGAGGAAGAAGACACAGAAGACACGACAGACCGGGTAGAAGGAAGGGGAACCCCAGACAGAGGACCAGGAGGAGGATCCTTCGGGAGAGAACCCAAAGGAACAGAGGAGGGGGCAGTGGGCGCATCAGGGTCCAAGGCCCGGAAACGGTTGTGAGTCTGAGGAAGGCGGGAAGGACGAGGAGAGGAAGAGCGCAACACGCGAGCATAAGAGATATTAGCATAAGGTGGGAGCCGGCGAACCTGGCGCCTCGCCTCAGGAAAAGATAAACGCTCCCGGTGCTTCAGGTTGAGGACGGCTGCCTCAAGCTTGTAATGGACACACGCACGGGAGAAGGTAGGATGGGCCTCACCGCAGTTGAGGCAACGAGCCTGGGGAGAAGTGCACTCCGACTTAGAGTGACCTTCGCCACCACACAAAGGACAGAGAGAGACAGTCCCGGAGCAGCGGAGGGCACCATGCCCAAACCTCCAGCACCTGTTGCAGAGCCGAGGAGAAGGAATGTACTCCTGGACAGAGCACCTGGCACCAGCAAGAATGACAGAGGGTGGAAGGGTCCTACCATCAAAAGTAATCTTCACAACCCGGAGGGGTTGACGGCGACTACCACGAGGGGGACGAGTAAACGTGTCCACCTGGAGAATAGAATGGCCCGGGGCAGCGAGGATATGTCGAATATCGTCGTGGCAGTCGCGCAGGTCCCGAACACCGGTCGCAACATGGGGCGGGAGCAAAATAGTGCCAACACTGGCATTCAACTGAGCGTTCTTCGAGACCCGAACGGGGGTCTCGCCAAGGCAGGATAAGGCAGCCAAGCGGGAAGCCGCATCCTGAGAAGGAGCAGCAACGACACGTGTACCGAGACGAGTGGGGTTGAAAGTAATGGAGGCATCCACGGAATCAATGAGATGTCGATGGAGGGAGAAATCGTCATGAGGCGCAGAATCAAGAGGGAGGAGATCAAAATATTTGGCCCACGAAGCGGGACCAAACAAGGCTTGATAGGTAGCAGAACTGGAAGGAATCGAGCGAGGGCGGCCGTGACGAGGACGGCGGTGAGAACCCCCAGAGAGAGAGGGGTTAAAAGGCGCAGTAGTTACAACTAGAGAAGGAGCCGCGCCAGGGGACGAGGTAGTCACCACTGGGGGCTTGGGGCTCGACCCAACCAGAGGAGGGAGGGGAGCCAGGGGAAGGAGTCAGAGAGGCCAAAGGAGGAGCAAGGTCGGGGCCCAATGCAGCGGAGGCTACAGAGCCCGGTCTTCCAATACGGACCGACTCGGGGGCTTGGTCGCCCACCCCACGAGCCTGAGAAGGTAAGCCAGAAGCAGCCGAAACAGGGGTTATCATCTTGACGAAAAGAAGAATTCATTCACGAATGTGCCCCCACACCCACCATGGAGCCACAATTAGAGGCAGGACACCCAACAAGAAGCTATCGCCGATCTTGTCGGGGCCTCCTAGGGGTGCGTCGTGAGTATACGCCCCACAAACGCCACCTTAAGAAACCAACAGTCCGTCGAGATCGGGTTCAGTGACGAAAGGGGGATTGACAATAAAAGGTTCCCCTCGCTCTCGACGTCGGGTACTACAGTTCTACGGGTGCAAGAGTATGCCTCCTCAAGCACCCGGGCGTCAAAATAGAAGAAGTCCAAGGGAAGAACCAGAACGAGCAAAAGGTCGGCAGGAAACGGCAAGCAGATAGGAGAAGAGGGGGGAGAAAAACGAAACAGAAGGAAAAGGAAAAGATGCCCAGCAGAATTGGAGAGGACGGCAGCAGGAGCACAAGGCTAGAAAAGGACAGAGGACTGTCCCAAGGAGCATCATACTCCGGCAGCCGCCCACGAAGCCCCCACACGGCGACAACGAGCTGAGCGGGGAGGGGGCACTAGGTACTAAATTATCATTCATCATTTTAACAGAAACTTGGCTAAGTAATGACTATACCCAACTCTACAATTTAGCTGGTTATAAAGCCATTCATAACTGCAGGCCTAATAAAAAAGGTGGTGGTACAGCAATATATTACAAAGATACCTTCATTTGCAATAGTGTTATTAGTGATAGAGATGACTATTGTGAATATACCTTTGCCAAGTTCTCCAGTAAATCCCTTAAATCCTCCCTGACTATCGGTGCCATGTATAGATTTCCTAATACCAACATAGCTTTATTCTCTGACAATGTAAGGAATCTTATCATCAATAACAATCTCAACAAAAATCACATCATTCTAGGAGGTGATTTCAGTATTGACCTGGGTCTTCAAAACAACCCTCAAGTTGACTATTTTCGTAACTGCAAGCACTCCTGTATGCTAATCCCCACAATCACCAAGCCCACCCGAGTCACTCAAACATCTGCCACTACCCTGGATCACCTATGGACTAATATAACAGCTTCCCCTTACATCTGGGGTAATTTATGACAGAACAACTGACCACTATCCTACTTTCCTCATAGCAAACATTGACACATCACCACCAGAAACCAAGAAACTTTCATTCAGGCTACATAGTGAATCAGCTTTAGGCAATCTCTCTAATGCACTTCACAATATTAACTGGGAATCTGAATTTAATCATTCACAGGATATAAACTCATCAACTAACCTCTTTCTCTCCAAAACTCTAAGCCTCTACAACACTCACTGTCCCCTCCTTACCAAACAAGTAACTGATAAAAGAAAAAATAACCCGTGGCTCACAAGTGGCATAATTAAATCAATCAACAAAAAACATGAATACGAAAAGAAATTTAGGAGTGGCCTAGTTTCAAAGGAAGTAGTTAAAAGGTACTCATCAGTGCTTACCAGTATCATAAGAAAAGCAAAACTTTCATATTATGAGACTAGATTCAAAGAAGCAAAAGGCAACATGAAAAGCACATGGAATACCATCTCTAATATCCTGGGAACTAAACAACACTCCCACAACCAGATAACACTCTCTAAGGATGGCCTTACACCGTCATCTGACCTAGAAATGGCGAATGAATTTAATAGCTTCTTTTCATCGATTGGTGCTAACCTTGCAAGTAAAATCCCACAGACTCAGACACATATCAACACATATCTCTCAGGCAGCTATCCAAACTCTCTTCTCCTCTCACCAGTCAGCCCGACAGATGTTGTGTCCATCATACACTCACTAAAAACCAAAGCTGGGAACATCAGTGAAATCCCATCCATTGTATACAAGAGCGCCTCCCATGCCCTTGCGCCACCTATAGCTCTGCTGTTCAACAAATCCCCTGAGTGTCATATCTTCCCTGATATCCTTAAAAAAGCAAGAGTAACGCCAGTTCAAAAAGGAGGTAATCCGGCAGACATAAACAAATATAGACCAATATCGAACCTACCCATACTATCAAAAATATTTGAAAAAATTATCTACAAATAGCTCTACTCCTATCTCGTAAAATTCGACATTCTTAGCCCCTGTCAGTTTGGCTTCCGCTCTCAAAAAGAGTACCAACGATGCAATTATTAGTCTCCTTGATATAATTTACTCAGCCCTTGACAAAAATGAGTTTCCAATTGGACTCTTCATTGACCTGAGAAAGGCCTTTGATACTGTTAATAACAATTACCTCTTATGTAAACTCCATCATTATGGAGTTTACATAAGGCCATGCACTGGACTATATCCAATCCTATCTTAGTGATAGACACCAATGTGTAGCCATCAATAATATAATCTGTCCCATTCTACCAATAACCGTTGGAGTGCCACAGGGCAGCATCTTGGGACCTCTTCTATTTCTTATATACATCAATGATCTGCCTAATGTCTCTAACATTCTGAAACCTATTTTGTTTGCTGATGATACTACCCTCATCTACTCCAACCCCAACCCACATTCACTAAATGATGTTGTTAATAATGAACTAAAAAAAGTCCACTTATGGATGTCAACCAACAAACTAACACTTAACATAGAAAAGACCTACTACATCCTATTTGGAAGCAAATCTACAAATGCAATTCAGCTTCAGATAGACAATGTGAACATTAGCAATAACAAGGTTCTTGGCATATTCCAAGATGGAAAGATGGAACCTTTCCAAGATGGAAAGGTTCTTGGCATATTTCTAGACAAGAGACTCAACTTCAGTACCCACATACAACACATAACTAAAAAAGCCTCTAAAATAGTTGGTATACTCTCCAAAATCAGATATTATGTACCTAACTCTGCTCTCATCTCTCTATATTATGCACTAATCTATCCCTATCTCAACTATGGTATCTGTGCATGGGGTTCAACCACTGCAAACCACCTCAAGTCCATCACCCAGAAAAAATCTGCTATCAGAATAATATCAAATTCTGCTTTCAGACAACACACAGCCCCCTTGTTTAACTCCCTAAACATGCTAAACATAATCTCACTCCACAAATTCTATTGTGTCAACTACATTTACAAAACCCTGTTCTTAAATGCAAATCCTTGTCTGAAACTCTTCCTGCACAGATGTAATAGGACCCATTATCACCACACCAGAAATAAATCTCTCTTTGATATCCCCAGAGTTAAACTTAATCTGTGTAAACACTCTATGCAAATAAAGGGACCCAGTTTATGGAACTCACTCCCTACTGAATTGAAAAGCTGTCCAACTTTTACATCATTCAAAATCAATACTAAAAAGTACCTAATTTCATCTTCATAGTTTTTCACTTTTTGCCTTAAAATTGCACTGTATCTATTGCTACCCAATCTCCCAACCTTTATGTTCCCAATTTGAACATCTTTATCATTGTGATCATTGCTGTCTTCTTATATGTGCTGCCAATCTGCTGTATGGTGTTTATAAATCTTGTTTATCTGTATCTATTGCTACCCAGTCTCCCAATCTTTATGTACCCAATCTGAACATCTTTACCATTGTGAGCATTGCTGTCTTATATGTGCTGTCAATCTGCTGTATGGTGTCTATTAATCTTGTTTAAATTACTAATCAAGCTGTCAATGTAATCAATCAGAGCTTTAATATAACAATGTGCTTTAATATACTTACTAAGCTCTATCATCTCATTTTTCTCTTGCAATGTATCTTTATCATTTATCAATTCTGATAGAAATTACCTACTTAAAATTATCTGCTAGATTAAGGACCTGCCCGAAACGCTGTGCGTACTAGTGGCTACAAGAATGTAAATACTGTACTATCCAATGTATTCTCACAAACCCAATGTACCTTCTTTGTATATATATATATAAATAAATAAATAAATAAATATATGAATAAATAAATAAATAAATACTAGCTCTATGTATAAATCCAACATTATGTTTGTAACTCATCATCTATGTATGTACTTCTCCTGAATAAAAATTTGATTTTGAATTTTGAAATTTGTATGTACTTTTAAATAAATAAAAATTATTTATGAATTTATTTTGTTATTACACTCTCTCTTTCAAACTGGTTGGGAGGCATACACATTTTAATTAAATTTTAGTAATTTAATTAATTTAGCATTCCCAATAATTAGGAAACCAGCGATAGGAAATCTCATAAATGCACCTCACAATATAAACTGGGAATCTGAACTCAACAATACACAGGATATAAATTCATAATGGATATAAACTGCCAAAAGATTAAACCTTTGGCTCACAAGTGGCATACTTAAAGCAATTAACATGAAACATGAATATGAAACAAAACATAGAATTGGCTTAATTACAAAAGAAGTTAAGAGATACTCATCAATGCTTATCAATATAATATGATGAGCCAAAGCTTCCTTTTATGAGAATAGATTTAAAGAAGCAAAAGGAAATATGAAAATGAAAAAATCCACAAGGGCCGTGACGAGGATTGAACCTACATCTGAGAGCATCCCAGACACTGCTTTAATCGACTGAGCTACGACATGGATAAGGGCCTCGTCACGGCCCTTGTGGATTTGTTCATTTGATGCATCATGCTATTGTGATTTCTATGTGTAGTGAAATATGAAAAGTACATGGAAAGCCATCTCTAACATCCTAGAGTGCAAACAACAATCTCATAACAAGCAGATAAAACTCTCCAGTGATGGTTACACACCTGCAACAGACTTAGATATTGCAACTGAATTTAATAGCTTTTTTTCATCAATTGGTACAAACCTTGCCAGAAAAATCCCAGAGACCCAGACACATGTTACTACAAAACTCACAGGCAACTGTCCTAATTCTTTTGACAGAGCACTTGGGCTCTGTCAGCAAGCTGTTCTACCTCTTAAGAGGTAGACTATATTGCTCTGGACTCTATACATTCCTATCTCAGTGACAGACATGTACATGTGGTCATCAATAGCATAACCGTCCTTACTTTACTCACTTGAACATAGGGGTGCCACAGGGCAGCATCATGGAACCTCTCACATTTCTTATATACATCAATGATGTGCCGAATGTTTCTAGCATTCTTAAACCTATACTATTTGCAGACAATACTACCATTGTCTATTCTCACCCTACCCACACACACTAAATAATATTGTCAACAGTGAATTAAAGTCCACTCATGAATGTCAACCAATAAACTTACACTAAACATAGAAAAGACATTCCACAGTTTATTTGGTAGTAAATTATCAAATCAGATTCAACTTCTGATAGACAATGTTAACATTACCCATAAAAATGATGGGAAGATGACCAAACCACACACCGGAAGATGAGGAGATGACGACATTTCGGTCCGTCCTGGACCATTATCAAATCTATTGTGATAATGGTCCAGGACGAACCGGGACGGTGTCGTCTCATCTTCTGGTGTGTGGTTTGGTCATCATAGTCTTAAGATTAATTTGATTGTTGAACTTCTTACCAAACAAAAACCAGAAAACCTTCTTACCAGTCTGTAAAACGTCTTGTCGATGTTAAGGGTAAGTTTGTTAACAGTTAATTTAATGGACTTCATTTTGTTCAGTATGCACCATGTCATTTAGAATAAGTGGGTTAGCGTGTGAGAAAATATGAAGATTGTTTCTTCTTCATGTGATGAAGAGAAAATATGAAGGTATTTGGAAGATATATATATATATATATATATATATATATATATATATATATATATATATATATATATATATATATATATATATATATATATAAATATATATATATATATATATATATATATATATATATATATATATATATATATGCGAACAAGCCTGAATGGTCCCCAGGACAATATGCAACTGAAAACTCACACCCCAGAAGTGACTGTCCTGGGGACCATTCACGCTTGTTCGCATTTGTGTTCCTCACGTGTGCCCCAAAGAATGAGGTGATTTGGTAAAATGCTATGCCCAAGATTACTATCCGAGTGCCGGCGGTGAGGTGGTTCAAATAGCCTCGGCTATCACCTCATTATGTCCGGTCGTGATGGTCAAGTGGATTAAGGCGTCTTGTACATACCAGTTGCGTTGCTTCTGGGAGTATGGGTTCGAGTCACTTCTGGGGTGTGAGTTTTCAGTTATATATATATATATATATATATATATATATATATATATATATATATATATAACTGAAAACTCACACCCCAGAAGTGACTCGAACCCATACTCCCAGAAGCAACGCATCTGGTATGTACAAGACGCCTAATCCACTTGACCATCACGACCGGACAAAATGAGGTGATAGCCGAGGCTATTTGAACCACCCCACCGCCGGCACTCGGATAGTTATCTTGGGCATAGCATTTTACCAAATCACCTCATTCTTTGGGGCAACACGTGAGGAACACAAATGCGAACAAGCCTGAATGGTCCCCAGGACATATGCAACTGAAAACTCACACCCCAGAAGTGACTCGAACCCATACTCCCAGAAGCAACGCATCTGGTATGTACAAGACGCCTAATCCACTTGACCATCACGACCGGACAAAATGAGGTGATAGCCGAGGCTATTTGAACCACCCCACCGCCGGCACTCGGATAGTTATCTTGGGCATAGCATTTTACCAAATCACCTCATTCTTTGGGGCAACACGTGAGGAACACAAATGCGAACAAGCCTGAATGGTCCCCAGGACATATGCAACTGAAAACTCACACCCCAGAAGTGACTCGAACCCATACTCCCAGAAGCAACGCATCTGGTATGTACAAGACGCCTAATCCACTTGACCATCACGACCGGACAAAATGAGGTGATAGCCGAGGCTATTTGAACCACCCCACCGCCGGCACTCGGATAGTTATCTTGGGCATAGCATTTTACCAAATCACCTCATTCTTTGGGGCAACACGTGAGGAACACAAATGCGAACAAGCCTGAATGGTCCCCAGGACATATGCAACTGAAAACTCACACCCCAGAAGTGACTCGAACCCATACTCCCAGAAGCAACGCATCTGGTATGTACAAGACGCCTAATCCACTTGACCATCACGACCGGACAAAATGAGGTGATAGCCGAGGCTATTTGAACCACCCCACCGCCGGCACTCGGATAGTTATCTTGGGCATAGCATTTTACCAAATCACCTCATTCTTTGGGGCAACACGTGAGGAACACAAATGCGAACAAGCCTGAATGGTCCCCAGGACATATGCAACTGAAAACTCACACCCCAGAAGTGACTCGAACCCATACTCCCAGAAGCAACGCATCTGGTATGTACAAGACGCCTAATCCACTTGACCATCACGACCGGACAAAATGAGGTGATAGCCGAGGCTATTTGAACCACCCCACCGCCGGCACTCGGATAGTTATCTTGGGCATAGCATTTTACCAAATCACCTCATTCTTTGGGGCAACACGTGAGGAACACAAATGCGAACAAGCCTGAATGGTCCCCAGGACATATGCAACTGAAAACTCACACCCCAGAAGTGACTCGAACCCATACTCCCAGAAGCAACGCATCTGGTATGTACAAGACGCCTAATCCACTTGACCATCACGACCGGACAAAATGAGGTGATAGCCGAGGCTATTTGAACCACCCCACCGCCGGCACTCGGATAGTTATCTTGGGCATAGCATTTTACCAAATCACCTCATTCTTTGGGGCAACACGTGAGGAACACAAATGCGAACAAGCCTGAATGGTCCCCAGGACATATGCAACTGAAAACTCACACCCCAGAAGTGACTCGAACCCATACTCCCAGAAGCAACGCATCTGGTATGTACAAGACGCCTAATCCACTTGACCATCACGACCGGACAAAATGAGGTGATAGCCGAGGCTATTTGAACCACCCCACCGCCGGCACTCGGATAGTTATCTTGGGCATAGCATTTTACCAAATCACCTCATTCTTTGGGGCAACACGTGAGGAACACAAATGCGAACAAGCCTGAATGGTCCCCAGGACATATGCAACTGAAAACTCACACCCCAGAAGTGACTCGAACCCATACTCCCAGAAGCAACGCATCTGGTATGTACAAGACGCCTAATCCACTTGACCATCACGACCGGACAAAATGAGGTGATAGCCGAGGCTATTTGAACCACCCCACCGCCGGCACTCGGATAGTTATCTTGGGCATAGCATTTTACCAAATCACCTCATTCTTTGGGGCAACACGTGAGGAACACAAATGCGAACAAGCCTGAATGGTCCCCAGGACATATGCAACTGAAAACTCACACCCCAGAAGTGACTCGAACCCATACTCCCAGAAGCAACGCATCTGGTATGTACAAGACGCCTAATCCACTTGACCATCACGACCGGACAAAATGAGGTGATAGCCGAGGCTATTTGAACCACCCCACCGCCGGCACTCGGATAGTTATCTTGGGCATAGCATTTTACCAAATCACCTCTTGATTTGGCTTGTTCGCATTTGTGTTCCTCACGTGTTGCCCCAAAGAATGAGGTGATTTGGTAAAATGCTATGCCCAAGATAACTATCCGAGTGCCGGCGGTGGGGTGGTTCAAATAGCCTCGGCTATCACCTCATTTTGTCCGGTCGTGATGGTCAAGTGGATTAGGCGTCTTGTACATACCAGATGCGTTGCTTCTGGGAGTATGGGTTCGAGTCACTTCTGGGGTGTGAGTTTTCAGTTGCATATGTCCTGGGGACCATTCAGGCTTGTTCGCATTTGTGTTCCTCACGTGTTGCCCCAAAGAATGAGGTGATTTGGTAAAATGCTATGCCCAAGATAACTATCCGAGTGCCGGCGGTGGGGTGGTTCAAATAGCCTCGGCTATCACCTCATTTTGTCCGGTCGTGATGGTCAAGTGGATTAGGCGTCTTGTACATACCAGATGCGTTGCTTCTGGGAGTATGGGTTCGAGTCACTTCTGGGGTGTGAGTTTTCAGTTGCATATGTCCTGGGGACCATTCAGGCTTGTTCGCATTTGTGTTCCTCACGTGTTGCCCCAAAGAATGAGGTGATTTGGTAAAATGCTATGCCCAAGATAACTATCCGAGTGCCGGCGGTGGGGTGGTTCAAATAGCCTCGGCTATCACCTCATTTTGTCCGGTCGTGATGGTCAAGTGGATTAGGCGTCTTGTACATACCAGATGCGTTGCTTCTGGGAGTATGGGTTCGAGTCACTTCTGGGGTGTGAGTTTTCAGTTGCATATGTCCTGGGGACCATTCAGGCTTGTTCGCATTTGTGTTCCTCACGTGTTGCCCCAAAGAATGAGGTGATTTGGTAAAATGCTATGCCCAAGATAACTATCCGAGTGCCGGCGGTGGGGTGGTTCAAATAGCCTCGGCTATCACCTCATTTTGTCCGGTCGTGATGGTCAAGTGGATTAGGCGTCTTGTACATACCAGATGCGTTGCTTCTGGGAGTATGGGTTCGAGTCACTTCTGGGGTGTGAGTTTTCAGTTGCATATGTCCTGGGGACCATTCAGGCTTGTTCGCATTTGTGTTCCTCACGTGTTGCCCCAAAGAATGAGGTGATTTGGTAAAATGCTATGCCCAAGATAACTATCCGAGTGCCGGCGGTGGGGTGGTTCAAATAGCCTCGGCTATCACCTCATTTTGTCCGGTCGTGATGGTCAAGTGGATTAGGCGTCTTGTACATACCAGATGCGTTGCTTCTGGGAGTATGGGTTCGAGTCACTTCTGGGGTGTGAGTTTTCAGTTGCATATGTCCTGGGGACCATTCAGGCTTGTTCGCATTTGTGTTCCTCACGTGTTGCCCCAAAGAATGAGGTGATTTGGTAAAATGCTATGCCCAAGATAACTATCCGAGTGCCGGCGGTGGGGTGGTTCAAATAGCCTCGGCTATCACCTCATTTTGTCCGGTCGTGATGGTCAAGTGGATTAGGCGTCTTGTACATACCAGATGCGTTGCTTCTGGGAGTATGGGTTCGAGTCACTTCTGGGGTGTGAGTTTTCAGTTGCATATGTCCTGGGGACCATTCAGGCTTGTTCGCATTTGTGTTCCTCACGTGTTGCCCCAAAGAATGAGGTGATTTGGTAAAATGCTATGCCCAAGATAACTATCCGAGTGCCGGCGGTGGGGTGGTTCAAATAGCCTCGGCTATCACCTCATTTTGTCCGGTCGTGATGGTCAAGTGGATTAGGCGTCTTGTACATACCAGATGCGTTGCTTCTGGGAGTATGGGTTCGAGTCACTTCTGGGGTGTGAGTTTTCAGTTGCATATGTCCTGGGGACCATTCAGGCTTGTTCGCATTTGTGTTCCTCACGTGTTGCCCCAAAGAATGAGGTGATTTGGTAAAATGCTATGCCCAAGATAACTATCCGAGTGCCGGCGGTGGGGTGGTTCAAATAGCCTCGGCTATCACCTCATTTTGTCCGGTCGTGATGGTCAAGTGGATTAGGCGTCTTGTACATACCAGATGCGTTGCTTCTGGGAGTATGGGTTCGAGTCACTTCTGGGGTGTGAGTTTTCAGTTGCATATGTCCTGGGGACCATTCAGGCTTGTTCGCATATATATATATATATATATATATATATATATATATATATATATATATATATATATATATATATATATATATATATATATATATATATATATATATATATATATATATATATATATATATATATATATATATATATATATATATATATGTCGTACCTAATAGCCAGAACGCACTTCTCAGCCTACTATGCAAGGCCCGATTTGCCTAATAAGCCAAGTTTTCATGAAATAATTGTTTTTCGACTACCTAACCTACCTAACCTGACCTAACCTAACCTTTTCGGCTACCTAGCCGAACCTAACCTATAGAGATAGGTTAGGTTTGGTTAGGTAGGGTTAGTTAGGTTCGGTCCTATATCTACGTTAATATTAATTCCAATAACAAAAAATTGACCTCATACATAATGAAATGGGTAGCTTTATTATTTCATAAGAAAAAAATTAGAGAAAATAAATTAACTCAGGAAAACTTGGCTTATTAGGCAAATCGGCCCTTGCATAGTAGGCTCAGAAGTGCGTTCTGGCTACTAGGTACGACATATATATATATATATATATATATATATATGTCGTACCTAGTAGCCAGAACTCACTTCTCAGCCTACTATTCAAGGCCCGATTTGCCTAATAAGCCAAGTTTTCCTGAATTAATATATTTACTATAATTTTTTTCTTATGAAATGATAAAGCAACCCTTTTCTCTATGTATGAGGTCAATTTTTTTTTATTGGAGTTAAAATTAACGTAGATATATGACCGAACCTAACCAACCCTACCTAACCTAACCTAACCTATATTTATAGGTAAGGTTAGGTTAGGTAGCCAAAAAAAGCTAGGTTAGGTTAGGTTAGGTAGGTTAGGTAGACGAAAAAACATTAATTCATGAAAACTTGGCTTATTAGGCAAATCGGGCCTTGAATAGTAGGCTGAGAAGTGCGTTCTGGCTATTAGGTACGACATATATATATATATATATATATATATATATATATATATGTCGTACCTAGTAGCCAGAACGCACTTCTCAGCCTACTATACAAGGCCCGATTTGCCTAATAAGCCAAGTTTTCATGAATTAATTGTTTTTCGACTACCTAACCTACCTAACCTAACCTAACCTAACTTTTTTGGCTTCCTAACCTAACCTAACCTATAAAGATAGGTTAGGTTAGGTTAGGTAGGGTTGGTTAGGTTCGGTCATATATCTACGTTAATTTTAACTCCAATAAAAAAAAATTAACCTCATACATCATGAAATGGGTAGCTTTATCATTTCATAAGAAAAAAATTTGAGAAAATATATTAATTCAGGAAAACTTGGCTTATTAGGCATATCGGGCCTTGAATAGTAGGCCGAGAAGTGCGTTCTGGCTACTAGGTACGACATATATATATATATATATATATATATATATATATATATATATATATATATATATATATATATATTATATATGTCGTACCTAGTAGCCAGAACGCACTTCTCAGCCTACTATGCAAGGCCCGATTTGCCTAATAAGCAAAGTTTTCATGAATTAATTGTTTTTCGTCTACCTAACCTAATTTTTTCGGCTACCTAACCTAACCTAACCTATAAAGATAGGTTAGGTTAGGTTAGGTAGGGTTGGTTAGGTTCGGTCATATATCTACGTTAATTTTAACTCCAATAAAAAAAATTGACCTCATACATAATGAAATGGGTAGCTTTATCATTTCATAAGAAAAAAATAGAGAAAATATATTAATTCTGGAAAACTTGACTTTATATATATATATATATATATATATATATATATATATATATATATATATATATATATATATATATATATATATATGCGAACAAGCCTGAATGGTCCCCAGGACTATATGCGAATGAAAACTCACACCCCAGAAGTGACTCGAACCCATACTCCCAGAAGCAACGCAACTGGTAACTACAGGGCGCCTTAATCCGTTTGACCATCACGGCCGTCAAAAGGAAGTGATAGCCGAGGCTATTTGAGCCAACCGAGTTGCCGTCGGGGAAGTGACTCAAATAGCCTCGGCTATCACTTCCTTTTGACGGCCGTGATGGTCAAGCGGATTAAGGCGCCCTGTAGTTACCAGTTGCGTTGCTTCTGGGAGTATGGGTTCGAGTCACTTCTGGGGTGTGAGTTTTCATTTTCATATATATATATATATATATATATATATATATATATATATATATATATATATATGTGTGTGTATATCACGAAAATAAACACGTGATTAAGAATGTGACAATGTCAGACCACGGAGGAAAAATGAAACAGGAATTTCCTTAAGTACTTTCGTATATTAAATACATCTTCTGAAGATGTATTTAATATACGAAAGTACTTAAGGAAATTCCTGTTTCATTTTTCCTCCGTGGTCTGACATTGTCATATATATATATATATATATATATATATATATATATATATATATATATATATATATATATATATATATATATATATATATATATATATATATATATATATATATAATTAAAACGAGTGGACCAAGTATGCTACCCTTGCAGAATGCCAACGTTAATTGAGAGCTTTTATTGGTCCTGAAGCCACACTGTATTATCACACGAGGATAACCTCAATAAATTCCTCTCCCTGTGTGATCTAACAAACTGACCCTATCAGTGCTTCAACTTAATTATCCCATTGTTACCAATTTCGTAAGTTATTAACAGGAGTTAACTAAGTTCTATAAACTGACCCTATTAGTGCTTCAACTTAATTATCCCATTGTTACCAATTTTGTAAGTTATTAACAGGAGTTAACTAAGTTCTATAAGATATTGTTACTGTAGGTGGACAGTGACCTTGTATGTTAAGATAATTGTCAAGTAAATTAATAATATTAATAATAATTTATTCACAAGCAAGTACAATGGGTTGGCGAGATTACATAAGATTGGTATTTTTACATTCTTGTAAGGTCACTAACACGCACAGTGTTTCCTGCAAGTTCTATAACATATAGTTACTGTGAGTGACCAGTTACTTTGTATGTTGAGATAATTGTCAAGTAAGTTCTATAACATTTCTAGTTACTGAGAGTGGACAGCGACTTTTTATGTTGAAACAATCGTCCAGTTCTATATTCTGTAATATAATTAAAAGGTAATAGGTAAGAGTCAAGTATTACACCATATTATATCTATAAATAATATGGGCCAATGATTGCAAATAAGCAAATAATAACTTCACATCATTCACATCCATCAACACAACACGAACCTAAACTGCCAATCAAAACAAACTATATTGTTTTGGTTTGCCTAGATGACAAATTGCAAGCCGTGGTTTGGCCACAGGGCGGCAAAAACCATAGCTCTTTGACCTTTAATATGTGGCTAGTAAAAAGTTCTTGAGAATGTGAACATTCTAGAAGTTTCTACCCGAATCCAGGTCAAGAAATGCACGACTATATAAAAAGTTCCGATACTTGTGGAACAAAGTTTGCATTCACAGTTAAAGGAGGTAAATCTGTGTGTCTTATTTGCCAAGTGCCATTCAGTCATTACAAAGCCAAGAACTTGAAACGCCAGTATGAACCCAATCACAAAAACTTTTCGTATGATTATCCACCTAAATCAGACTTAAGGAAAAATAAGTGAAATGAGTTAAAATCATCAATAAATAGCCAGCAGACACTGTTGACATTAATCAGTAAGGAAGATGTGGCTCTCAAATGGTTCTCCTGCAGCTCTCAAACATCTTAGGTTTATCATTTGCAGCTCTTACAGTAAGCAAGTTTGGCCACCCTGCCATAAAGGCTACTCCTATACCTGGTAAAACAGGCCTATAATAATCATACACACTAATTATGCAATGATTAAATTTAGACTTATATCTACAAATTAATAATCATTACACTGTAATATATAGTTAGAAATACTTATTAATCAAAGATATTGAGAATAATGCAAATATAGACATCTGATGTAAATACTAGCAGGAATTAAGCCTAGGCTAACTATATTCAATGAAATACTAAAAAAAAAAAATTAAATTCTAGTCATGGTAATATACTATAAATGAAAAATGTCACTTTATAAAATGGGTTAATACAAGTGGCAGAGTCAGGTTAATATTATTGTCAGATAAGATAATATAATTGCCAGTGTCAGGCTAATACAATTGCCAGTCAGGGTAATATTACTGCTAGTTAAGAAAATATAACTGTTAGTCAGGGGGTAATATAATTGCCAGTCAGACTCATTTAATTGAGTCAGGATAATATAATTGCCAGTCAAGCTAATGCAATTCTCAGTCAGGATATACGTAATATAATTGCTAATCAGTATAATATTATTGCAGGTTAAGATAATATAATTGTCAGAGTCAGGATAATATAACTGCTATAACATAAATATCTCAGTCTGGCAAATATTATTTAACAGCTGAGTAATATATATTACTATATATCGTTGGGCTAGAGAAAATATATTTTTCCTACTAAGAAAATTATAAATGTCAGTCAGGCTAATATGACTACTGAACTAAGGTTAGCCTTTTATCAGTATCTATCTTAATGCACACAATAATACAGGTGTTAGATCACTATAACTACTGTGGATAGGTCAGACTACTAAAAATATCTGATGCAAATATAAATGAAGAGGTTTAGCTGAAATAAATTCCAGTCTAATATATATTTGTTAATGATTTATATATCTCACTCATTGAGCAAAATAACAAAAATTATTTTATTATTTCATAAAAATAGTAGAATAGTATATATATAAAACCACAGTTAAAAGTTAACAAATTAACTAGAGTGCTTTTGGCTTGCTTTCAAGCCTTCAACTGTGCTGGCAGTGATGGCACTACCAATGCCAGCACTGTGGCTGTGAAATATTGCCACATTTCTTCTGTGGCAGAGAAGAAAGTGGAATGGAAGCTATGAGGTACACAGATATCAAAGAAGATAATTGGTACCAGTTGTAGATACACAATCATGATGATAGAAAGGAAAATAGGGCAGGGGTTGGAGAGTGAGAAACAAGTTACAGTGAAGTAGCAACACCATGTTTTTGAATACAGTATATCGAATTGGGTAAGCTAAAACAGTATAAAAATATATAATGAAATAATTGGTTGCAGCTATGGAGAGTGCAAGATATTTTCCTGATAAAGTTTACAATTTCCAGCAATTTTAAAATTGGAAAAATGGTATTATAAGTTAATGAACTAATATGTGCTTTATTTTACAATATACTTAAAACATTTTCTGATTTATCTCTCACACTCAAAATGTTTAACCTATCACCCAAATGCACCGTCATGTGAGTTTTCATACTACAAAGATGACTGAATCTCTTCCAAAACTCTGGACACTCATGAAGGTTTATCATTCAAATGCACTAACATGTGTGCTTTTATACCTTTACGTGACTTATATAATCTGCCACATTTATCACACTCAAAAGGCCTTTCTTCTGTATGTACTGACATGTGACTTATTATAGATCCACGATCTCGAAACCTTTTGCCACACTCATCACACTTAAAAGGTCTTTCATCACTGTGCATCATCATGTGAGTCTTCATACTTCCAAGCTGACTGAACCTCTTCTCACACTCTGGACACACATGAGGTTTTTCACCCGAATGCACTAACATGTGAGTCTTCATATGTCCAAGCTGACTGAACCTCTTCCCACACTCTGGACACATATGAGGTTTTTCACCCGAATGCACTAACATGTGAGTCTTCATATCTCCAAGACGACTGAACCTCTTCCCACACTCTGTACACATATGAGGTTTTTCACCCGAATGCACTAACATGTGAGTTTTCATACTTCCAAGCAGACTGAACCTCTTCCCACACTCTGGACACTTATGAGGTTTTTATACAATACAATACAATTTTATTTAGTTAAGGGACATACATACAATAAATTTTTACAAGGATTTGTTGACTTATAGGTAGAGCTAGTACATACAATGCCTAAAGCCATTGTATGTACTAGCTCTACCTATAAGTCAACAAATCCTTGTAAAAATTTATTGTATGTATGTACCTTACCTAAATAAAATTGTATTGTATTGTATAAAAACCTCATAAGTGTCCAGAGTGTGGGAAGAGGTTCAGTCTGCTTGGAAATATGAAAACTCACATGTTAGTGCCCGAATTTCACCCGAATGCACTAACATGTGACTCTTCATATTTCCAAGATGAGTAAATACCTTCCCACACTCTGGACA
Organism: Procambarus clarkii; assembly: GCF_040958095.1. Classification (NCBI taxonomy): domain Eukaryota; kingdom Metazoa; phylum Arthropoda; class Malacostraca; order Decapoda; family Cambaridae; genus Procambarus; species Procambarus clarkii. Next base: position 35,972,761 of record NC_091155.1, on the reverse strand, counting down.
CTGGTGAGTCTTCATCTTCTTTATGATAGGTGCAGTTAATTTTAATTTAATTTTGCCCCGAGGGGCGAGTTTATTGGGCAGCGCCACTCATCTTGTGAGTGAACATACCGCCATAGCAGAATGTACAACACTCCCCAATAGGAAGAAAACCCGCTGGGTTGTTCATCCTGTCACTTGTACCCAGACACAGCTGGGACTTGCTTAACTCTCAAGTGAACAGCTCCTCAAACAAGAAGATTAACATTTATCAACCCTTAAAAGCTTACGTTATCTTGCGGGTGCAAAATTGGGAAATCTTTTAAGAACAGTATCAACATTTGACAAAAAGTGTTTTCCTAACTCAAACAATGTGGGGTTTATTATTCTACAGTTATTCCTAATATCTCTCAGGTGTTCACATTCACGTAGATAGTGGTCAAGGCGGTGTCCATCACTCTCACCACAGATGCTGCAACTTCGCTGATCAACTGTTGTTTCCATTCCAAATCTCCATGGATATTTGTATCCAAGACGGATTCTCGCTATTACAGATTCTCTCCCTCGTCGTCCTCCTCTTCGGCCATACTGATTGGGATTGCCAGCTGCAACCATGTTGTACCATCGTACAGATTCACTGGTTTGTGCTTCTATCCTCCTTTCCTCAGTTACCTTGTCACGGTGATGTTGCCTGATAATACCTCTAATTTGTAGTAGAGTCTTGGGTATGAAGTATTCAATATGGTCTCCTTCAGCGCCTTCAGCAGCCAGCACATCTGCTCGTTCATTCCCACATATTCCAACATGGGAGGGGATCCACAGAAACTTGATGACTCTTCCCTGGTTGGTAAGTACTCTCACAGCTCTCTTGATTTCAGCAACTATTGCAAGATTTTCTGTCTGATTTTTACTTAGGCTTTGCAGTGCTGCTTTTGAATCGGTGCAAATCACTGCACCATTAGTGTTCCGTTCAAGAAACCTTAACGCCATAACAATGGCAGTTAGCTCTGCTTGCGTTGAAGAGGCATAGTTCTCAATACGTGCTTTGTCTTCATTTCTGCGTTGGAAGGTATTATCCTTGATTACCGTGTATGCTGCACCAGCCCTGCCATTGATAGGATTAGATGACCCGTCAGTGTAGATTTGATCTAATTCATCTCCGGCTTCTTTATAAATGTCCTCGAGATACTTGTGCCTCATTTCTTGTGGTATCATGTTGGATTTTTTCATTGCCATTTCATTGATGATGATCTTGCACGAGTCATCCTCCCAGGGAGGTAACCTCTCTACAGGCAGGAGCTCACGGGCTTGCTCAAGCAGGTGAAGCTCTTCAAGGTAGCAGACTGCTCTGTGATGCCATTTTTTGCTTCTCCTGTTTCCCCCTGAAAGTAGCACAGAGCTCAGTTTTTTCTTGGCAATATCATTGTAATGGGGATCTCTGGCTATCTTAATTGCAAGCTTAGCATTCAGCTCCTGAATTCTGCTTTTAATACTGGGAAGGGACAACTCCTCTCGTAGATTAGACGTTTTGGCAGTTCTTGGGACTCCAAGAATGATTGTCATGGCTTCATTTTGAACGCTTTCAAGCCTTTTCATATCGCTTTGGGAGTAGGTGCACAGTACTGGTGCGGCATAGTCTATGACGGAGCGCACATAGGCTGTGTACATCATTTTGAGCACGGCAATAGAGGCTCCATGTCCATTCCAGGTCATAGCTTTCAGTGCCCTGAGTCGACTTTTGCATGTTCCTATGAGTTGGTTGAGCTCCTCTTTCTTTCCCTTGTTAGAGCCGACAGTGACGCCAAGGTACCGATAGTGGTCAACCCATTCAAGTGTTACACCATTAATTTGCAGTTCTTCATTTGCTCTCCGCTTGTGATGGGAGTATGCCTTCGTCTTGTTTGTGGAGAGAGTGAAACCGAGCTCAATACATTTCCTTCCGAGGAGTTCAATGGACTGTTCAATTTTTCCCAAGGTGGGAGCTTGTATTAGGACATCATCTGCATATCCCACTTGTTGTGTTCCTTCCGGAAAATCAATATTTGCAATGGCGTTCATAAGTACATTGAATAGTGTAGGGCTTAAGACTCCGCCTTGGGGGGTCCCGAGTTCCATATTCATTGTTCTGGAGACTGCTCCATTGAAGCAAACCTTGGCTTTCCTTCCTGTGAGGTAGTCTTCAACCCATTTCATGAGTCTCCCCTTGACACCCATGCATGCAAGCTCGTCCAGGATCGCAATCCCCTGTGCTTTGTCGAAGGCTCCTTTGATGTCAACAAATACAGAGTACCTAGCCGTGTCATTAGCCAAGTAATTAACTATACAATTTGCTGTGCTCCGTCCTTTAACAAATCCATTGACCCCCTCCCCTAACCTGCCTATTTTGTGCAACAGTCGGTTTAGGATGATCCTTTCAAGCATCTTGCAAGTGCATGACACGAGGCTGATAGGTTTGTAATTACCAGGGTCATTAGGCTTCGGTATGGGAATAATTATTGCGTGTTTCCATTGTGTGGGCAACACTCCACTTAGGAATGACTTGTTAAACAGGTGGAGTAGTGGATTCCCAGACACTTCACACAGTGCATTGAGTATGTCGTAGGTGACGCCATCTTCACCAGGTGCTGTACTTTTACCCTTTTTCATAGCGCCCCTTACTTCTTGGGCTGTGATTGGTTCCCCATATTCGTCATCACTAGACAGTGCTCTTGTTATCCTAATTCTTCTGTCATCATGTCGCAGGAGCTGTTCCCTGCTGATTTCTGCAGGGAGGGAGGAGGAGGATGCTGCATCACTCCACTTGTGAATTAGTTCCTCAGCCTTACCCTGGGGGTCTTTGTGAGCCGCAGGCCGGGCTCTGCTCCCCTTAGCTATCTGAATTTTTGCCCACACTTGTCTTGCAGATGTTTCCCGTCCAATAGAGCTAGTGAACTCAAGCCATTGTCTTTCCCGCTCTTTAATCTTCTCTTCCCTGGCTACTTGACACACAGTTTTAAACAACTCTTGGTTACTTTCAGTGGGATGTCTCCGGTACTCTCTACTCATATCTCGCACATTTGCGTTAAGCATCTTTATGTAATCATTCTCATACCATTTTATTTTCTTCCTCTGAGGGTTACTTCGCCCAGGCGTACGGCGCGGAACTCTTGGTGCAGTTTGTGGGAACAGGTGCAGTTTGTGGGAAGGTTTTCTCCTCGGATGACTGCATGAGTGGTGATGCTGGGTGACGCCTCACGGTGGGACGTCAATGTTGAGGCTTAGGCAAGGCTTGAGTGTTGTTTCTTAGGCTGTTGTAGAGTTAGACTTGATGTGAGCACTTGAAGGTCAATGGTGGGCTTGTTCTTTATGATAGGTGCAGTTTGTGGGAAGGTTTTATGCTCATGTCTGGACACTCACCGTCCCGTGTTGTGATAATGGCGGCGACGCTCACCTAGGCGTTCCAGTGTTCTTTCTGGTGCCACACTTTATTTTTCCTACTTCTTATTTTTGTTTGTAACTAGTTTTCTACATTTAACTCTTATGTTTTCCTCATTTTTCAAATTAAAGAATACGCTTGCAATTTATTTATTAAAATATAATGGTACACGTTTATATACTTTCTGAAGGAAACATTGTTCCCATGGTGAATGCACTACTTTGCATTCTTTTTTTTCAATTAAATATATAATCAATAAGTAAATATGAAAGGTAATAAACAGAATACAAGTAGATTCACAAAAAATAGGCAAGACAATAAGCAAATACATTCATAAACAAATTTGTAATAGGGAAGGAGCGCCACCGCTGGCTGGAAGGATACAAGACACTTTGTACACTGACAACATCGCACTAATATCTCTACCACTTAGGACGTTTCGCATATGTGTACTTGTTTAATATTAAAACGACAATATAATGTTATTTACAATTAAAATCTTCTATTTAACAGGCATATAGTTAACAAATGAAGTTTAGTGATGTGATGGACATAGTCCGGGCTTGGTAAGGACGCCGCCCGCCAGCGTAAACACAACACACCACGAATGACCACTGTGACGATAATCTCCTTCAAGAGATTGAGCCTGCTCTTCCCTCCACAATTACGTCGTTGAAATTATATAAAACTACTATGGAAGAAATGTCCAACAACGACAACAACACCAGCAAGGTTTGCCAGAGCGCAAAACGTATGCAGCCAGAGACACCTGCTCAGACTCAAACCGCCAAACTACCTGTCTTACTACCGGCTCCGCTGATTGGTCGCCGGTCTGGCTGCAACTGCACTCGCCCCCCCCCATACTACTTGATGTCTGGGGTTGCCACGACCTCAGACCTCAGAATATTCTGTGCTTTTGCAGTTACCACTCCTCCCGGCTAGACGTTAGCGTATACTGAGAGAGGTGGTAGCTTAAAGCCAATATTCCAGCACCTTCCATTTATTTTTGTATTGCACTTCTTGTTATTTTGCCTTAACGTAACTTTTCATTGTGTCATTTAATTATTCTTATTATTTTGATTGATTGATTTTATTATACGAATTTGTTTGTCCATTTTTTCATGTTTTGATTTATTTAACGTAATTAAAATTTCATTGTTAAAGTTTACTTGTGTTTTGTGTGTCTTCTCCTTACCTTACCACAGACGAAGTTCCAGTTTTCTATTTTTTTTTATAACTATGTGACGAGGCCATACCCCTAGCCTTAAACAGCCGAACACCAACGCGTTACCGTCACAAGTTATATGGGGGCCTGTCCTAGGAGCTTCACTCAGGTACTGGTGCCAAGTGGTAATTTATGGTAAGCGTATTTAACTTTGTTAACGTAGCTTTACTATTTTTCATATTCAATTTCATTTTTTATAAGGTGCGGTGTATTGTGCATTACGAGAGTAACATATGGTGAAGGCGAGACAACTTTGGATTACGTGGTGACTGTAGGCCGCAGTCATACTCTTAATTGGTCATCTCTCCCTCCGTGTTATTACTCGTGTTTACCATCTTTGTCCCTTGAATATTTCTCATTTTTGACAGATCATCATATTGGTACCCTGGTACTGTGGTCTGCCCCGGGTCAAGAGTACCCAATCTTCTGCAATCTGACTGTAGGAGGACAAAGAGGGCCATAGTTCCTCTAGCTCGAACTTTAGTTGCTGAATTGGGACCTCAGCAGCAGTTCTCGTCACCAGTTGACACCTCGCACCCCTACACGTCAGTCAGAGATGATGATACATACAACGGTAGGGAATTAGCTTACTTTTCAGAGCACAAAAGTTCGCTAATTCTGTAAGTATCATATTAAATTCAGTAGGAAAAACTTGCTTTATGTCCTATAGAGACGTGGCAAGGTATGCCTACATCCTTGGACTACCAATTTTACTTTTGAAGCATTTAATTGTTTCATTTGTTTTCGAAACTCTGTTTCATTTGTTAGTAGGATTTTCTTGCCCTTATCCTCTTACATGAGTACCGGGTACAAGATTTCCTGCGCCCTTGATTTAATTTAATCATTTAACATCTTTTACTTAACTTTAATTGTTAAAGATCTCGCAGGATAGGTACCAGTTGCCACGTTGTCCTGTTTCTGACATTCACTATTGCAAATTCGTGTACCTTTATTTGCTAATTTCACCATGTTTCGTCTCCAAGCTTTCCGTACAAATCCAGCAGGTGAAATAGGGACTTTAAGTCGTGCCAAGAAGACTGAATTACAAACTCTTGCACATGAGTATCAACTAGAAGTTCCCTACCAAGCCAACAAAAATGACCTTCACAACCTGTTGCTGGATTACTATTTAGAGCAAGGTAAGATAGACTCTGAAACTCATGAAACTTACTATATTGCAGATAAAACTGATTTGGCAACGCTGAAACTCAAACTAGAGCTGGCCAAGATTGAAGAACGAACAGCTGCAATACGAAGGGAAGAACGAGAACGCGAAGCTGCCTTGAAGAGAGACGAACAAGAACGCGAGGCTGCTTTGAGGAGAAACGAACAAGAACGCGAGGCCGCTTTGAGGAGAGAAGAACACGAACGTGAGGTCGCATTACTCCGTGAACGTGAACGAGTACAGCTTGAAACACTCCAGGAGCGGGAACGCTTACAGCTTGAAACCAAACAACGCGAGTTGGAGATACAACGTGAACATGACAAGCAACAAGCGACTCTGGCTCTTGAGTGTCGTCAACGAGAATACACGTTGGAAACTTCACACCTCGCTCAACGCCAGCAAGCTACTGCCAATCTTCCCGTCAGTTTTAATATATCACATGCAAGTAAGTTAATGCCATCCTTTGTAGAAGCAGAAGTTGATGTGTTTTTCACCACCTTTGAAACCCTTGCTAATCAACTCAGTTGGCCTGTCGACCAATGGGCCACACTTCTCAGAGTCCATCTTACAGGTAGAGCTGCAGTCACACTCAGTACTTTGGCGTCTGAGAATGACTACCACACTCTGAAACAAGCAGTGTTGGACGCCTACCTACTTTCCACCGAAAGTTATAGAAGGAAATTCCGTGACCACCTGAAGGCAAGTACCACTACCTTCCTCGAGTTTGCTAACACGAAACGGAGGTATTTCATGAAATGGCTGGAAGCAGCACATGTCTCTACTTTTACAGAACTCGTCAACCTGATGCTTGTTGAAGAATTCTTGAGGCGTGTGCCGCCTCCTGTCCGCCTCTACTTAGCAGATAAAGAAGAAACCGACTACCTGAAGTGTGCTAAGTCGGCTGACACTTACAGCCTCATCCACCGGCTGACACCCGAACCATCCTCCAGTAAGAAGTCGTGGTACAGTTACGAGAAGGTGAGCCCCGATCAAGCTGGTTCACAACTGTACTGCAAGTATTGTAGACTCTATGGACATACCATAGACAAGTGTGGTAAGTCTCAATACAAGGGAATCACTGACCAACAAAAACCCAAACCAACTCCTCCTAAGTCCGGTAAGCCTGTGATGAATGTTGGTGTTGAGGTTAATGATCTTTCTCTTTTCAGTAACCACCTGTATACTGGAACTGTCTCTGCCAACGGTTCAAATCCGGAGGGACGTTTCAAATTGAAGATCTTGAGGGACACAGCGGCTCTACAATCGATCATCTTGAAGTCGGCTGTGCCCAACATCACCTACACCGGAGAAACTGTCTTCATCACTGACCTCACTGCTACCACTCCATACCCTCTCGCCAGAGTCCACCTGGATTGTCCCTACGTGAACGGGGAAGTCCAAGTCGCCGTCAGGGAAAAGCCTTTTCCCATGCCTGGAGTGCAACTTCTCCTAGGCAACGACTTGGCAGAAGACCTGCAACCGACCAACCTGATCGTCATGGACAAACCCCAGGTGTGTAACTCTGTGCCAAGAAACCCTATTCTAGAGTATGTTCCAGCAGAGGTTCAAGAGAGTGAAGTTTCTCCTCCGGTTCTCGTGACCACCCGTGCACAAGCCGCACGTCCACAGCCAGCTGACTCTACTGCTACCGCTGTCCCTCAAGACCCTCAGAAACTCCCCCCGCATCTGACCAAACTGGAGTTCCGTAAGTTGCAGAGGGAAGATCTTACTTTAACACCATTGTTTTTCCAGGCTGAGACTCAACCCGACAGTATTCCTGGGTTCTTCCTAGAGAACGACTTACTCTACCGCAGATATAGACCCAGTAAACTGAAGGAGGAGGACGATTGGGCCAACATCGAACAACTTGTGATTCCCACCAGCCTGCGGCCCACTATTCTACACCTGGCCCACGGAGCATTCTCCCACTACGGCTTCAACAAGACTTACCATGGGATTCGTCAAGACTACTACTGGCCAGGTATGGTAAATAACGTCAAACAGTACGTAAAACAGTGTCATACATGTCAGATGGCAGGCAAACCGAACATCTCCATTCCCAGAGCGCCACTGATTCCCATACAGGTGCCTGCGGAACCTTTCCACAGACTCATAATAGACTGTGTTGGTCCTTTACCTCGGACCAGTTCAGGTAACGCCTACATCCTAACCATCCTGTGTCCTACCACCAGATTTCCCATAGCAGTTCCTGTGAAGAACATCACGGCTGCTACGGTTATAAAACATCTATTGAAGATCTTCACTCAATACGGATTTCCCAGGGAGATTCAAAGTGACTGTGGTACCAACTTCACCAGTGATCTCTTCAAAAGGACACTGGAGGAGTTCAACATCAAACAGATATTGTCCAGCCCCTATCATCCTGCTTCACAGGGTTCTCTTGAACGTAGTCATCAGACCATCAAAGCACTCTTGAAAAAGTTTTGTAGTGAAACCTCGAAGGATTGGGATAAGCAGATTGACCTTATAATGTGTATTTTCAGAAGTCTCCCCAATGAGTCCCTAGGAGTATCTCCTTATGAGATGCTCTACGGCCGTAAGTGCCGTACTCCCCTTAAGGCTTTCAAAGACTCTCTCCGAGATGCCACCTTCAGTGAGCATCAGAATGTGCCCCAGTTTCTTCAAAACCTTCAACACATTCTCGAGAGAGTCCACCGTTTTGCCCATGATAATCTATTGAAAGCCCAGGAGAGAATGAAGACTCATTACGACCAGACCAGCAAGGTAAGAAAATTCAAGCCGGGAGACTTCGTCCTTGCCTACTTCCCTATCCCAGGTTCACCTTTACACAACAGGTTTTCAGGACCCTACTGCGTCAAAGAGTGCAGGAATAATAACAACTACGTAATAGACTCCAGATAGGCGGCGGAAGACCCAGCTGTGCCACGTCAACCTCCTGAAGCAATATAATGGTACTCCTCCCACTGTCCTAACTAACTATTCCACCTTCACAGAACCCTACATCCACAGTGAGACCTTCCCAGCTTCTCCTCCCGAAAGCACTGACAAGGAGTCAGCGCTTTCTAATTCCGAAATCCTTAATGATCTTCCCAAATGCTTTCAGGATAATAATCGTGCTCCTTTGCCCTCTTCTAATTCCACTCTCACCTCGTCAGATAAGCCCTTCATCCTCCATGTCGACGCCAATGGTACCGACGTTGGTGGTGTCGTGATGCAGCAACGAGGCGAGAAGAGTACACCTGTCAGCGACTACTGCTACAAGGAACTACGGAACAATTGGCAAGGAGCTACTCTTCCTCATCCTGAAGCTTCAGCACTTCACTCCACACCTGAAAAGTGCTCGGTCCACCATCAATACGGACCACACCACCCTACACCTCCTGCAGCACGCCCACTTCCCATCTCAACGTCTTCTACTATGGGCTTGCTACCTGCAGAAATTCAACCTGGAGACACGCTATACCAAGAGTCTGACAACATCTTGGCCCATGATCTCTCCAGAGTTTATGAAGTAGAAGCAACTCCATCTCATACTCCACCACATAACGACGTACTTCTTCCAGAACCGCAGGCTTCGGGGGAGAGTTGTGACGATAATCTCCTTCAAGAGATTGAGCCTGCTCTTCCCTCCACAATTACGTCGTTGAAATTATATAAAACTACTATGGAAGAAATGTCCAACAACGACAACACCAGCAAGGTTTGCCAGAGCGCAAAACGTATGCAGCCAGAGACACCTGCTCAGACTCAAACCGCCAAACTACCTGTCTTACTACCGGCTCCGCTGATTGGTCGCCGGTCTGGCTGCAACTGCACTCGCCCCCCCCCCATACTACTTGATGTCTGGGGTCGCTATGACCTCAGACCTCAGAATATTCTGTGCTTTCGCAGTTACCACTCCTCCCGGCTAGACGTTAGCGTATACTGAGAGAGGTGGTAGCTTAAAGCCAATATTCCAGCACCTTCCATTTATTTTTGTATTGCACTTCTTGTTATTTTGCCTTAACGTAACTTTTCATTGTGTCATTTAATTATTCTTATTATTTTGATTGATTGATTTTATTATACGAATTTGTTTGTCCATTTTTTCATGTTTTGATTTATTTAACGTAATTAAAATTTCATTGTTAAAGTTTACTTGTGTTTTGTGTGTCTTCTCCTTACCTTACCACAGACGAAGTTCCAGTTTTCTATTTTTTTTTTATAACTATGTGACGAGGCCATATACCCCTAGCCTTAAACAGCCGAACACCAACGCGTTACCGTCACACCACAAACACGATACAACGCACAAAACACAACACTTATGTCAGTTTTTGGATAGACTCCTTTCATATTTATTATGTGATAATTATACTTGCATATAATGATAATTATTATAGATAAGTGCCTAATATGTAATATTAATCAATAAAAACGAAGTCAGAAGGCACACGCCTGTCTGTACATATGTCTTTTGTGTAAAAGACTGCCCGACCTGCCCGAAACGCTGCGCGTACTAGTGGCTTTACAAGAGTGTAAATACTGTACTATCCAATGCATTCTCACAAACCCAATGTACCTTCTTGTATATATATAAATAAAATAAATAAATAAACAAGTATTATGGGAGCTCATGTACTTGTGCGCTAGCTGGCGTTCACAACTGTTCTCGCCTACAAGCATTAGAATTAAACAAACGAATTTATTTATTCATTTATATACAAGAAGATACATTTTCTCGAAAGAGGTCATAACATTGGTGTTCTTACATTCTTTTTTAAGCCACTAACTCGCAAAGGCTTTCGGGCATGTCTAAATCTGGCCCAATCCTGCCTATTTATCTTTTCCATTTACCAATAATAATATTAATTGTTATATATTTTCAAGATGGTACAATGAGTTTGTAAAATAAAATGTTATTATAAATAAATACTAAAAAAATTATTATTTATGTTGTATTAAAAATAAAAAATACTAATGTACATTTGCAGGCGATGAGTCACAATAACGTGGCTGAAGTATGTTGAGTGTGTGTAGTAGTGTGTGGTCTGGTCAACTAATGTACATTATTTCACTCTGAGATATTTACATATTACGAATTTTAATCTCAAAATATATACATATAACAATGTATAACTACGAAGAAAAAAATCAAACGGGAAATTACTTAAGCACTTTTGTGATAATCAACACGTCATAATATACGTTGGTTGATGTGTTGATTAACACGGAAGTGCTTAAGTATTTTCCTGTTTTAATTTTCCTTCGTGGTTATACATTGTCTTCAACTCTACCGTGTCATTCCATTTATTACGTGTTAATTTTTTCGTGAAGCCTGTGAGGTGCGGATATTAGATAAACTTGTAGCCACTTTTTTATTTACACTTTGTAATTCTTCATATAGAATCACACATAAAATCTTCATATAGAATCTACATATAGAATCTTCATATAATACATCTTCAGAAGTAGGACACATTCCTTCTGAAGATGTATTAATATACTAAAGTACTTAAGAAAATTTAAAATTCCTGTATCAATTCTTCCTCCATGGTCTGACACTGTCACATTTTTCATCACGTGTTAATTTTCGTGATTTACATACATTATATATATATATATATATATATATATATATATATATATATATATATATATATATATATATATTATATATATATTATATATATATATATATATATATATATATATATATATATATATATATATATATATATATATATATTTTTGATTTACCTCCAACAGTGAAGCATAATGTACGAAAGATTGAGAAAATTCGTGTTAGAATTATTAATCTTACTTTTTCGGTCATATTTAATAAAATATATATATATATATATATGTATATATATAATATATATATAATATATATATATATATATATATGTATATATATAATATATATATAATATATATATATATATATATATATATATATATATATATATATATATATATATATATATATATATATATATATATATATATATATATATATATAGGATTTCTAGTAAAATCCTAGTAAACAACACAGAAATCATCGATAGATACAGCGATAGCAGGCGGCTTGACGTTTGCGAGGCACTACACATCAAGAAGTCAACACCAGCAATCAACAGCCAATTATTGCACAACTATATTCTACCCACCTCAAGACTCCACTCCAATATAGAAGCATCAAGAAATATGGACCAATAGGCTTTCTACAAACACTTCTATTCAATATCCATTGTTTCGTGTTCTGTCTTGTGTTGATACTTTTAATACCCTATTAATATCCTCTAATGCCACATCATCCTTCCCACCTCACTCAAATGTAATGCCACATCACCCTTCCCACCTCACTCAAATGTAGATATAAAATCAGGGAAACGCAAGTTCTAATCAGTTGTGTATTTGTGAAGTCTTTGAAAATGTAATAAGTTTTACGAAACGCGCCCGTGTCGCGTCAGACTAGAAATAAAAATGAATTTTGGAGAAGTGATTTTTGATTTACCTCCAACAGTGAAGCATAATGTACGAAAGATTGAGAAAATTCGTGTTAGAATTATTAATCTTACTTTTTCGGTCATATTTAATAAAATATGTCTACAGGAAAGACTGCTACCAAAATATACTAATATATATATATATATATATATATATATATATATATATATATATATATATATATTATATATATATTATATATATATATATATATATATATATATATATATATATATATATATATATATATATATATATATATATATATATATATATATATAAAAGTTTGTGAGGGTACCACCTCTGGTGCCAATGTGGGGACCCATAGCCTCGGTGAAGAAAATAAAAAGTATTCAGAGGAGACCTTGTGGTTTCTCACTGAACACTAATATTATCTTCTCCTACCACCCCCATTCTTTTGTATGTACACATATATATTTACTTTATTTGAACTTTGTTACAAAAAAGGAGTTACATATGGGTTACAAAGATGGTTATCATAGGTTGTCGAGTTCCTCCAGCTCCTCAGATGGCGGGCAGGAACCCTGGATGCAGTGCGCATTTCCCCTCTGTATCGCCACACTGAGGCGCTGGAAAAGAAAGCTTGCAGCTCTTGGGTCCCTTGTTATTTCAATGAGCCTAGAATTAACCCAGTTCCTTCAAAAAACTGGTAGCACTTTTACCCCAGGCGCCGAGTGTCTCAGAAGCAATGGGGACAAAATTGTAGTGGTGATCCAGTTCACTATACTTACGGGATTTGGCTGCTTCCCTGTGGGTGGCAGCGCCACCTGGTTGTGCAACACTGAGGTTAATGTAGGTGTTAGCCAGGGTTGATACGCACGTGTAGTCCCATACCAACTGCTTGCCATTCTTCCAGGGGTTCACTGTGATACCATCCGGGCGACCAATAAGAGCATCAGAGTTACGGGCGTTAGGTAACGGGGCTCTCTTTCAGCTGGGCATCCAGCTGTGGTGAGGCTCCTCTTGATGATGTCGTTAACTTCATTGTGCCTCGAGTGCCATTACCCTGTGCTTTGGAAGAGTAGGCCATGGTGGCCGTACCTGTCAGCCAACTCCTCGCCGCAAATACACCTATATCTTGTGTGGATTGGAGCAGCAAGGCGGAGGGCCACTGCAATTCGGAGGGCGTGTGGTGTGAGACGCGTGCCAGTTGCCGACATTGGGGTTGCTAACAGGAAATCCCCTGCATGTGGTGCTGCTACTGCTGTGAGGCGAGCAATGTCGTGTTGTGTTGTTGCAGCACCCAGGCACTCTGCAGCAACTTGGTCTACAATGGGGCCATCCCAGCTGGATTGCTTGTGGGCTTTTGGGGATGGTCGTTGAGGTGATTGGCCTGCACGAGAGGCCCACTCTGTGGCACAGCGTGTAAAATTGGGATCATGTACACCTGCCAGCTGATGTAAGTGGGCAGGTAGAATTTCCTTCACAAGGTCGTCGGATGCTGATAAGGAGGACAGGAAGGCTGGAACAGCGATTTGCGTTGCTGTTCGAACTCCGAGGCCCCCAAGTCTTACGGGAAGAGAGGCTTGTTTCCACTGTAGGTCATCGAGAGAGAGGTTAAGGGCTTTTTCTAGCATTGATTTCAGTAACCGGTCATACTCACTTAGTTTTTGGCTACTGTAAGATGGTGAACACCTCAGAAAGTAGGTTAACCTGGGGAGGGACAGACATCTGATGATGAGGTAGAGTGCATCATGAGCATCAATATCCTCAATCCTCCCCATCCACCCATCCCTCCCACCCATCCATATATATATATATATATATATATATATATATATATATATATATATATATATATATATATATATATATATATATATATATATATATATATATATATATATATATATATATATATATATATATATATATATATATATATGTGTGTGTGTGTTGTTATATTATCATGGTGATATTATAAACAACATGAATGATATTATGGCTGGAAATGGGAACAATCCCATTTTTGCATTAGCGCGGGAGGAAATGATATTGGTCGAGTTAGGAGTGAGGAACTGATTCAGAGGTATAAAACAGCCATAGAATTAGTTAGGAGCAAGGGAGGAATCCCGATCATATGTGGCATTCTTCCAAGAAAGGGAGTGGGAATTAAATGAATGGATGTCGAGGGCACTTGGTGTCAATTGCCGGCTGGAAGGATATTGCAGACTTCAGGTGACGCGTAAAATCCACGGAAGCGGGAAACAACTGTCAAACTGACAGGACCAATCTTCGCACGTCCAACCTCCTTGACGTGTTGTGTCAGACTGATGGCGCCAACGCGGCGCCTGCCCGGACCCCCTTTCCTTCGTGACGTCACATTCGCCACGGGAGGTTTTCATTGGCTCCCTGTGCCACATTGCTGTCGGTGACCAATCCGGTGTCACTGACGTCACACAGTTTTGGCGGGGAAACAGGAGAGCCAGCGCCATCTTGGCTTCCTAAAGGGCCTAAACCACAGGCCAAAACATTATTGTTTTATAAATTTCTCGGCACTCCGAGAACACTCCACTCTCCCACATATATCAAATTGATGCCTGCAACCTAGAGAACGCTTGGGTAAAGTGGACATGACTCTTACTGCAGGCGTGGGAGAAATATAAGGGGGGGGGAACACCGTCACAATATATATATATATATATATATATATATATATATATATATATATATATATATATATATATATATATATATATATATATATATATATATATATATATATATATATATATATATATATATATGTATATGTATATATATATATATATATATATATATATATATATATATATATATATATATATATATATATATATATATATATATATAAAAGTTTGTGCGGGTACCACCTCTGGTGCCAATGTGGGGACCCATAGCCTCGGAGAAGAAAATAAAAAGTATTCAGAGGAGACCTTGTGGTTTCTCACTGAACACTAATATTATCTTCTCCTACCACCCCCATTCTTTTGTATGTACACATATATATTTACTTTATTTGAACTTTGTTACAAAAAAGAGTTACATATGGGTTACAAAGATGGTTATCATAGGTTGTCGAGTTCCTCCAGCTCCTCAGATGGCGGGCAGGAACCCTGGATGCAGTGCGCCTTTCCCCTCTGTATCGCCACACTGAGGCGCTGGAAAAGAAAGCTTGCAGCTCTTGGGTCCCTTGTTGTTTTAATGAGCCTAGAACCCAGTTCCTTCAAAAAACTGGTAGAACTTTTACCCCAGGCGCCGAGTGTCTCAGAAGCAATGGGGACAAAATTGTAGTGGTGATCCAGTTCACTATACTTACGGGATTTGGCTGCTTCCCTGTGGGTGGCAGCGCCACCTGGTTGTGCAACACTGAGGTTAATGTAGGTGTTAGCCAGGGTTGATACGCACGTGTAGTCCCATACCAACTGCTTGCCATTCTTCCAGGGGTTCACTGTGATACCATCCGGGCGACCAATAAGAGCATCAGAGTTACGGGGCGTTAGGTAACGGGGCTCTCTTTCAGCTGGGCATCCAGCTGTGGTGAGGCTCCTCTTGATGATGTCGTTAACTTCATTGTGCCTCGAGTGCCATCCCCCTGTGCTCTGGAAGAGTAGGCCATGGCGGCCGTACCTGTCAGCCACCACCTCGCCGCAAATACACCTATATCTTGTGTGGATTGGGGCAGCAAGGCGGAGGGCCACTGCAATTCGGAGGGCGTGTGGTGTGAGACGCGTGCCAGTTGCCGACATTGGGGTTGCTAACAGGAAATCCCCTGCATGTGGTGCTGCTACTGCTGTGAGGCGAGCAATGTCGTGTTGTGTTGCTGCAGCACCCAGGCACTCTGCAGCAACTTGGTCTACAATGGGGCCATCCCAGCTGGATTGCTTGTGGGCTTTTGGGGATGGTCGTTGAAGTGATTGGCCTGCACGAGAGGCCCACTCTGTGGCACAGCGTGTAAAATTGGGATCATGTACACCTGCCAGCTGATGTAAGTGGGCAGGTAGAATTTCCTTCACAAGGTCGTCGGATGCTGATAAGGAGGACAGGAAGGCTGGAACAGCGATTTGCGTTGCTGTTCGAACTCCGAGGCCCCCAAGTCTTACGGGAAGAGAGGCTTGTTTCCACTGTAGGTCATCGAGAGAGAGGTTAAGGGCTTTTTCTAGCATTGATTTCAGTAACCGGTCATACTCACTTAGTTTTTGGCTACTGTAAGATGGTGAACACCTCAGAAAGTAGGTTAACCTGGGGAGGGACAGACATCTGATGATGAGGTAGAGTGCATCATGAGCATCAATATCCTCAATCCTCCCCATCCACCCATCCCTCCCACCCATCCATATATTTATATATATATATATATATATATATATATATATATATATATATATATATATATATATATATATATATATATATATATATATATATATATATATATATATATATATATATATGTGTTGTTATATTACCATGGTGATATTATAAACAACATGAATGATATTATGGCTGGAAATGGGAACAATCCCATTTTTGCATTAACGCAGGAGGAAATGATATTGGTCGAGTTAGGAGTGAGGAACTGATTCAGAGGTATAAAACAGCCATAGAATTAGTTAGGAGGAAGGGAGGAATCCCGATCATATGTGGCATTCTTCCAAGAAAGGGAGTGGGAAATGAAAGGATGTCGAGGGCACTTGGGTGTCAATTTCCGGCTGGAAGGATATTGCAAATCAAATGCAATATTTTTCATAGACAACTGGGAACACTTCTATGGAAGAAATGAAATGTATGCTCGTGATGGGGTGCATCTATCGAGAGCTGGGGTTGTTGCTGCTGCGAACTCGTTGGAAGAAGTGGTTAGAGGTGTTTGTTTGGGTTTAAACTGTTAGTAGATAGAGGTATGGGAATTGATTTGGAGGAAGGAGGTAATAAAAGTATGTGTTTGTGGGAGAAAGGAATTGGCAAAATGATCAGGGAAAGAGAAGGGCCTCAAAATAACAATTCACTTAGGGTATATTACACTAACAGTAGAAGTCTAAGAAATAAAATTAACGAATTAAATGCTCTTGTCTGCACAGAAAAAATAGATATTATTGCACTTACCGAAACGTGGATGAATATAGAAAATAGAGAACTATTAGCTGAATATCAAATATATGGATTTAAACTGTTTCGCACAGATAGATATATTAGACGAGGAGGTGGAGTAGCCATATATGTTAGGGACAATTTGAAATGTAGTCTCAAAGAGGGAATCAAAACAGAGCCACACACAGAAACTATTTGGATAGAATTAAACGAAAAAGCTAATAATATTATAATAGGAGTAATATATAGGCCACCAAATTTAGACAGAATGGAAGCAAAACACCTATGGGATGAAATATCTAGAGCATCTAGATCTAACAGTATTTATGTCATGGGTGACTTTAATTTTAGCAGAATAAACTGGTTGAACAAAACAGGGAATAGTGAAGCAGAAGATTTTCTAGAATTAATTGACGATTGCTTTCTTACGCAACACATTAAGGATCCAACACGGGAAAATAATATATTAGATTTAGTGTTAACTAACAGGGAAACGCAAATTAATGACATCGAAATAGGGAGTGAGCTAGGGAGCAGTGATCACAAAGAAATCAGATTTAGCATAGAATGGAATAGACCAGTAGGAGAAAATTCTGTTAAAGTGCCAGATTTTCGAAAAGCTGATTTTAATAGCCTAAGAAATTTTTTGGGTCAAATTGATTGGAAAGTCTTGGGTATGGGGTGTGGGCCGGTCTTGGAGCGAGACATGAACCCCGCGATAGGTGACTTAAATGGGGATTTCGA
The DNA here is from genome assembly GCF_040958095.1 of Procambarus clarkii. NCBI lineage: Eukaryota > Metazoa > Arthropoda > Malacostraca > Decapoda > Cambaridae > Procambarus > Procambarus clarkii. The sequence continues at coordinate 35,954,674 of NC_091155.1, read as the reverse complement.
TGTGGATTCAATATATAACTTATTTAAGAATATTCTAAACAAAGCACAGGAACGTAGTATACCATACAAATTGAATAGATCGAATACTAATGACCCAAAGTGGATAACAAAGAATTTGAGGAACCTTATAGGTAAAAAGAGAGCTTGGTACAAAAGGATTAAAAATGGGGAGGTCACTTTAGAACAGGAATTCATACAACTGGTTAGAAATATTAAAAAAGAGATAAGGAAAGCAAAAAGAAACTATGAAGTTCGCATAGCAGGGCAAGCAAAGACAAATCCTAAAGGGTTTTTTCAGTTATATCGTACTAAGACTAGGGAAAGGATAGGTCCATTAAAAACTGAGACAGGTCAAATAACAGATAGTGATGAAGAGATGAGTAGTATTTTTAATAAATATTTTGTATCTGTATTTACTAAAGAGGAACTTAACAATATGCCTTCAGCCGAACAAGTCTATGTGGGTGGGGACGAGGACAGGTTGACGAGTTTAGCAGTTACCAGGGAGGATGTTCTTAAACAAATAGTAAAACTCAAACCAAACAAATCCCCAGGGCCGGATGAAGTGTTTGCCAGGGTGCTTAAAAAATGCAAAGAGGAGCTTTGTGACCCACTGTCAACCATATTTAATAAATCAATAGAGTCAGGCAGAGTGCCAGAGTTTTGGAAAGTTGCTAATGTGATACCAGTTTTTAAGAAAGGAGATAGATCACTTGCGTCTAACTATCGACCAATTAGCCTAACGTCTATTGTGGAAAAGTTACTCGAATCTATAATAGCAAATAAAATTCGTCTTCATCTTGAAAAACATAAATTAATAATTGAGTCACAGCATGGTTTTGTAAATGGCCGTTCATGTTTAACAAATTTTTATCTTTTTATTCTAGCATAGTTGAGGCAGTTGATAGTGGTAAGGATTGTGATGTTGTGTACCTTGACTTTAGCAAAGCTTTTGATACAGTGCCACATGAAAGACTGATTAAAAAGATAGGGTCTCATGGTATTGGGGGTGCTATATTAAGCTGGATTAGGGCATGGCTATACCAAAGGAAACAGAGAGTTAGTATAAATGGAGTCAAGTCAGAGTGGGAAAATGTTGTAAGTGGAGTGCCTCAAGGCTCTGTCCTGGGACCTCTGTTGTTTATAATATATATATATGATTTAGATTCATTTATTTATCATTTAGATTCAGGCTAGGTAATGATGATAGAGTTACAAGATACGAGCTAGATGGTGTTGAGATTGCGAAGTCGGATTGCGAAAGGGATCTGGGAGTTATGATTAGTAAGAATTTAAAACAAAAGGATCAATGCATGAATGTTCGTAATAAGGCGAATAGGACACTGGGATTTATTAATCGAAGCGTTAGTAACAAGACACCTGGTGTGGTTCTTAAGCTATATCTTGCTCTGGTTAGGCCCCATTTAGATTATGCAGTTCAGTTTTGGTCGCCGTATTATAGAATGGATATAAATTCACTTGAACGTGTCCAACGTAGGATGACTAAGTTAATTCCCCAAATTAGAAATCTTTCATATGAAGAAAGATTAACAAAGCTTAAGTTGCATTCACTGGAAAGGCGAAGAGTTAGGGGTGACATGATACAGGTTTACAAGTGGATGAATGGACATAACAGAGGGGATATTAATAGGGTATTAAAAATATCAACACAAGACAGAACACGAAACAATGGGTATAAATTGGATAAGTTTAGATTTAGGAAAGACTTGGGTAAATACTGGTTCAGTAACAGGGTTGTTGATTTGTGGAACCAATTGCCGCATAAGGGATCTGGGAGGATCCAAAATCACTTACGTCCTCTAATTACCCAACACAAAGCTGCTATTAGAACAATATCCAACTCTGGCCCAAACATCACTCGGTACCCCTACTCAAATCTCTGAATATGTTAGATATTAAGTCACTGCACATTCTCTCATGTGTATTATACATATATAAAACGCTAAACTATAATGCCAATCCTGATCTTAAAAGCTTCATTGAAGGTTGTAACAGAACCCATGAGCACCACACCAGAAATAAATACAGTTTTGATATTCCTAGAGTACGTCTTAATCAAACTAGAAATGCTCTGCAAATCAAGGGGCCCAGAATGTGGAATGACCTTCCCAACCATGTTAAAGACTGTACCTCTCTCAACCAGTTTAAGATAAAAACTAAACACTACCTAATAAATTCCCTGTAATCTACCTCACTCCTCTATTGTCAACCCATGTCTGTTATTTTCTTTTTTTTTTAATCAACACTGTTTGTCAACCTATTGTATTTGTGCTACTTTTTCAGTCATGTTTCCCCTTTTTTTTATCTTTATTTGTATTTGTTCTCAACACTTTTTATTCTTTATGCTCAATTAGTATTAAGTTCTAGATATTAATGTTTTTCTTGCCCGAAACGCATTGCGTAATAGTGGCTTTAGGCATTGTATGTACTAGCTCTATCTATATATCAATCCATTAATGTAACATCACTTGTATGTATATACCTTACCTGAATAAACATCTGAATCTGAATCTGAATCTGATAACGTGGTGGAGGTGGAAACTCCAACACTCCATAGTGTTGGAGTTTCAGAAGGTTATTATGGTTAACAGTGTCAAAACACTTGCATAAGTCAACAAACAAACCTATGAAGAGCTCATTTTTATTAAGTACTGCATGTAATAATTTAGGCACATTAATAAGAGCATTGTTGGTGCTTTTATTGGTCCTGAAGCCACACTGTATTATCGCACGAGGATAACCTCAATAAATTCCTCTCCCTATGTGATCTAACAAACTGACCCCATTAGTGCCTCAACTTAATTATCCCATTGTTACCAATAATATTACCAATAATAAACTATATTGTTTTAATTTGCCTAGATGACAAATTGCAAGCCGTGGTTTGGCCACAGGGCGGCAAAAACTGTAGTTCTTTGACCTTTAATATGTGGTTAGTAAAAAATTCTTGACAATGTGAATATTCTAGAAGTTTCTACCCGAATCCAGGGCAAGAAATGCATGACTATATAAAAAGTTCCGATACTTGTGGAACAAAGTTTGCATTCACAGTTAAAGGAGGTAAACTGTGATCATTATCATAGCAATATGGAAGTTGTAGTGAAGGACCTGGTGACTCTAGTGGGAGCCCTGAGGACAGAGTTGGACTCTGCGGGAGGAGGTGCGTCAGCTGAAAGAACAACGAGAAGTAACGAAGGAGGAGACCAGTAGTAAAGAGACCTCGTCTTGGAGAGTTGTGAAAGTCAGGGGCCTTAAGAAGACTTTGATAAAGCCGCCTTCAAACGCCATAGCAACTTCTAATTCATTTGACGTTTTGGAGGACGAGTGCTGTGGAGAGACTGCGGATCGCGCAAAAGGGAAAGCAACGAAGAGCAAGGAAGCGCAGGCCCCTCAGAGAGTAAAGGAAGTACCAAAGCAAACCTTAGTTGTGGGAGATTCCCAGATAAGGTATTTGGATAGAACGTTTTGTGCTAGAGATAGGGGGAACAGGTTAAGGGTTTGCTATCCCGGAGCTGGCATTGGTGATATTATAAACAACATGAATGATATTATGGCTGGAAATGGGAACAATCCTATTATTTGCATTAGCGTGGGAGGAAATGATGTTGGTCGAGTTAGGAGTGAGGAACTGATTCAGAGGTATAAAACAGCCATAGAATTAGTTAGGAGCAAGGGAGGAATCCCGATCATATGTGGCATTCTTCCAAGAAAGGGAGTGGGAAATGAATGGATATCGAGGGCACTTGGTGTCAATTGCCGGCTGGAAAGATATTGCAAATCAAATGCAATATCTTTCATAGACAACTGGGAACACTTCTATGGAAGAAATGAAATGTATGCTCGTGATGGGGTGCATCTATCGAGAGCTGGGGTTGTTGCTGTTGCGAACTCGTTGGAAGAAGTGGTTAGAGGTGTTTGTTTGGGTTTAAACTGTTAGTAGATAGAGGTATGGGAATTGATTTGGAGGAAGGAGGTAATAAAAGTATGTGTTTGTGGGAGAAAGGAATTGGCAAAACGATCAGGGAAAGAGAAGGGCCGCAAAATAACAATTCACTTAGGGTATATTACACTAACAGTAGAAGTCTAAGAAATAAAATTAACGAATTAAATGCTCTTGTCTGCACAGAAAAAATAGATATTATTGCACTTACCGAAACGTGGATGAATGTAGAAAATAGAGAACTATTAGCTGAATATCAAATATATGGATTTAAACTATTTCACACAGATAGATATATTAGACGAGGAGGTGGAGTAGCCATATATGTTAGGGACAACTTGAAATGTAGTCTCAAAGAGGGAATCAAAACAGAGCCACACACAGAAACTATTTGGATAGAATTAAACGAAAAAGCTAATAATATTATAATAGGAGTAATATATAGGCCACCAAATTTAGACAGAATGGAAGCAAAACACCTATGGGATGAAATATCTAGAGCATCTAGATCTAACAGTATTTATGTCATGGGTGACTTTAATTTTAGCAGAATAAACTGGTTGAACAAAACAGGGAATAGTGAAGCAGAAGATTTTCTAGAATTAATTGACGATTGCTTTCTTACGCAACACATTAAGGATCCAACACGGGAAAATAATATATTAGATTTAGTGTTAACTAACAGGGAAACGCAAATTAATGACATCGAAATAGGGAGTGAGCTTGGGAGCAGTGATCACAAAGAAATCAGATTTAGCATAGAATGGAATAGACCAGTAGGAGAAAATTCTGTTAAAGTGCCAGATTTTCGAAAAGCTGATTTTAATAGTCTAAGAAATTTTTTGGGTCAAATTGATTGGAAAGTCTTGGGTATGGGGTTTGGGCCGGTCTTGGAGCGAGACATGAACCCAGCGATAGGTGACTTAAATGGGGATTTCGATGTGGATTCAATATATAACTTATTTAAGAATATTCTAAACAAAGCACAGGAACGTAGTATACCATACAAATTGAATAGATCGAATACTAATGACCCAAAGTGGATAACAAAGAATTTGAAGAACCTTATAGGTAAAAAGAGAGCTTGGTACAAAAGGATTAAAAATGGGGAGGTCACTTTAGAACAGGAATTCGTACAACTGGTTAGAAATGTTAAAAAAGAGATAAGGAAAGCAAAAAGTAACTATGAAGTTCGCATAGCAGGGCAAGCAAAGTCAAATCCTAAAGGTTTTTTTCAGTTATATCGTACTAAGACTAGGGAAAGGATAGGTCCATTAAAAACTGAGACAGGTCAAATAACAGATAGTGATGAAGAGATGAGTAGTATTTTTAATAAATATTTTGTATCTGTATTTACTAAAGAGGAACTTGACAATATGCCTTCAGCCGAACAAGTCTATGTGGGTGGGGACGAGGACAGGTTGACGAGTTTAGCAGTTACCAGGGAGGATGTTCTTAAACAAATAGTAAAACTCAAACCAAACAAATCCCCAGGGCCGGATGAAGTGTTTGCCAGGGTGCTTAAAGAATGCAAAGAGGAGCTTTGTGACCCACTGTCAACCATATTTAATAAATCAATAGAGTCAGGCAGAGTGCCAGAGTTTTGGAAAGTTGCTAATGTGATACCAGTTTTTAAGAAAGGAGATAGATCACTTGCGTCTAACTATCGACCAATTAGCCTAACGTCTATTGTGGGAAAGTTACTCGAATCTATAATAGCAAATAAAATTCGTCTTCATCTTGAAAAACATAAATTAATAATTGAGTCGCAACATGGTTTTATAAATGGCCGTTCATATTTAACAAATTTGTTATCTTTTTATTCTAGCATTGTTGAGGCAGTTGATAGTGGTAAGGATTGCGATGTTGTATACCTTGACTTTAGCAAAGCTTTTGATACAGTGCCACATGAAAGACTGATTAAAAAGATAGAGTCTCATGGTATTGGGGGTGCTATATTAAGCTGGATTAGGGCATGGCTATACCAAAGGAAACAGAGAGTTAGTATAAATGGAATCAAGTCAGAGTGGGAAAATGTTGTAAGTGGAGTGCCTCAAGGCTCTGTCCTGGGACCTCTGTTGTTTATAATATATATAAATGATTTAGATTCAGGTTTGAGTAGCAACATTTGCAAATTTGCCGATGATACGAAAATCGGTAGGGAAATTAATTCGGAGGAGGACTCACTATCACTTCAAGTTGATCTAGATAGGGTTTTGAAATGGTCAAAGGATTGGCAGATGCAGTTTAATGCTGATAAATGTAAAGTTCTGAGGTTAGGTAATGATGATAGAGTTACAAGATACGAGCTAGATGGTGTTGAGATTGCGAAGTCGGATTGCGAAAGGGATCTGGGAGTTATGATTAGTAAGAATTTAACATAAGAACATAAAAACATAAGAACATAAGAACAAAGGTAACTGCAGAAGGCCTATTGGCCCATACGAGGCAGCTCCTATTCTATAACCACCCAATCCCACTCATATACTTGTCCAACCCGTGCTTGAAACAATCGAGGGACCCCACCTCCACAATGTTACGCGGCAATTGGTTCCACAAATCAACAACCCTGTTACTGAACCAGTATTTACCCAAGTCTTTCCTAAATCTAAACTTATCCAATTTATACCCATTGTTTCGTGTTCTGTCCTGTGTTGATACTTTTAATACCCTATTAATATCCCCCCGGTTATGTCCATTCATCCACTTGTAAACCTCTATCATGTCACCCCTAACTCTTCGCCTTTCCAGTGAATGCAACTTAAGCTTTGTTAATCTTTCTTCATATGAAAGATTTCTAATTTGGGGAATTAACTTAGTCATCCTACGCTGGACACGTTCAAGTGAATTTATATCCATTCTATAATATGGCGACCAAAACTGAACTGCATAATCTAAATGGGGCCTAACTAGAGCAAGATATAGCTTGAGAACCACACCAGGTGTCTTGTTACTAACGCTGCGATTAATAAATCCAAGTGTCCGATTTGCCTTATTACGAACATTTATGCATTGATCCTTTTGTTTTAAATTCTTACTAATCATAACTCCCAGATCCCTTTCGCAATCCGACTTCGCAATCACAACACCATCTAGCTCGTATCTTATTTATTTATTTATTTATTTATTTATTTATGCATATACAAGAATGTACATAAGGAATGTAAGGATACAAATATGGTAATTACAGTCTTGTAAAGCCACTAGCACGCGCAGCGTTTCGGGCAGGTCCTTAATCTAAGAAAATTTTAAGGAGGTAAATACTTGCAAAGTTTATAGACAAAAAAATGAAAACAGATTACATAGAATGAAAAAAAAAGAAGATGAGAGAAAATTATAGGTACAGTATATTAAAGCACATAGGTAGCTATGATTGATTGCAATGACAGCTTAAAATGGTAGTTGACAACAAATTGGTAGGCACAATACAGCAGAAACAATATATGATTGATTGCAATGACAGCTTGAATGGTAGTTGACAAAAATTGGTAGTCACAATACAGCATATGGCTAGCACATAAAAGAAGACAGCAATGAACACAATGATAAGGTTGTTTGATATTACATAAAAATTAGGAGATTGGGTAACACTAGGTACAGAGCAAATTTAAAGCTCAGTGTAGGAAACTAAATAGATGAAGTTAGGTACTTTTTGGTTTTGCTTTTAAATAAGGCAAAAGTTTTACAGTTTTTCAATTCACTAGGGAGTGAGTTCCATAGACTAGGTCCCTTAATTTGCATAGAGTGTTTACACAGATTAAGTTTGACCCTGGGGATATCAAAGAGATATTTATTTCTGGTGTGGTGATAATGGGTCCTATTACATCTGTCCAGGGAGAGTTTCAGAGCATGGTTTGCATTTAAGAACAGGGTTTTGTAAATGTAGTTGACACAAGAGAATGTGTGGAGGGAGTTAATATTTAGCAAGTTTAGGGATTTAAACAAGGGAGCTGAGTGTTGTCTGAAAGCAGAGTTAGTTATTATTCTGATAGCAGATTTTTGCTGTGTGATGATGGGCTTAAGGTGGTTTGCAGTGGTAGACCCCCATGCACAGATACCATAATTAAGATAGGGGTAGATTAGTGCATAATATAGTGAGAGGAGAGCAGAGTTAGGAACATAATATCTGATTTTGGAGAGTATACCAACTGTCTTAGAGACTTTCTTAGTTATGTGTTGAATGTGGGTGCTGAAGTTGAGTCTCTTGTCTAGGAATAGGCCAAGAAACTTGCCATCATTTTTATTACTGATGTTAATGTTGTCTATCTGTAGCTGAATTGCATTTGATGATTTGCTTCCAAATAAGATGTAGTAAGTCTTTTCGATGTTTAATGTTAGTTTGTTCGTTGACATCCATAAGTGGACTTTTTTTAATTCATTATTCACAACATTATTTAGTGTATGTGGGTTGAGGTTTGAGTAGATAAGGGTAGTATCGTCAGCAAACAATATAGGTTTGAGAATATTAGAGACATTAGGCAGATCGTTTATATATATAAGAAATAGAAGAGGTCCTAAGATGCTGCCCTGTGGCACTCCAACGGTAATTGGTAGAGTGGAAGAAGTTGTATCATTGATGGTTACATATTGGTGTCTGTCACTAAGATAGGATCGGATGTAGTCAAGGGCAAGGCCTCGGATTCCATAATGCTGGAGTTTAAGTAAGAGGTAGTTGTGATTAACAGTATCAAAGGCTTTTCTTAGGTCAATGAAGAGTCCAATCGGAAACTCATTTTTGTCAAGGGCTGAGTAGATAATGTCAAGGAGACTAATGATTGCATCATTGGTGCTCTTTTGGGACCGGAAGCCAAACTGGCAGGGGCTGAGTATGTCGAATTTTACGAGGTAGGAATAGAGCTGTTTGTAAATAATTTTTTCAAATATTTTTGATAGAATGGGTAGATTTGATATTGGTCTATAATTGTTTATGTCCGCCGGATTGCCTCCTTTATGGACTGGCGTTACTCTTGCTTTTTTGAGGATATCAGGGAAGGTGTGATACTCTATAGATTTGTTGAACAGTAGTGCTATGGGTGGGGCAAGGGCATGGGAGGCTCTCTTGTACACAATGGACGGAATTTCACTGGTGTTCCCTGTCTTGGTTTTTAGAGAATGTATGATGGACACAACATCTGCCGGGCTGATTGGTGAAAGGAGAAGAGAGTTTGGATAGCTGCCTGAGAGATATGTGTTAATATGTGTCTGAGTCTGTGGGATTTTACTGGCAAGATTAGCACCAACCGATGAAAAGAAACTGTTAAATTCATTTGCCATTTCTAAGTCAGTTGACGGTATACCCCCATCCTTGTAGAGTTTTATTTGGTTATGTGAGTGTTGTTTAGTTCCTAGGATACTAGAGATAGTTTTCCAAGTGCTTTTCATGTTGCCTTTTGCTTCATTGAATCTATTCACATAATATGCAAGTTTTGCCTTTCTTATGATACTGGTAAGCATTGATGAGTACCTTTTAGCTACTTCCTTTGAAACTAGGCCAATCCTAACTTTCTTTTCATATTCATGTTTCTTGTTGATTGAGTTGAGAATGCCACTTGTGAGCCATGGATTGTTTAATCTTTTGTCAGTTAGTTGCTTGGTAAGGAGGGGACAATGAATGTTGTAGAGGCTTAGAGTTTTGGAGATGAAGAGGTTAGCTAATGAATTTATATCATGGGTATTATTGAATTCAGAATCCCAGTTAATATTGTAAAGTGCCTCTGTAAGATTGTCTAAAGCTGATTCACTGTGTAGCCTAAATGAAAGTTTCTTGCTTTTTGGTGGCGTTATGTCCATGTTCGCTATGAGAAAGGTAGGATAGTGGTCAGTTGTTCTGTCGTAGATTATACCAGATACAAGGGGAGCTGTTATGTTTGTCCATATGTGGTCCAAGGTAGTGGCTGATGTTTGAGTGACTCGGGTAGGTTTGGTGATTGTGGGGATTAGCATACAGGAGTTCATGCTGTTAAGGAAATAGTTAACTTGAGAGCAATTTTGTTGACCCAGGTCAATATTAAAGTCTCCTCCCAGAATGAAGTGGTTTTTGTTGAGATTGTTGTTTATAATAAGATTCCTTAGGTTGTCTGAGAAAGAAGCTATGTTAGTATTGGGAAATCTATAGATGGCTCCAATAGTCAAAGAAGATTTAAGGGATTTAATTGAAAACTGAGCAAAAGTATATTCACAGTAGTCATCTCTGTCACTAATAACACTGTTGCAGATAAATGTATCTCGGTAATATATAGCTGTGCCACCACCTTTTTTATTAGGCCTACAGTTATGAATGGCTTTATAACCAGCTAAGTTGTAGAGTTGGGTATAGTCTTTATTTAGCCAAGTTTCTGTTAAAATAATGAACGATAGGTTAGTACCTATTGCTGTGAGTAATGCATTTAAATCGTCAAAATGTTTACCAAGTGATCTAACATTTTGGTTATAAACTGATAGACAGGTGCTATTTTGAAGTTTGTTTTTAGCCTGGTGTGCTGTGAAATACTTGCAATAATGATGATCAATGTGCTGGTTGGTGTAGATATGAGACAGAAGATTTTGATCAGGATCAATATCAGTGTGCATAGGATGCAGAGGGATCACGATACAAGATACACGATAAAGCAAAACACAAGAATAAAAGCAAATACAATAAAATAGTAACAATTTAGAAGTAAAATAAAGATCCAATAGATAGCCAGGGAGGACACAGAAGTTACATAAAATAAAAAAAACAAAAAATCAGTAGAGACTGACAATATAAATGTAAAATAAAAAATAATAAGAAAAATTATAATCTTAAAAAAAAAAAAAAAAAATGATCTTGAAGATAATTAGCTTAGTAATGGTTAATTAACAGGGTAATAAAAAGCCCTAGGTTTAGTGACAAGGGGATTAACTAAGAACAAATAATTAAGAGTATAAAACAGGCAAAGATGACAAACAAAAAAAAATAAAAAAATAAAAATAAAAATAAACACCTTTGGAAAGGAAAGGCAGAGCTTAAGTACACTTTGGTTGTATGTGAGACTACAAATTATGTTCTGGTTATTCAGCTGATATCCCACAGTCATCCAGGAAAGAAGTGAGATGTGCTTCAGTGGTTATGACATAAGTTTTTCCAGAGTCAGTCTTCCTAGCTATTATTTTACCATCGCGCACAAAACAATGTTTAATAGCAGTGGATCTATTGCAAATTCCACGTAGTTTAAATAAGAGATTTTGTCTGAATCTGGTAAGACATTCGTTCACATAAACCTTGGATTTCATAGCGACTGCAGTAGTGATAAGGTCTGACTTGCGGGAGCAGCTATCTAACTTCACCCTTATCTTTCTGTTGTTTGTACCAGATGATTTGGCACCCACTCTATAAGCTGACTTAATGTCTCTTGCTTCAATTGAATAATTCAACTTAGTACGCAATTCCTGGATCACAATGTCTTGTAACTCTATCATCATTACCTAACCTACCATCATTAGGTAATCATTACCTAACCTATCATCATTACCTAACCATTAAAACAAAAGGATCAATGCATAAATGTTCGTAATAAGGCGAATCGGACACTTGGATTTATTAATCGCAGCGTTAGTAACAAGACACCTGGTGTGGTTCTCAAGCTATATCTTGCTCTAGTTAGGCCCCATTTAGATTATGCAGTTCAGTTTTGGTCGCCATATTATAGAATGGATATAAATTCACTTGAACGTGTCCAGCGTAGGATGACTAAGTTAATTCCCCAAATTAGAAATCTTTCATATGAAGAAAGATTAACAAAGCTTAAGTTGCATTCACTGGAAAGGCGAAGAGTTAGGGGCGACATGATAGAGGTTTACAAGTGGGTGAATGGACATAACAAAGGGGATATTAATAGGGTATTAAAAGTATCAACACAAGACAGAACACGAAACAATGGGTATAAATTGGATAAGTTTAGATTTAGGAAAGACTTGGGTAAATACTGGTTCAGTAACAGGGTTGTTGATTTGTGGAACCAATTGCCGCGTAACATTGTAGAGGTGGGGTCCCTCGATTATTTCAAGCGCGGGTTGGACAAGTATATGAGTGGGATTGGGTGGTTATAAATAGGAGCTGCCTCGTGTGGGCCAACGGGCCTTCTGCAGTTGCCTTTGTTCTTATGTTCTTATGTAAACCTTTGTGTCTTGTTTGCCAAGTGCCATTCAGTCATTACAAAGCCAGGAACTTGAAACGCCAGTATGGACCCAATCACAAAAACTTTTCGTATGATTATCCACCTAAATCAGACTTAAGGAAAAATAAGTTAAATGAGTTAAAATCATCAATAATAGCCAGCAGACACTGTTGACATTATTCAGTAAGGAAGCTGTGGCTCTCAATTGGTTCTCCTGCAGCTCTCAGACATCTGAGGTTTATCATTTGCAGCTCTTACAGTAAGCAAGTTTGGCCACCCCTGCCATAAAGGCTACTCCTATACCTGGTAAAACAGGCCTATAATAATCATACATACCAATTATGCAATGACTAAATTTAGGCTTATATCTACAAATTAATAATCATTACACTGTAATTTATAGTTAGAAATACTTATTAATCAAAGATATTGAGAATAATGCAAATAACCAGCAAACACAGAACGTTTGTGGACGTTTTTAAATGGTGCCACAAAGGTAATACTGTAACTTTTGACATAAATACGTATATCTGACATTCTTAAAACCAAAGGATATAACTAAAAACATATATTCTTGAGACACAGTTTTTTAAGATTTATGTAAAAATTTAAAAATAATAGTAAATGCTATGGTATTATAATGTTTTCATGCTTTATATTTAAGAATAAATAATTTTCAGTCAACATTTAGTTTTTTTTGTTTACTTTCTGTAAAGCTATCCAATTTACGTTCTTATAACATAAATATAACATTTATATGACGTCAGTATAACGTTATTTACACGACATCATTACGTTATTATGATGTTATATTAACGTATAATTCCTGTATGAAAACCAGAATATATATTGAACTTTATGTTTTAAACCTTGTAAAGTTATCATAAAACTTGGAATAAGACGGTAAGCATGCTTTACTTATGAAAATATACAAACAAATCAACAAAAACATTTTAACATAAAAAGCATAAACATAACATAAATTGATTGCATGCATGGGAGTTAACTGGAACTCTGTAATATTGCATACATGAACCTTAAGGTACAAACCCAGTGTATTTACTCATGCAGTTCTTTCCTAAATCTAAATTTTTCCAATTTTTACACTTTGTTTCGAGTTCTGTCTTGTGTTGCTACTTTTAATACCCCATTAATGTCCCCTTTGTTATGTCCATTTATCCCATTGTGCACCTCTACCATATGTCACTCCTAATTCTTTGCTTTTCTAGAGAATGTAATATAAGCTTTGACAATCTTTCTTCATATGACAGGTTAACAGGTAGAACAAAGATTACCATTTATATATGGATAACTATTATAAGTCGGTTTGAATGAGTGAATTGCTGCTTGAAGATAGGTATATACACGTGTGGTACTATCAGATTGCATCGTGGTGAGCCTAAAACCCTTCAGATCCAAGCAAAGGGTAAAATGCCAGCAGATACAATTTCGAACACATTGATACCAAAATGAAAGACATATGACGAGAATTGAGGTAACCAAAGTGAAAAGAGTGTTCACATTACATTGCACTAGAGTGCTCCCGGGTTACTTTCTCTCACTTTCTCTGTTTTGTGCGGATGGTACACCTTGCTTTTGGAGTTTATATGCACTTAAACCTGTAGATAATTCTATTGCTAACACATTGATACCAAAATGAAAGACCTAGGATGACAATTGGGGTGACCAAAATGAAAAGAGTGTATACATTTTATCGCTCTTGTGCGCTCCCTGGTAACACACTCTCGCCTACTCTGTTTGTTGCGGATGGTAAGCCGGGCTTTTGGAGTTTATATGCCTTTAGTCCTGTAGAGAATTCTATTGCGAACACATTGATGCCAAATTGAAAAACCTAGGATGGGAATTGAGGTAACAAAGTTGAAAAGGGTATACACTTTTCAGTATTATCACACTCTCTAATGTAATGAGAGTTGCTTGAGGGTGGCTCAGCTTTCTTTTTCTGGTACCCTTGGCCTACATTCATCTTGTCGGCGGGTGGAGCGCGCTGCTCTCTTTGACATTATATGCACATAGTTCTGTTGGGAATTCTATTGCGAACGCATTGATACCAAAATGAAAGACATAGGAAGAGAATTAAGGTGACAAAGTTGAAAAGAGTATACACTTTTCAGTATTTCCGCGCACTACCAGGGAATGTCCAAAAAAAAATGGAGAGAGTGGAGGGGTAACTTGCCCAAAACGCGAAAGTGTTTGGGGAGATTAACTTTCGTTCAATACTATTATGCAAAAGGAGCCACACATCTATGGTTCATCCAATAAAATCAGCAGACTTCTAGATGTTACTACTGCTCGGCTTAGACTCGGTTACAAGTATTTCTGGGAATTCTCATTATCTGCCGATGTAGACCTGACCAAATGTTAACTGTCAACAAAATTATTTGCACACCCCTCCGTCACTATGTGATAGTGAATTCAGAGACAATTCTATAACCAATGTACCAACGATGTGTCAATATTTCATTCAAAATGATCTGGTACCAGAAATTTTAGCCAAATATCCCCAGTTTGCTAACTGTAAGTAGTAACTAAGTGATTGTAACCTATCCACCGCTGCCCACTGGATGGGGAGCGGTGTGCAGGACAAACATATCAATTGTGACACTAGCTCTCCACATATGTCAGTTGCTTAATTTAGAAACTGTACTTGTGATCGATCTCGAACCCATTGTTGATGTGACGACTTATACTGAATTTTGTAACTAGCTCATCAAGATTGTAACTTGCTTAGCTAAATGAATTGTGGGGTTCAGTCCCTGAGCCCATTATGTGCCTCTGCAACCCTTTCCACTACCGCCCACAAGATGGGTATGGGGTGCATAATAAACGAACTAAACTAACTTTAAGGCATCCTGAAAGAAAGCTTGGAGGGCTTGAAAAATTGCAGAACGAAGCCTTGAGGATAATCCTTGGGTGCCCTCGTACCACAAAGATACTTAATATGAGAAAGGAACTTAATATTCCGAGCGTTGTTTATCGTGTTACTGAAAATAACTGTCAAATTGGTATAAAAATGCTTAGGCTAGCTCATCCTAACCGTTGCACAGAAGCCCTCCAGAATTTCTTTATTGAATGTAAACATTGTTTCAAATAGATAAATAAAATTGGAACTGAACTCAGAAAGTATCAGATTTATAATTTGTACCAAGAGAGACAACAATAGCACTTTCCTGCACTGTAGGAAATTACACCCTTTTCAATTTTAATCCCTCCCTTTCCATCAAAGGAGCAAATTAGAGATCAGTCCCAGCTTTGTTTTGAGGCAAAGCTCAACGTCTTAAGCCATATTGATGCTCTGTCCACAGAGCATTCTCTCTCTCAATTCATATACACTGAAGGTTTCCTAGAGTGCCCAACGGGTGCAGCTGGAAGTGCAGTTGTCCTGGCAATAGGATATGACTTATATTTTGAGTGGGGAGTCCGTATAAACAACTGGGCCTCTACCCTTCAGACTGAACTATTTGCCTTGCTCCTTGCACTGAAATGTGTACAAGTATCCAAACTTGATACATTAATTGTAAGTGACTCTTTATCATCCTTAATTGCTCTCAACTCTTTAAGACATAACTGTAACATGCTTGTGTCTGAAGCTAGACACAAATACAATAACAACTTGAGGAACCTTATCATAAACAATAATCTCAACAAAAATCACATAGTTCTCAGAGGTGATTTCAATATTGACCTAGGGCTACAAAATAACCCTCAAGTAGACTATTTCCTCAACAGCATGAATTCCTGTATGCTCATCCCCGCAATCACCAGGCCCACCCGAGTCACTCAAACATCTGCGACTACCCTGGATCACTGATGGACCAGCATAACAGCTCCTCTTACATCAAGTATAATCACTGACAGAACAACTGACCACTATCCTACCTTCCTTGTAGCGAACATGGCCATAACACCACCAGGTAACAAGAAAATTACCTTTAGGTTACAATGTGAAGCGGCAATAGGCAATCTCACAAATGCCCTCCACAATGTAAACTGGGAATCTAAATTTATCAATACACAGGATAATAATTCGTTAACTAGCCTCTTTCCAAAATTTAAAGCCTTTACAATACTTATTGTCCTCTCCTCACCAAGCAAGTAACTGGCAAAAAGGTTAAATAATCCCTGGCTCACTAATGGCATACTTAAAGCAATCGACAAGAAACATGAATATGAAAAAACTTAGGATTGGCCTAGTTGGAAAAGAAGTAGTTAAGAGGTACTCATCAGTGCTTACCAGTATAATAAGAGCAAAGCGTTCCTATTACGAGAATAGATTCAAAGAAGCAAAAGGCAACATAAAAAGCACATGGAGAGCCATCTCTTCCATCCTAGGAGCTAAACAACATTTACATAATAAGATAAAAATCTCCAAGGATGGTTATACACCTGCAACAGATCTTGAAACAGCAACTGAATTTAATAGCTTCTTTTCATCGTTTGGTGCTCACCTTGCCCGAAAAATCCCAGAGACTCAGACATATGTTACCACATATCTTTCACGCAGCTATCCAAACTCTCTTCTCTCTCCGGTCAGCCCTACAGATGTTGTGTCCATCATTCACTCGCTAAAACCCAAAGCTGGGAACATTAGTGAAATACCATCGATGGTACACAGGCGTGCCTCCCATGCCCTTGCACCATCCATAGCACTGCTGTTCAACAAATCCCTAGAGTGTCATACCTTCCCTGATATCCTTAAAAAAACAAGAGTAACGCCAGTTCATAAAGGAGGTAACACGGCAGACATAAATAATTACAGACCCATATCGAATCTACCTATATTATCAAAAATATTTTTTTTTTTTTTTTACAAACAGCTCTACTCCAATCTTGTAAAATTCAATATACTAAGTCCCTGTCAGTTTGGCTTCCGCTCCCAAAAGAGTACCAATGATGCTATTGTTAGTCTGCTTGACTTAATCTTCTTAGCCCTTGACAAAAGTGAGTTTCCAATTGAACTCTTCATCGGCCTGAGAAAGGCCTTTGATACTGTTAACCATAACTACCTCTTACTTAAATTCCACCATTATGGAATCCGTGGCCTTGCCCTGAACTATATCCGATCCTATCTTAGTAACAGACACCAATATGAAGCCATCAATGATATAACCTCTCCCACTCTACCACTTACCGTAAAGGTGCCACAGAGCAGCATCCTAGGACCCTCCTGTTTCTTATATACATCAATGATCTCCCTAATGTCTCTAACATACTTAAACCTATATTGTTGGGTGATGATACTACTCATCTACTCTGACCCCAACCCACTCCTGTTAAATAATGTTGTAAACAATTAATTAAAAAAAGTCTACTTGTGGATGTCAACCAACAAACCTCACACAAAACATAGAAAAGACCTACTATATCTTATTTGGAAACAAATCAACAAATGCAATTCAGCTTCAGATAGATAATGTAAACATTAGCAATAAAAATGATGGAAAGTTTCTTAGCCTATACTTAGACAAGAGACTCAACTTCCGCACCCATATACAACACATAACTAAAAAGGTTTCTAAAACAGTTGGTATACTGTTTAAGATCAGATATTATGTACCCTACTCTGCTCTCCTCTCACTCTATTATGCACTTATCTATCCCTATCATTCTTATGGTGTTTGTGCTTGGGGTTCAACCTCTGCAAACTACCTCAAGCCCATCATCATCCAGTAAAAATCTGCTATCAGGACAATAACTAACTCTACCTTCAGACAACACACAGCTCCCTTGTTCAAATCCTTAAACATGCTAAACAAATTCACTCCATACATTCTCCTGTGTAAATTACGTTTATAAAGCCCTTTTTCTAACTGCAAACCCTGTTCTGAAACTCTTCCTGGACAGATGTAATAGAACACATGGCCACGTCCCCACCAGACATAAATATCGCTTTGATATCTCCAGAGTCAAACTTGCTGACGACACAACCTTCATTTACTCCAGTCCCGACCCCCTTGCTCTAAATGCCACAGTAAATACTGAGCTAGAGAAAGTCCATCTTTGGCTAACTGCCAACAAACTCACCCTTAACATTGACAAAACGTTTTATATTCTGTTTGGCAATAAATCCTCTAATCAGATAAATCTCAAAATAAACAATACCCAAATTTGTAACAAATTAGATGGCAAATTCCTTG
The DNA here is from genome assembly GCF_040958095.1 of Procambarus clarkii. NCBI lineage: Eukaryota > Metazoa > Arthropoda > Malacostraca > Decapoda > Cambaridae > Procambarus > Procambarus clarkii. The sequence goes on along the minus strand of NC_091155.1, from coordinate 35,936,420 downwards.
GCGTTCTCATCGACCACAAGCTGAATTTCCAGGGTCACATTCTAAATATATCAAAAAAAGTTTCAAAAACTGTTGGCATTCTTTCTAAGATCAGATATTATGTACCCCGCCCTGCCCTGGTTACTCTCTATTACTCCCTCATCTATCCATACCTCAACTATGGTATTTGTGCTTGGGGTTCTACTACCCAAAATCATTTACGTCCTCTCATTACCCAACACAAAGCTGCTATTAGGACAATAACCAACTCTGGCCCCAGACATCACTCGGTACCCTTACTCAAATCTCTGAATATGTTAGATATTAAGTCACTGCACATTCTCTCTTGTGTATTATACATATATAAAACGCTGAACTGTAATGCCAATCCTGACCTCAAAAGCTTCATTGAAGGTTGTAACAGAACCCATGAGCACCACACCAGGAATAAATACAGTTTTGATATTCCTAGAGTACGACTTAATCAAACTAGAAATGCTCTACAAATCAAGGGACCCAGAATGTGGAATGACCTTCCCAACCATGTTAAAGACTGTACCTCTCTCAATCAGTTTAAGATAAAAACTAAACACTACCTAATAAATTCCCTGTAACCCACCTCACTCCTTTATTGTCAACCCATGTCTGTTATTTTATTTTATTATTATTATTTTTTTTTTAATCAACACTGTTTGTCAACCTATTGTATTTGTGCTGCTTTTTCAGTCATGTTCCCCCTTTTTTTTATCTTTATTTGTATTTGTATTCAACACTTTTTATTCTTTATTCTCAATTAGTATTAAGTTCTAGTTATTAATGTTTTTCTTGCCCGAAACGCATTGCGTAATAGTGGCTTTAGGCATTGTATGTACTAGCTCTATCTATATATCAATCCATTAATGTAACATCACTTGTATGTATGTACCTTACCTGAATAAACATATTTTATTTTTTTTTTTATTTTTAATCTATGTAAACACTCTATGTAAATAAAGGGACCTAGTCTATGGAACTCACTCCCTTATAATGATTTGAAAAGCTGTCCAACTTCTGCCATATTCAAAAATAAAACCAAAAAGTACCTGTAGTACTTTTTAAGTACGAGGGAGTAATGCGCAAAGCGTCCCTCACCTGTGACGTCACAGCGTCATCTGACGCCATATCAACACAGCGGCCATTTTGTCGTGAGTTCAGTCATGGCGAGGACAAACCCTTCATGCAAACTGCACCTACTATCAAGAAAAAGAAGATTTTGTGTTCCACCGATAGTATTATCGTAAGTAAACACTTATATTTTATATTTTATTATATTAATTGATTCTATTTTTCTGTAATAAAGGTCCAAAGGGTTGTTAAGGAACAAGGGTGTAGCGATACCGACGCTCAGTGCGCTCAACTCACACCAAAGTATCACCTGTGTAGCTTCTGTAATTAGTGTTAATTAGTTATGCTATAAGATAATGGAGCGAGTATAAGATTAACTCGCTACAAGGGTACTGTGTTGGGAGGTGAGGGCTGTTACTGGTGTCTGTGGGGATGTGAGGACTTGTACCAACCACTATCACCACCAGTACCTTGTCTTGCATCCTGCTTAGTATTCCTATTGAGATATGAAGTATTATTGCATTCATATAATTATTCATTCACAGTCATTACTATTTTTATGGGCTATGTTCTGTTACCCTAATGCTTTTTACCCCTGGGCATGTCCATTTACTCTCCAGCCCTTCACAAGCCACTGCTGCACCCCCTCCATGCCCATACTTACTGTGCTTATTCTTACAGGACTGCACTGCATTATGTGGTGCTCACTGCCTGGACACCTTGGCAATGTAGAGACAGATATTCTGCAATACCGTGATATTAGCAGTAGAGTGATAAGCTGACACACGGGAGGTACAATGGAAAGAAGTTCAGTATCAACTCTTGTAATTTTTATTGCTTCCAGTGAGTTTTTAGTTTTCTTATAATCACTATGTTATCTATCCTCTACAACCTAGTTATCTGCTTGATACATGCATTATAGGGTTCTGGTAGTTGTTCTACTCACCAAGCCCTTCCAAGGCCAGGCTTGACATGTGAGAGCTTGGTCCAACAGGCTGTTGCTTGGACAGGCCCCTCAGGCCCACATATCCACCACAGCCTTGTTTGTCCGGCACTTCAAAATCAAATGTTTATTTACGTAAGGTACATACATATTTTTAGGTAAGGTACTCTTTATTTGGGTAAATTTATCTTCGTAGTATTTAGTTTTGGCTCGTCTAATTATCTTGGATAGCAATAACGAGTAATTCTTTGAGAATTCTTTGGAGACAATTCCTAACCTATACTTCTCCCAACCTATACTTCTTCTCAAGGTCATCTTCACTTCTTGAAGATGTTCAGGTTTTCTCTTGAAGATGTCGACGGTTGTTCCAGCAATACTGTATTTCTTTTATTGCTGAAAACCTGTTTTCAGCCATAAAAAAATAATCCTGAATCCAGAAAAAAATCCCTTTTGTATCATCTGGAAATTTTCAAATATTGCTGATCAAACCTGAGTCTAAATTATTTGTATATATTATGAATTACAGAGGTCCCAGGACAGGGTTTTTAGGCACTCCACTTACATTTTCCCACTCTGACTTAACCCCCATTTATACAAACTCAGTCTTATCTTTTAGCTAATAATTTATTGTACACACCATACTCAGACTGTGTAGGGTAGTTTATTGTGCATGTGTAGTATATATATTTGTGTAGTATATTTGGTATATTTAATGCCTCTAACCTCTCCTCATAGTTCTTGTCCTTCAGTTCTGGGAGCCACTTAGTAGCATGTCTTTGCACCTTTTCCAGTTTGTTTATGTGCTTCTTAAGATATGGGCACCATACAACCGCTGCATATTCCAACTTTGGTCTAACAAAAGTCGTGAACAATTTCTTGAGTATTTCGCCATCCATGCATTTAAAAGCTCTGAATATTATCCTTTACCTGCAATTGGTTGTTGCTGTATTTATAGAATATGATTTGTTCTACTTTACATTTGTTTGTTCCTGTTTTTCAAAATTTCTTTCTGCCTCTCTCCTCACTGCCGTGTAGTTGTTTCTCTTTGTATTACTGGTATGTTTGGGGGTTTGGCCTCTTCGTATATTGATTCCATTTTTGTGTCTTTTGGTCTCTGGCCGTCTTGAAATTTCAGTTGAACAAATCCTGTTTCCTAGTTCTGCATCTCTGTTTTGGTATAAATGTTTGTTCCTTTATCATATATTTCACAAAATTGACATACTGTGCATTAATTCATCTCAATTACTTCCTTTCCTAACAGCAAGCCTTTCCAGTAAAATTCTTTGAATTCTTTTCTGACTTCTGGCCTAATGTTTGTTTTATCCTAGTGTGTATGATGCCTAGCGTGTGTCTGGTGCCTGTTGTGTTAAACCGAAGATAAATGCATAAGTATAGGTCAGTAATTTCTCCAGCTTTGAAAGGGGCTTTCATTATGCAGCAGTATTCCACTCTAGAGAGCACTAGCGTCTTGAAAACTATCATCATCGGTATAGCATCTCTAGTGTGAAAAGTTCTTGTTATCTATCCTGTCATTTTTCTTGCAGTTGTGACGGATACTTTATTATGTTCTTTAAATGTAAGGCCTTCTGACATCAGTACACCCAAATCCTTTACGTTGCTTTTCCGTTCAATGTTATGATTTGACTGAGTTTTGTAAGTGGTTTCCGTTTTTATATTTTCATTTTTTCCGTAGCGCATGAGCTGAAACTTATGTTCGTTAATCACCATGTTATTTTCTGTAGCCCATAGAAAGACCTGATTTACATCTGATTGGAGGTTTTCCGTGTCCTCTATGTTGCCTACTCTCGTGAAGATTCTAGTGTCATCTGCAAAGGATGATCAAGTACTATATGTTGTGTCCTTGTCTATGTCCGATATGAGGATGAGAAAAAGTATTGGAGCAAGCACAGTACCCTTGGGGACTGAGCTCTTTACGGTTGATGGTCCAGATTTTATTTTGTTGACTACTACACATTGGGTTCTATTAGTCAGGAAGTTGTATATATATATAGGAAGTTGCCTATTTTTCCGGTAATTCCTTTTGAACGCATTTTATGTGCAATAACACAATGGTCACATTTGTCAAAGGCTTTTGCGAAATCTGTGTAAATTACATCAGCGTTTTGTTTGTCTTCCATGGCATCTAGTGCCATGTCAGAGTGGTCCAGCAACTGTGATAGGCAAGAGCGCCCTGTTCTGAAACCATGTTGTCTGGGGTTATGGAGATGCTGTGATTCCATGTATTTTGTGATCTTACTTCTTAGCATTCTCTCAAAGATTTTTATGATGTGCGATGTTAGTGCTATCGGTCTGTAGTTTTTTGCCTCTGCCTTATTTCCTCCTTTATGGGGCGGTGCTATCTCTGCTGTTTTTAGTATGTCAGGGATAATGCCAGTATCTTGGCTTTGTCTCCAAAGAATGTGAAGGGCCTGCGATAACGTTTTTTTTACAGTTCTTGATGAATATAGAGTTCCAAGAGTCAGGGCCTGGTGCAGAGTGCATAGGCATACTGTCTATGGCTTCTTCAAAATCCAGTGGGGATAGGATCACATCTGATATATGATTTGATGTTGGTATCATATCCATGAAAAATTCATTTGGGTTATCAATCAGATGGATGGAGAGCTACACTCGTGGTGTCCCATTTTCCCAGCACTCTGTCATATAATGCTTTGAAACTTTTGACGGTTTTGGCCTCCACCACCTTCTCACCTAACTTGTTCCAACCGTTTACCATTCTGTTTGCAAAAGTGAATTATCTTACATTTCTTCGGCATCTTTGTTTAGTTCGTTTAAATCTATAACCTCTTGTTCTTGAAATTCCAGGTCTCGGGAAATCTTCCCTATCAAGTTTATCAATTCCTGTTACTGTTTTGTACGTAGTGATCATATCTCCTCTTTTCCTTCTGTCTTCTAGTTTTGGAATATTTAATGCCTCTAATGTCTCCTCATAAATCCTGCCCTTCAGTTTTGGTATGAATGTTTGTGTGCCTTCATCGTATATTTTGCAAAATATGGAATACATCTCATTTACTTTACTTTAAGAATATGGTTCGATCAATTAAAAACCCTCTTGTTCAAATTGCAAAGAGACTGAAAGAGATGCAGCATGCTCAATGTATTATATATTAGTGATTATTATTAGGATTATATATTAGTGATTCAATTATTATGGTCATAAAACAATAAACAAATAGTTTTGGTGTTATTACGCTCTATTCACAGGTTATATATAAGTATCTGCATGTTTTGTTCACCATTACAAACCACTAAGTTGGTTTGATTTTTGTTGAGATTGTTATTTATGATAAGATTCCTTACGTTATCTGAGAATGAAGCTATGTTGGTATTGGGAAATCTATAGATGGCACTTATAGTCAAGGAGGATTTAAGGGATTTACTGGAGAACTTGGCAAAGGTATATTCACAATAGTCGTCTCTATTACTAATGACACTATTGCAGATGAAGGTATCTTTGTAAGATATTGCTATGCCACCTCCTTTTTTTTATTAGGCCTGCAGTTGTGAATGGCTTTATTATCAGCCAAGTTGTAGCATACAACATAGCATATATATGTATATGGCATACATATATATATATATATATATATATATCTATATATATATATATATATATATATATATATATATATATATATGTCGTACCTAATAGCCAGAACGCACTTCTCAGCCTACTATTCAAGGCCCGATTTGCCTAATAAGCCAAGTTTTCATGAATTAATGTTTTTTCGTCTACCTAACCTACCTAACCTAACCTAACCTAGCTTTTTTTGGCTACCTAACCTAACCTTACCTATAAATATAGGTTAGGTTAGGTTAGGTAGGGTTTGTTAGGTTCGGTCATATATCTACATTAATTTTAACTCCAATAAATAAAAATTTACCTCATACATATAGAAAAGGGTTGCTTTATCATTTCATAAGAAAAAAATTATAGTAAATATATTAATTCAGGAAAACTTGGCTTATTAGGCAAATCGGGCCTTGAATAGTAGGCTGAGAAGTGAGTTCTGGCTACTAGGTACGACATATATATATATATATATATATATATATATATATATATATATATATATATATATATATATATATATATATATATATATATATATATATATATATTATTAAATATGACCGAAAAAGTAAGATTAATAATTCTAACACGAATTTTCTCAATCTTTCGTACATTACGCTTCACTGTTGGAGGTAAATAAAAAATCACTTCTCCAAAATTCATTTTTATTTCTAGTCTAACGCGACACGGGCGCGTTTCGTAAAACTTATTACATTTTCAAAGACTTCACAAATACACAACTGATTAGAACTTACGTATCTCTGATTTTATATCTACATTTGAGTGAGGTGGGAGGGGTGATGTGGCATTAACACAAGACAGAACAAGAGGGGATATTAATAGGGTATTAAAAGTATCAACACAAGACAGAACAGAAACAATGGGTATTGAATAGAAGTGTTTGTAGAAAGCCTATTGGTCCATATTTCTTGATGCTTCTATATTGGAGCGGAGTCTTGAGGTGGGTAGAATATAGTTGTGCAATAATTGGCTGTTGATTGCTGGTGTTGACTTCTTGATGTGTAGTGCCTCGCAAACGTCAAGCCGCCTGCTATCGCTGTATCTATCGATGATTTCTGTGTTGTTTACTAGGATTTCTCTGGCGATGGTTTGGTTATGGGAAGAGATTATATGTTCCTTAATGGAGCCCTGTTGCTTATGCATCGTTAAACGCCTAGAAAGAGATGTTGTTGTCTTGCCTAATAACGGCTTCTCCAATGGTTTCATCGAAGACATCATAAGAAGGAAAGTGAAAAGCCATGCAACCTCTGAAGAGACAACTAACACAACACCTATACCCCCTATTAGACTATTTTACAGGAACTTCTTTTCCACAGCTCATAAAACGGAGGAAAGGGTCCTGAAAGATATTGTTAATAGAAACGTTATCCCTACAGACAAAAATCAGAGGATACAACTGACGATTTACTATAAAACCAGAAAAACGGCCAGCCTACTCATGAGAAACTCTCCAGACACAAAACAGAACGATTTAAAAGAGACTATCGTCGTCTATGCCTTCAAATGCCCACTTGGGGACTGTAAGCTCCAAAAAACCCAGTATATAGGCAAGACAACAACATCTCTTTCTAGGCGTTTAACGATGCATAAGCAACAGGGCTCCATTAAGGAACATATAATCTCTTCCCATAACCAAACCATCGCCAGAGAAATCCTAGTAAACAACACAGAAATCATCGATAGATACAGCGATAGCAGGCGGCTTGACGTTTGCGAGGCACTACACATCAAGAAGTCAACACCAGCAATCAACAGCCAATTATTGCACAACTATATTCTACCCACCTCAAGACTCCGCTCCAATATAGAAGCATCAAGAAATATGGACCAATAGGCTTTCTACAAACACTTCTATTCAATACCCATTGTTTCTGTTCTGTCTTGTGTTGATACTTTTAATACCCTATTAATATCCCCTCTTGTTCTGTCTTGTGTTAATGCCACATCACCCCTCCCACCTCACTCAAATGTAGATATAAAATCAGAGATACGTAAGTTCTAATCAGTTGTGTATTTGTGAAGTCTTTGAAAGTGTAATAAGTTTTACGAAACGCGCCCGTGTCGCGTCAGACTAGAAATAAAAATGAATTTTGGAGAAGTGATGTTTGATTTACCTACAACAGTGAAGCGTAATGTACGAAAGATTGAGAAAATTCGTGTTAGAATTATTAATCTTACTTTTTCGGTCATATTTAATAATATATGTCTACAGGAAAGACTGCTACCAAAATATACTAATATATATATATATATATATATATATATATATATATATATATATATATATATATATATATATATATATAATGTCGTACCTAGTAGCCAGAACGCACTTCTCAGCCTAATATGCAAGACCAAATTTGCCTTAGGTTAGGTTAGGTAGCCGAAAAAGTTAGGTTAGGTTAGGTTAGGTAGGTTAGGTAGTCGAAAAACAATTAATTCATGAAAACTTGGCTTACTAGGCAAATTTGGCCTTGCATAGTAGGCTGAGAAGTGAGTTCTGGCTACTAGGTACGACATATATATATATATATATATATATATATATATATATATATATATATATATATATATATATATATATATATATATATATATATATATATATATATGTCGTACCTAGTAGCCAGAATGCACTTTTCGGCCTACTATGCAAGGCCCGATTTGCCTAATAAGCCAAGTTTTCATGAATTAATATATTTTCTTTAATTTTTTTCTTATGAAATGATAAAGCTACTCATTTCATTATGTATGAGGTCAATTGTTTTTTATTGCAGTTAAAATTAACGTAGATACATGACCAAACCTAACCAACCCTACCTAACCTAACCTAACCTATCTTTATAATTTAGGTTAGGTTAGGTAGCCGAGAAAGTTAGGTTAGGTTAGGTTAGGTAGGTTAGGTAGTCGAGAAACAATTAATTCATGAAAACTTGGCTTATTAGGCAAATTGGGCCTTGCATAGTAGGCCGAGAAGTGCGTTCTGGCTACTAGGTACGACATATATATATATATATATATATATATATATATATATATATATATATATATATATATATATGTCGTACCTAATAGCCAGAACGCACTTCTCAGCCTACTATTCAAGGACCGATTTGCTTAATAAGCCAAGTTTTCATGAATTAATGTTTTTTCGTCTACCTAACCTACCTAACCTAACCTAACCTAGCTTTTTTTGGCTACCTAACCTAACCTTACCTATAAATATAGGTTAGGTTAGGTTAGGTAGGGTTGGTTAGGTTCGGTCATATATCTACGTTAATTTTAACTCCAATAAAAAAAATTGACCTCATACATAGAGAAAAGGGTTGCTTTATCATTTCATAAGAAAAAAATTATAGTAAATATATTAATTCAGGAAAACTTGGCTTATTAGGCAAATCGGGCCTTGAATAGTAGGCTGAGAAGTGAGTTCTGGCTACTAGGTACGACATATATATATATATATATATATATATATATATATATATATATATATATATATATATATATATATATATATATATATATATATATATATATATATATATATATATATATATATATATATATATTCAAAATTCGTCAGTGTACTACATTTTTGTTGTTGCTTTTAGGTGATGCTTTTAACCAGTGTACGTGGGTCTGATTGTGCAACCACGGTTCGAAGAATAATGAAGATATGAACAAACGGCCTGTGGTCACTATACAGTCTGGAAGGGCAAAAGAAGAAATTGGCATTTCTACAAAAACAAGAACTATATAATGTTATTTTAAGTAAGTAACCAAAAAATTAAATAATTTTTTTAAAGTTTAAAATTCACTTAAAAATTTAAATTTTAAGTTAAAAAATTTTAACCAAAAAACTTAATATTTTTCATATTTGGAACCATTCCATAATATTTTCCCAAGCATAAATGATTATATTTCTATCACTTGCTCTTAAGATTGTTTCATTTAATAGAGGTTGGGCATAATTGTTCTCTGTTGCTAATAGAACTGACTGACTTAGCTATAGGAAAATGTAAACTTAATTGGTTTATCCATTACAGTATTTTGCAGTTTATTTCATGATCCTGTTCTTAATACTTGCATAAATAGTAGATTACAAAAGGCATTTTTATATCATTAGTATTGAATAATAATAATGCAAATAATTGACTTATAAATGATGTACAATTAATTGGTAGGTAATATTATATTATTAATATTTTTTCATTCTTGCAAAGCCTTAACAAAGCCATTAACATGTTAATATAAACTTGATCACCTTCCACTTATTTTCTCATGTGCTACCTACATGTACAAAACCTTATTCCTAAATGCATATTTTGTTCTGAAACTTGTTCTTTATATGTTGTGTATCACCATCTCTAGAGAATTTTATCTGATTGATGTATAAATTACTTTTAATTTTACAGAATATTATTGTTATACTGAATTTATTATTATATAAATAACTTAATTTTACAGAATCATCTATCAACGCACATCCACAAGTTGAGGAGGAGGATGTGACCTTCCAGATTTCTGAAGTACTGAAACATGCACCAAACAGGCCTGGTGGATCTAGGTACAAGGTAAAATAATTTAAATTTTTTTTTTTTTTTTACTAATTGTCCGATATATATATATATATATATATATATATATATATATATATATATATATATATATATATATATATATATATATATATATATATATATATATATATATATATAATGTGTCGTACCTAGTAGCCAGAACGCACATCTCAACCTACTATGCAAGGCCCGATTTGCCTAATAAGCCAAGTTTTCATGAAATAATGTTTTTTCGACTACCTAACCTAACATTTTCAGCTACCTAACCTAACCTATAAAGATAGGTTAGGTTCGGTCATATATCTATATTAATTTTAACTCCAATAAAAAAAGAATTGACCTCATACATAATGAAATGGATAGCTTTATCATTTCATAAGAAAAAAAATAGAGAAAATATATTAATTCATGAAAACTTGGCTTATTAGGCAAATTGGGCCTTGCATAGTAGGCTGAAAAGTGCGTTATGGCTACTAGGTACGACATATATATATATATATATATATATATATATATATATATATATATATATATATATATATATATATATATATATATATATATAGATATAGATATAGATATAGATATATATATAGATATAGATATAGATATAGATATAGATATATATAGATATATATATATATATATATATATATAGATATATATATATATATATATATAGATATATATATATAGATATATATATATAGATATATATATATATATATATATATATATATATATATATATATATATATATATATATATATATATATATTGATATATATATATATATATATATATATATATATATATATATATATATATATATATATATATATAGTGTGTGTGTAATTACCTAAGTGTAGTTACAGGATGAGACCGTCTTCCCAGCACTCTTTGTCATATAACGCTTTGAAACTACTGACAGTCTTGGCCTCCACCACCTTCTCACCTAACTTGTTCCAACCGTCTACCACTCTATTTGCGAAAGTGAATTTTCTTATATTTCTTTAGCATCTGTGTTAAGCTAGTTTCAATCTATGACCTCCTGTTCTTGAAGTTCCAGGTCTCAGGAAATCTTTTCTGTCGATTTTATCAATTCCTGTTACTATTTTGTATGTAGTGATCATATCACCTCTTTCTTCTGTCTTTTAGTTTTGGCATATTTAATGCCTCTAACCTCTCCTCGTAGCTCTTGCCCTTCAGTTCTGGGAGCCACTTAGTAGCATGTCTTTGCACCTTTTTCCAGTTTGTTGATGTGCTTCTTAAGATATGGGCCAACTTATGTTGTTAGGCACCACACAACAGCTGCATATTCTAGCTTTGGCATAACAAAAGTCATGAACAATTTCTTTAGTATATCACCATCCATGTATTTAAACGCAATTCTAAAGTTAGAAAGCGTAGCATAGGCTCCTCGCACAATATTCTTTATGTGGTCCTCAGGTGATAGTTTTCTATCTAGAACCACCCCTAGATCTCTTTCTTTATCAGAATTCTTTAAAGATTTCTCACATAATGTATAGGTTGTGTGGGGTCTATGTTCTCCTGTTCCACATTCCATAACATGGCATTTATTAATTAACATTAAATTCCATTTGCCAAGTGGTGCTCCATATACTTATTTTATCCAGGTTTTCTTGAAGGGCATGACAATCATCTAAATTTCTTATCCTTCCTATTATCTTAGCATCATCAGCAAACATGTTTATGTAATTCTGTATACCAACTGGTAGATCATTTATGTAGACAATAAACATCACTGGTGCAAGAACTGAACCCTGTGGTACTCCACTTGTGACATTTCTCCAGTCCGATACATTGCCTCTGATTACTGCCCTCATTTTTCTATCAGTCAGAAAATTTTTCATCCATATTAGAAGCTTACCTGTCACCCCTCCAATATTTTCCAGTTTCTAGAACAACCTCTCTATGTGGAACTGTCGAATGCCTTTTTTAGGTCCAGATAGATGCAGTCAACCCAACCATCTCTTTCCTGTAATATACCTGTTGCTCGATCATAGAAACTGAGTAAATTCGATACACAGGATCTTCCAAATCGAAAACCATACTGTCTGTCTGAAATTATATCATTTCTCTCCAGGTGTTCTACCCATTTAGTTTTAATTATTTTTTCCAATATTCCAATTCCAATTTTTTCCAATAATGTGTGTGTGTATGTATATTTGTGTTGTTGAATATGACCGAAAGTCAGTCTTTCTGCCCCTCTCCTTACTGCTATTGTTGTTTCTCGCATCTTTGTATTGCTTGTATGTTTGGGCAATTTTACCCCTTTTCCTAGTTCTGCATCTCTGCTTTAGTATAAATTTTGTTGTGCCATTATCATATATTTCACAAAACTTGACATACATCTCATTTACTTCATGTCCTAACAGCAAGTGTTTGTCAAATTCCTTAAGGAAATATCTGAGTTCCCCATAATGACCTCTCCACAAGTCAGGTTTTTCAACTGCTTCAAGCTCATTTTCTTCCAGATTATAATGCATTGCATACTTTATTCCCAAAAAGACATGGTCACTTTTACCCAAGTGACCATGTCACTTGGGTAAAAGGAGGGAGGTACTGAAAGGAGGAAAAGGGAGGTACCAAAGGAGGGAGGTACTGAATGATAAATATATCTTTCTCTTTCCTGGTAAATATAATATCCAGCATGGAGGGAACATCCCCTTCCCTCATCCTCGTAGCTTGTTTAACATGTAGAAACATGAATGTTTACAGGGTGAGGTTTACGAAATTATATATATATATATATATAATTGGTCTCTGGTCTATATATATATATATATATATATATATATATATATATATATATATATATAATATATATATATATATATATATATATATATATATATATATATATATATGTCGTACCTAGTAGCCAGAACGCACTTCTCAGCCTACTATGCAAGGCCCGATTTGCCTAATAAGCCAAGTTTTCATGAATTAATTGTATTTCGACTACCTAACCTACCTAACCTAACCTAACCTAACTTTTTCGGCCACCTAACCTAACCTAACCTATTAAGATAGGTTAGGTTAGGTTAGGTAGGGTTGGTTAGGTTCGGTCATATATCTACGTTAATTTTAACTCCAATAAAAAAAAATGACCTCATACATAATGAAATGGGTAGCTTTATCATTTCATAAGAAAAAACTTAGAGAAAATATATTAATTCATGAAAACTTGGCTTATTAGGCAAATCTGGCCTTGCATGGTAGACTGAGAAGTGCGTTCTGGCTACTAGGTACGACATATATATATATATATATGTCGTACCTAATAGCCAGAACGCACTTCTCAGCCTACTATTCAAGGCCCGATTTGCCTAATAAGCCAAGTTTTCCTGAATTAATATAT
>NC_091155.1:35828328-35922310 GCF_040958095.1 Procambarus clarkii | reverse complement strand
AGCAGACGTAGGAGGAACCAAGGAGACGTTTCCCACGGGCGTGCCCGCACGGCTGGGGGGGAGGGGCCGTCAAACTAGAGGCCGAAGAGAAGATAACGGCGCTGAGGCGCGCTGGGCAGCACACAATCCGTACAGGGAAGGGACAAGGCCCAAAAACGAGAAGCGATAACGTAGAATGGGAAGGAAGAATGCGGAAGTAAGAGGGCGAGACCGAGTAAACAGGGACCCAGGGGGGGCGGGGGGCTACCGATAAGCCGTGGCTCGCGCCCCGCTGTCCATACCTAAACATCCTAGACAGGAAGGGGAGAAGCATAAAAGTAAGCCGGCAAAAGAGACAAGCAGCTGACAAAGCATAGCCTGCAGGAGGCGAATGACAGGGGAAGGCTGTCGAACAGGCCCAAATAACTTAAGCAAGGGCAAGAGGCCCGTAACACAGCAACGAGCCCGACGCGTCTGAAATTACCCAAAACATAAAGGCAAAGCTCTAGCAAACACCCGAAGGAGACTAAGGAATTACTGAGCAACAGAAAGAAAAGTTAACCAACCCAATGAAAAAAAAAAAAAAGAGACCCCAGAGAAGGGGGGAAAACGTAGCCTGAATAGACAAGCAAGAAGCAAGGGGCCCGCAACACCGAAGGCAAGGCGAACTAGCAGACCTTACAGACGTAGAAGCAACAAGAGTAGTTGAACGACAGAGGAACCGGGGGAAGAACAAACTAACAGCGAGAGCTAGGCGTAAACGAGAATAAAAGAAAGGAGAACCCAACAAGTGCAGGGCCAGAAGCATAAAGCAAGAGGCGAGGGCCCACAACTGCACCTCGCGCATCATGGCTGCCTTGAAACAACAGCGAAGGAAAGGGGACTACTAACTGAAGACACTGCCAAGGAAATAAACAAAGGATGGCAGAGACAAAGAATAACGTAAGCTAAATGTAACATTTCGCCCTATAGTAAAAAATGTTTTTATAACAAACATAAAGGATGCACGACACAAGTGTAACCAAATAAGTAACAGGGAGGAATAGTGGTGAATGGGACATTTCGCCCTATAATAAATAGAAACAAATTTAATGACAACCATAAATGAAGCACAGCACAAATGTTACCAAATAAGTAAGATGTATTAAATTGTGGTAGGCTAAATGGAACATTTCGCCCTAGAATAAATAAAACCATTTTTACATTAAGAAACGGAGGAAAAGCATAACATAAATATATAACCATATAAGTAACGTGAATAAACTGCAATAGCCAAGCATAAGCTACTGTAACTATCTATGAAGCTAGGCAAAATGCAGGGCCAGGAGACGTGAAGCTAAAATAAGGGCCCGCGAATACTGCAAATAGCACATCCTGTCTGACTTTACTTAATAATTCTAGGAACTCTGCAAATACACATCCTGGTTGACTTTACTTAATAAGTTCTTAGTAACTCTGCAACTAGCACTGCCTGGCTGACTTCACTTAATAATTTACTTAGTAACTCTGCAAATAGCACATCCTGGCTGACTTTACTTAATGAGGTAAGGCAGGGTAACATGGGCAAGCGTACTGAACACAGCAACGCTAAAATAAACGTGCGACATGAGCAACGCATCAACTGTCGGGGTAAATTAAAGAGGCTGTTTGGGAAAGAGAGTCGAGGTAACCTGAAACAGGAGGCATGTTAGCGCTGAAATGTAGAACATAATTATGAATAGGGCAGGCATGTCACGTGGTATCTGCAATTACAAAAAAGTGGATACAATCGGCGTGGATATAAAGCCATTTACGTTAAGAGAACGGAAGAGATGCATAACGTAAATATAATCCAAATAAGCGACGTGAATAAACTGTAAGAGCCAAGCGAAAGTACTGTAACTACTGAGGAAACTAGGCAAAATGCAGGGCCAGGGAACGTAAAGCAAATTAAGGGGGCCCGCAAATACTGCAAATAGCACCTCCTGGCTGACTTTACTTAATAAATTACTTATAACTCTGCCAATAGGACATCCTGGCTGACCTTACTTAATGACAAGGAAAAGTGAACAAGCATACTGTAACACAGCGAACGCGAAGATATGAACGTGCGACATGCACAAGGCACAAATGCCTGAGTAAAATAAGTTAGGCTGGTGGCAAAATGAGTCCGAGGTGATCTGAAAGCAGAGGCATGTCAGTCTGAAATGTAGAACATAAATATGAATAAGGGCAGGGCATGACGCGAGAAGTCTGCTAGTACAAAATAAGAAAACCTTCCATATAAAGTGGGAGAAAGTCTTAATTTACAGTGTCTTAGGAAGGCAAAGAATGGGAATCATTAAATATACGACGTTCCCGACGACGCTTCGACGCCGCCATCTGCTGGAGGAAGCCGTGTCCGGAGATGGACCGTGCCCCAGGCAACATGGGGGACACCTCCCTGTCCAGGGCACGGCCCCTGGAACTGGACGCCGAGGACTTAACGGACATAACGAAGTCATCCTGGATTGCCGGCGGCAACTCCGAACCCAGGGCCTGGGTGCGTACCGTTAGACGTAAACCTGCCGGCATCGTCGAGCTGATCTCGGGTCCTTGCTCCAACGCCGGCGTCTCCCTCCGACGAAGAAGAACAACAGACGACACAGGCGGACGGGCAGGCAGACGAACGCTGAACTTACGACGTAGGAGGAATCCCTGCTACAACGGATGGGCAGGGCGCTTAAGACAAACACACCAGGCTACACCGGCCAGGCGGGAGCGCCTGGGAACCAACCTGCCGGCAACACCAGCCAGGCGGAGGACACGGAGTAACGGTCCTGGCTACCCCCCAGGCGAGCAGGGCACGTGCCTGAGGGCCTGGACGGCTGAAAGCTTGAAATAACACACCGGGCAACACCGGCCAGACGTACGTCTGGGGACTACATGCCGGACTTACACCGGCTGACGGACGTCTGGGGACATCTTGATCGGCGCCACTCGGTGAAGACGTACCTGGGGACTCCGGGACACCGAAGGGCCTGGGGCTAACACCCCGGGCAACACGGCCGGGCGAGACGTCGGAGGGCGACGTGCCTAGCGGAGAACACACCACACACGGCAAAGACCCCGTGGCCTACCAACCATGCGCTGCCACACGGCATGCTCAGGGCCTAGACGAAAAGGGAAGGGGGGGGGGTGCCGCACACAGGCGCGGCCGTACGGCGCAAGGCAGCCCGAGCCCCGACGTGGGAAGCCGTGGCGCAAAGCCACGTGGATTAGCACCCAACAGGGAACAGGAAGGGCGGGACACAGCCCAACCGTGCGCGCCACGGAACGCCATGCCACGTGGCAGCACGACCAGGCGTGTGCCCCGTAGCAGGCCCGGGCGGAGGGCTGGACCTGGCCACTTGTCGTCGCCAGGTGCGACGCTTGTCCGCTCAGGGAGACCCGACCCCTGGGGACATCCCAGGGAAGCCGGCAGACCGGCAACAGGGAACACCCGAGGGAAAAACAGGAAAGACGCAGAAGCACGCCCTGCCGGCCAGGCACGTGACGACCGGGCAAGGCATGCATGGGCCCCAAGGCGGGGCCCGCCATAGGGCCGCCCACGCCTGGCCACGTGTCGCCGCCGCCGAGAACATGCGCCCCGGGCGTAGGACCGAACCTGGCCACAATCCGTCGCCGACGGCGACACATGCCCTCGGACAAGGCGAAACCTGGCCCCCTGGGACACCCAGGGAACCCGTCGGGCCGGCGACAGGGAGCCCCGAAGGAAAGGCGGGAAGGACGCCGAAGCACGCCCAGACGACCCCAAGGCCAATTAAAAGGAGACGGCCCCAAGGCAGAGCACAAAGGGCGTAGGGCCCACCACGCCTGGCCACATGGCGACGCCGGCAAGGGCACGCCTGGCCGCCGACGGGGCCCCGGGCAGGGCGCGCGCCTGGGCACGCCGCGCGGCGGGGCCCCTTGGACACGGACGGGCACGGCTGGACGGGGCCCCACATGAGAGGGGACCGAACGCAGGCCACTAGGGACGCGGCCCGAGGCACGCCGACCCTAAGCCAGCCACGCGACCAGCACGGCACGGGGGCGCCCGGCACAGGCCCAAGGAGGGCGCCCCAGCTCTCCGGGAACAACAGCAGAGAGCCCAAAGGACTAACTAAGGCGGCACACACGTACCGCGTGGGGAAGGCGCTTGGCACACGCCGCACTGGGGAGGACCTGACTAGAATTGAACAGAAAACCTCACCTTGGGTTTAAAAGTGTAGGGCAGGAGGGCCCTGCCGGAACAGTCTGGGGTGTCGAGGGCCCCAGGATGTCCGTGAGAGAGAGGTCAGGTACCGAGGCAGCTGGCGTGTTGTCCATCTCGTGCGAAGTCGGGTGGCCGGGGAGTGGTTGCGAGGGCAGCGGCGAGGGCAGGCGGAGTGAGGGCAGGGCCCCATTGTGCGCCCGTATTTATACGGCCCCAAACTGCCCGCGCAACGCCGCGGGACGCGCTGCGCAATTGTTTTTTTCTCCCCCGCCAGAAAAATCCCCGCTTGCGTCAAGCAGTGACCATATAGTTTAGTGTTTTATATATGTATAATACACATGAGAGAATGTGCAGTGACTTAATGTCTAACATATTCAGAGATTTGAGTAGGGGTACCGAGTGATGTCTGGGGCCAGAGTTGGATATTGTCCTAATAGCAGCTTTGTGTTGAGTAATTAGAGGACGTAAGTGATTTTGGGTAGTAGAGCCCCAAGCACAAATACCATAGTTGAGATATGGATAGATAAGGGAGTAATAGAGAGTCACCAGGGCAGGGCGTGGTACATAATATCTGATCTTAGAAAGAATGCCCACAGTTTTTGACACTTTTTTTGATATATTTAGAATGTGTCCCTGGAAATTCAGCTTGTGGTCAATGAGAATGCCAAGGAATTTGCCATCTAATTTGTTACAAATTTGGGTATTGTTTATTTTGAGATTTATTTGATTAGAGGATTTATTGCCAAACAGAATATAGAAAGTTTTGTCAATGTTAAGGGTGAGTTTGTTGGCAGTTAGCCAAAGATGGACTTTATTTAGCTCAGTATTTACTGTGGCATTTAGAGCAAGGGGGTCAGACTCTGTTATAGTGTCGTCCCAAGATATACCTGTGGAACATGATGGTGAAAACTGTGTCGAAATAGCTCTGGATCTCATAAAAGACAAATTGCAGCTCATTCTAAACAAATCTGACGTTATTGCTGCCTACAGAGTAGGCAAAAAGAATCCATCAAGTCAAAACCAACGGAAAATTCGCCTGAAGCTGTCTTCCCAGTTCACGAAATCCAATCTAGTCCGGACAGCTGTAGCCCAACGGAAGGGATTATACATCAACGAGTGCTTGACTAGGAACAGACAGCACCTCCTCTACCGCCTGCGTCAAATCCGTCAAAAAAACCCAGATGCGATTCATCAGTGCTTCGTTAGAGATGGACTGATAAAGGTGAGAAAAACCGCAGAGGGCAAAATGTTCACAATTACTAAAGAAGAGAACCTCAACGCTTTCCTCTCCCAATGTGGTCTGTCTCAGCTCATTATCACTCCCAGTGAATTAACTTAATTAACCCCCTGTCAACTAGTGGGGCTAGGTTTCCTAAGTCTCATTGTTTCATTTTCTGACTTAATTTTTAACTTACTCTTAACTAGTCATTTACTGAAATTATTTAATTGAGTGCATAAATAGTTCTTCAGGTCTTATTAATTATACAGTCATAACTGAACTATTTATAGTTAATAATCATTAGCTTAAATTTGCCTATGCTTATTATTCAACTTTTCTTTGATTCCATTTATTACCTAGGTTGCCTAGCCTCGCCATGCTCCCTTACTCCATTGTACCCCTGGCTTTGCCTGTATCTCAAATTGCAAATTGTTACTTACAGTGTACCTGAGAGTACTTGTAAGCAATCTACTTCATTTTTCATTTTTGCTCAATTTGTTTTTGTATTGCTTAGTCTTGTTTATATTTTTGTTTTGTATTTCTATATCTTGTGTTTTGTATAGTCCATGTTTATATGTTTTTTCGTTAATCTCATTTATTACCTAGGTTGCCTAGCCTAGCCATACTCCCTTATGTCGGAAAATCAGACACCATTTAATAATAATATCATACAGACAGATAAGAGCTGTGTTACCAACAAGTTACCCATAGAAAACGTAACCTGTAGTGGAATTACCGTCTATAGAAAACGGGATATCATCACCACATACTATTATAATTCACCACATATTATGGTGGGAATTATTCTTAAATACATTAGTCTTTGGACTTTACCATCATAAAAACATCTTATATAAATTAACTTAATTATCAATATTAAAGTAGAGTAAATGTGACCCTTCTATCACTTTCTGAAATCTGGACAAAGTAGGCCAGGCGTCAGTGAGGAAGGAGGGCAGCCATTGTTGTGTCACCTCCGAGACGTGTGGAGCAAATTCGGCTCCTATCATTCTGGACAATGTCGGCCAGTAACGTCAATAGTATGGAGTGTTAAACAGCCATTGATATACGAGACCAGAGGCTCACACGGGAGCAAATTCGGCTCCTGTTAATTTTACTTGGACGTAGTGTTATGGATACCAAAGGTGTACCATCTGTCAACACGCTGTCAACAAATCAAGTTAAGTGTTCTTTCCGAAACCCATTATTTATCATTAGTGGCCATTAATGTCATTATATAGGGTGACCCGGTTAGATCACATGGAAGCCTCAAACTAAAGGTAATTAAGCCAGGTCTTCATGTTCCATGTACTGTTTTCTCTGATATACTTGTCATATATAGGTATCTGGCTTCACAGCTAGCGCACTTTTGACAGGTCAAGACGAGGATGCAAGATTATGTGCACCAGTTACTGGGTGATAGAAGCTACCTCAAAGAGGATAATTTGGTGTCTACACTCTAGTTATACCTGGTGGACTAACCTGCTGTACTATAAGATAAGGAACCTCTTCAATGTATGTAGTTAATTTTGTAGTTTGATTGGCTGCATATATATAAATATAAACCCCCCCTAATGTGTAGAGGATCGATTTGTGAGATTAAGAGATTATTGCAGAAATACAGTCCACTTAACATTATACAAATTGCTATCGAAGTATATAAATTAACGTAAATATAAATTCTATATATATTCATATAAATTAAATAAATATAAATCTCACAGGTCGGTTCCCACATTATTTGGACCTTCGGAACCGGATTATTTGGTCCTATGAACCCACATTTGGTCATCTTAGTACCGGATGAACCAGTTAACCAGTGGATTCATTAAATATACTAGTGCAGTGTTATTTAAACAAAGGCCAGCCAGTCAAAGACGGAAGCGTAGCCTCGAGGGAGCTCAGGAGCCTCCCTCAGCCCAGATCAGCTTCGTCAGCGGTTTCATGCACACCCACAGATTTGGTGGAGTGTTATTCTGTGAAATGACAGCGCTAATATAGAATCCAGCCAAATTAGTGACTGTGTCTTCGCGAGATTGTTCACGGATTTCGTGGTGTTACATTTCGCGAGAGATTATCCACGAATTTTGTGGACTTTATTTCGCGAGGTCACTAATAACATTTAATACTTCTAGATAATATTAGAAGTTTCATAGAGGCTAATTAAGAGGCTATTATCAATAATTGTGTATATTATTTCTCCAAATAGAGAATTATTTAATATATATTGCACTAGTGATCATAGTATAATATTTACTAATTGCCAACCCACAACAGGGTAGGATATTAACCATTGACTAGTTGAACTATTATCGTTCATCCTAGTCCCATTATTACCATAGTCAGTTGTACTATATTGAACAACCTAACACCATTAATGAATGGTGCAGACCCTATTTTGGGTGTAATTTTTATCAACTCGAATTGAGTTGTATATATAATAATTTACTTATGATCATTACACCTTTGAGTGATTAATTAGTGTCAATTCCATCCTAGGGTGATATAGAAGAGCTAACCTAAAGGTACTTCCAGTGACACTGGTTTATCACTCAAATCATTAGTGTGGATGATTGTATATATATAATGTGTATTAATTTTAAGTGCTAACCTCTAGTAGAGGTAGGATTATTGCCTAGTGAGTTCAGAATTTACCCTAGGCTACCATTAGTGTTTGTTCAGTATTATGAGCAGCCCAAGTACAAGTTCCACAAGGCTTCACCAACGAGCCAGTATGGATAATGCAGGGAGAATGAAAAGAACCCTTGCAGGTCTTAAAGGCCACTTAACAAGACAGATCAAGAAATGTGAAGATTTGTCACAACAATCAACAGTTGATTATGCTGACCTGGAAAGCTATTATCAAGCAGCTGCAGGTAAATTTGAGCAAATCAAATGTCAAATAGCAACATATGTGGCTGAACTTGCCAATACCAATTTATCAGAAACAGAAATAGACGACATTATGGTTGATCTTGCGAATTATGAAGATCACACTCAGGCCACGTTACAGCCTTATGTCAAATTAATTGCCCAGAACAAGGCAACAGCAACAACAACAACAGTTGCATCTAATACGAGTCAAGCAGAAGCTCGACTCCCTCCAATTAATTTACCCACTTTCTCAGGAAAAGATGAGGAAGATTGGGACGAATTTTGGAACAAATTCGTTGACCTTGTAGACTCAAAACAATCTTTACCAAAGAGTAGTAAATTCTCTTATTTGCAAGGCCAATTATCAGGTGAGGCTAAAACAGTAGTATCCCATCTGAGATTAACTAATGACGGCTATGATCTGGCAGTAAAACTCCTCAAGGATAATTATGCTGATCCAGAAGTAAGAACATCACATTTAGTTCATGAGCTGTTGCATTTACCCCCACCGGAGGCTTCAGCTGATTCACTCCAAGTTTTCAAGCTGGAGATAGAATCATTGATCAATGCCCTCAGCCTGACAGCAGATACAAACGGGGCTGAGTGGGTCTTGAAAATAATTGTCCAGGAGAAAATACCTAGGGACATATTGAGACAAATGAGTGCTCATTACAATAAAAGCATCTTATCTATGAATGAAATATCTGAAGGTTTAAAGTCAGTAGTTCATCAATTACGAACACATGACAAATTAAAACCACCAAGTAAACCCTCAGAAACTAATAATAGTAAACCACAGAGTACCAAAGGTACTCCAAATCAATCTAGACAATATAATTCAACACCAAAGTGGAACAGTGGCAGTGTGGGCGTATATGCAGTTGGACCCTCCAAGCCTATAGTTACTGTGTCACCCAAGAACGTGACACCAAAGGGTACTGGAAGCTATGGAACATGTTTGTTCTGCAATGAGAAACATTCAATGTACCACTGCCCTAATTTTCCTGATAGTGACGCCCGTGTTGAGCGACTCAAAGATTTGCAACATTGCACGAGGTGCCTCAGGAAACATAACATCAACGACTGTGAGACCCAATTACACACCTGTAATAGGTGTAACAAAGGTCAGCACCATGCAGCATTGTGCAGAGACACCAAAACAACGTCTCCAAACCCCAAGGTGGAAGATAGCATTCCCACCACAGTACAGTACTGCAAGGTGCAACCAATAAAGAGTGTCCATACGGCAAAGTCTAAAGGTAATACGACTTTGCCTACTGCCCAAATTACCATCCTGAATAAGAGGGCCAAGGTCCATACCCGTGGGTTGTTTGACCAAGGATCCCAGAGAACATATATCACTAAAAGGTTGGCAGATGAATTACAATTAAGGCCTGTAGCCCAGATGTCATTCAACATCTCAGGGTTTGTAACAGATGCAGGACCTCAAGTCTACCAGGTGGTACAACCATCAGTACGTTTAGGCAGGTACGTCTGTCGAGTACAAGCCATTGTGGTGGACAAAATACCAGTAGACCTACAAGTTCAAGGTCTGAGAGCAACAGCCAAATTCCTGAGAAATAGAGGAATAAAATTGGCAGATAATATTAAGTCTGATCACCTCACCGACTTCGGTCTCCTTGTAGGGACAGACTATTGTCATCGATTCATCGGTAGCCCTACTAAATATCAGGGCATAACCATGTTAAACTCTG
This sequence comes from Procambarus clarkii, assembly GCF_040958095.1. Classification (NCBI taxonomy): domain Eukaryota; kingdom Metazoa; phylum Arthropoda; class Malacostraca; order Decapoda; family Cambaridae; genus Procambarus; species Procambarus clarkii. The sequence goes on along the minus strand of NC_091155.1, from coordinate 35,912,310 downwards.
CAGGAGGTAAATTACTCTCAGGTCCAGTATCAAGCCTGAGGAGACCTATGCCTGCAGATAAACAATACCAATAGAAACTAAATTTGTCAGCTGATTATATTTCTCCAGTAGCATTATACTAAGGAGATTACAGCTGACTATACCAACAGAGGTTGATGTTAGTATCATCATTTAAAGCTGAAGCTGAGTTCATGAGGCCTCAGTGGAAAATCAGTGAACAGTAGCCTAAAACAGCTACAAGTCACTGCGACCAATGTCACTGAACCCACTGCAGTCTCAGAACCATACTTTACTTTAATGATGAGCTATTCAATCTTCTGAATCAATTAACTAAATTAAACCCCAATAAATCTGATGACTGATTTGATACATTTATTATTTAATCAAGATGTATTCCATGGGCCTCAGTGTTTATATATCAGTGACCAGTTACCTGAAGAAACTTCAAGTTATATCTAATGTCACTGATCTCACTGCAGTCCCTGAATCATACTTGACTGTAGTACTTGATCACATTCAGTCTTCTGGGTTAAATAATATGTAATTAGGCTTGAATATTAGCCTTTCAAGAGTTGACAGGGAAATGAAATCGCATTAGACTTCTAACCCCTACAACTCTAGTACGGGACATCCGTCCTGTACGAACAGACACACAAATGTGTGATTACTAACTACTAACATCAAATTAATCTAATAATCCGAAGGAGGAGTATCGGTGTTCGTCTGTTCTAAAGAGGACTTCGACCCGTGAGCAGCCCCTGGGGAATTATGTCGGAAAATCAGACACCATTTAATAATAATATCATACAGACAGATAAGAGCTGTGTTACCAACAAGTTACCCATAGAAAACGTAACCTGTAGTGGAATTACCGTCTATAGAAAACGGGATATCATCACCACATACTATTATAATTCACCACATATTATGGTGGGAATTATTCTTAAATACATTAGTCTTTGGACTTTACCATCATAAAAACATCTTATATAAATTAACTTAATTATCAATATTAAAGTAGAGTAAATGTGACCCTTCTATCACTTTCTGAAATCTGGACAAAGTAGGCCAGGCGTCAGTGAGGAAGGAGGGCAGCCATTGTTGTGTCACCTCCGAGACGTGTGGAGCAAATTCGGCTCCTATCATTCTGGACAATGTCGGCCAGTAACGTCAATAGTATGGAGTGTTAAACAGCCATTGATATACGAGACCAGAGGCTCACACGGGAGCAAATTCGGCTCCTGTTAATTTTACTTGGACGTAGTGTTATGGATACCAAAGGTGTACCATCTGTCAACACGCTGTCAACAAATCAAGTTAAGTGTTCTTTCCGAAACCCATTATTTATCATTAGTGGCCATTAATGTCATTATATAGGGTGACCCGGTTAGATCACATGGAAGCCTCAAACTAAAGGTAATTAAGCCAGGTCTTCATGTTCCATGTACTGTTTTCTCTGATATACTTGTCATATATAGGTATCTGGCTTCACAGCTAGCGCACTTTTGACAGGTCAAGACGAGGATGCAAGATTATGTGCACCAGTTACTGGGTGATAGAAGCTACCTCAAAGAGGATAATTTGGTGTCTACACTCTAGTTATACCTGGTGGACTAACCTGCTGTACTATAAGATAAGGAACCTCTTCAATGTATGTAGTTAATTTTGTAGTTTGATTGGCTGCATATATATAAATATAAACCCCCCCTAATGTGTAGAGGATCGATTTGTGAGATTAAGAGATTATTGCAGAAATACAGTCCACTTAACATTATACAAATTGCTATCGAAGTATATAAATTAACGTAAATATAAATTCTATATATATTCATATAAATTAAATAAATATAAATCTCACAGGTCGGTTCCCACACCTTACTCCATTGTACCCCTGTAAGCCCCTTTTGAGTTTGCTTTGTTCTGTATTGTGTACATCTTTTTCCCTATTTTATAGCTTATTTCTACCTTGTTATTTGCCTTTCTTCCCTTGTTTTTCCTGCAATCAGCTTTTTTTTATGCAGACAAGTATAGACCCTGAACTTAACCTCTTATCCACTATCTATGACAATTATCACTTTAATGATCTAAATTGCAGATATTTTGCAGCACATGATGTAAACAATGTATTAACTCATAATCACAATATCTCTGTAATCAATTTGAACGTTAGATCCCTAGGTAAACACTTCGATGATGTTAGTGCCTTGATTGAAGCTATTGACAACAAATTCTCTTTTATTATACTTACTGAAACATGGTTGAAAGAGGATACTACTCAGCTCTTTAACATGCCTAACTACTCAGCAATTCACAACTGTCGTCAAATTCAGAGAGGTGGTGGTACTGCTCTTTACTACCACCAAGAACTAACATGCTTAAAAGAAATTAGAACCAGAGACTGCTATGGGGAGTATATCTTCGCCAGCTTCAGAGTCAAGGGTGCCGAGTCTGTCCTGACTGTGGGTGCAGTTTATAGAATTCCTAACACTGATGTGTCCGAATTCAACTCAAACCTTAGAAATCTAATACTTGATAACAGACTGAACAAAAACCACCTAATTATCGCAGGGGACTTTAATATTGACCTCTGCGAGCCTGAACACCCCACTGCTGTTAGCTTCCTCAACTGTATGAATTCCTGCTTCCTCATACCCTTAATCACTAGACCTACTAGAATCACTGATAGCACTGCCACGACGCTCGATCACATCTGGACAAACATAACCTCTCCGCTTACTTCAGGTATAATCACCGATAGCACTACAGATCATTACCCCACATTTCTCTTAACTAACATTAGCAAACCACCTCTTGAGTCAAGAGTGATACGTTTTAGACTACACAATGAAACTGCTATAGACAATTTTATAACTGCTGCTGATAATGTCAACTGGGAGTCCGAGTTAGGTAACATAGTGGACATCAACCTTGCAGTACAATCTTTTCTTCAAAAAACTCTTAGCCTTTATAATACCCACTGTCCTATGCTTACAAAACAAGTCACAACCAAAAGGCTTAACAATCCCTGGCTTACAAAGGGAATACTTAAATCTATTAATAAAAAACATGACCTTGAGAAGAAGTATAGGTTAGGAATTGTCTCCAAAGAATTCTCAAAGAATTACTCATTATTGCTGTCTAAGATAATTAGACGAGCCAAAACTAAATACTACGAAGATAAATTTACCCAAATAAAGAGCAACATTAAACAAACTTGGAGAACAATTTCTCAAATATTGGGATCAAAGAAGTCTTTAAATAACAAACCGACTCTCCTGTCTAATAACGATGGTCAGCTTTCAGCCTCTGATTCTGCTACTGAGTTCAATAGGTTCTTCTCTTCCATTGGTTCATCCCTTGCAAATGATATTCCATCTTCCAGTACAGACATTAATGACTATCTTTCAGGTAACTATCCACAGTCTCTGTACCTAAAGCCTATTAATTCCACTGACGTCAATGAGATAATCCTTTCCCTTAAAACCAAGTCTGGTGCCCTTGAGGAGATACCAACTTTAATTTACAAAAAAGCCTCCAGATCTTTAGCCCCTGCTATTGCTTTGCTCTTCAACAAGTCTCTTGAACTCCAAACCTTCCCAGATATTCTAAAAAAAGCGAGAGTAACGCCTGTCCACAAATGTGGTAATCTCACAGATGTTAACAACTACAGACCTATATCTATCCTGCCAAACTTGTCAAAAATTTTTGAAAAACTAATCTATAAGCAGCTTTACTCATATCTAGCCAAACTCAATATACTTAGCCCTTGCCAATATGGCTTCAGACCCAAAAAAAGCACTAACGATGCACTTATTAGTATGCTTAACTCGATTCATACAGCTCTTGATAAAAATGAGTTCTCTGTTGGGTTGTTTGTGGACCTGCGTAAAGCTTTTGACACTGTCAACCACCAAAACCTTCTTCTTAAATTACATCATTATGGAGTCAGAGGACACTCCCTACAATACCTCAAATCCTACCTTACTGACAGGCTCCAATATGTTTCGGTGAATAATACAATTTCTCCCACCCTACCAATCAACATTGGTGTTCCCCAGGGCAGCATATTTGGCCCTCTCCTCTTTCTCATCTACATTAATGACCTTCCAAATGCCTCCCAACACCTCAAACCAATTCTATTTGCTGACGACACAACCTTCATTTACTCCAGCCCTGATCCCCTTGCTCTAAATGCCACAGTAAATACTGAGCTAAATAAAGTCCATCTGTGGCTAACTGCCAACAAACTCACCCTTAACATTGACAAAACCTTTTATATTCTGTTTGGCAATAAATCCTCTAATCAAATAAATCTCAAAATAAACAATACCCAAATTTGTAACAAATTAGATGGCAAATTCCTTGGCATTCTCATTGACCACAAGCTTAATTTCCAGGGACACATTCTAAACATATCAAAAAAAGTTTCAAAAACTGTGGGCATTCTTTCTAAGATCAGATATTATGTACCACGCCCTGCCCTGGTGACTCTCTATTACTCCCTTATCTATCCATATCTCAACTATGGTATTTGTGCTTGGGGCTCTACTACCCAAAATCACTTATGTCCTCTAATTACTCAACACAAAGCTGCTATTAGGACAATATCCAATTCTGGCCCCAGACATCACTCGGTACCCCTACTTAAATCTCTGAATATGTTAGACATTAAGTCACTGCACATTCTCTCATGTGTATTATACATATATAAAACGCTAAACTATAATGCCAATCCTGATCTCAAAAGCTTCATAGAAGGTTGTATCAGAACCCATGAGCATCATACCAGAAATAAATACAGTTTTGATATTCCTAGAGTACGACTTAATCAAACTAGAAATGCTCTACAAATCAAGGGGCCCAGAATGTGGAATGACCTTCCCAACCATGTTAAAGACTGTACCTCTCTCAACCAGTTTAAGTTAAAAACGAAGCTATACCTAATAAATTCCCTGTAACTTAACCCCCCCCCCCCCCCCCGGATGAACACTGTTGTGTTAGCCTGCCTGTGAGGTGGCAGAACCAGGGATTGTCGTACCCGGGGCTGACTGGTGGAGAAGACTAGCCACTGGGGTGTTGTGGTGAGGAGAGTGATCTGTGAAGTCACACGAGGCTCCTGCCTAGGGCTCGCGACCCTAGTATCGGTCATGGAGTGGCCTAACCAGCGGAACTGATTAGAACCTGCCAGCTACAGGCTGGATTTGTGGTTGAAGGCCTCCACAACGGCGCACCCAGTGGGATGGTGATTTGGCTGGCCTGTGGCCAGGGTAGACTCGTTTCGAGAATCTAATGATTAATCGAGAGGCCACGACAAGAGGACCACGGGCTAAGCATCGTTGAGCACCGTGAAACGTCCTGAGTCTTCAGAGGAAGACAAGTGATTGTAAATAAGTGTAGTAATAGTAACAGCGTGTGGCTGTTTATATATATATATATTAGTGGTGGTGAATATATATTTAATTTTGTGCAGTTTTATCCCTTCCCCTTTAATTTACTTGCGTTACGGAACGCACCCCTTGAAAGCCACTACTAGCTTGGGGCCGGATACCCAAACTCTACTAACATCAGAGAAAGAACCCAGTTGCGACCCAATAGGGCCGTAACAACTACCCTCATCTACTCTAACCCCAACCCACATACATTAAATGTTGTTAATAATGAACTAAAAAAAGTCCACTTATGGATGCCAACCAACAAACTAACACTTAACATAGAAAAGACCTACTACATCTTGATGACCAGACCACACACTAAAAATTGAAGAGACGACGACGTTTCGGTCCGTCCTGGACCATTCTCAAGTCGATTGAGAATGGTCCAGGACGAAGAGAAGCGAAGAGGTCTCTTCAGGAATTGAAGAGACGACGACTCGTCGTCGTCTCTTCAATTTCTAGTGTGTGGTCTGGTCATCATACTTCAGCCATGTTATTGTGACTCATCGCCTACTACATCCTATTTGCAAGCAAATCTACAAATGCAATTCAGCTTCAGATAGACAATGTAAACATTAGCAATAAAATTGATGGAAAGTTTCTTGGCCTATTCCTAGACAAGAGACTCAACTTCAGTACCCACATACAACACATAACTAAGAAAGTCTCTAAAACAGTTGGTATACTCTTCAAAATCAGATATTATGTACCTAACTCTGCTCTCATCTCTCTATATTATGCACTAATCTATCCCTATCTCAACTATGGTATCTGTGCATAGGGTTCAACCACTGCAAACCACCTCAAGTCCATCATCACCCAGCAAAAATCTGCTATCAGAATAATATCAAACTCTGCTTTCAGACAACACTCAGCCCCCTTGTTTAACTCCCTAAACATGCTAAACATAATCTCACTCCATAAATTCTCTTGTGTCAACTACACTTACAAAACCCTATTCTTAAATGCAAATCCTGCTCTGAAACTCTCCCTGGACAGATGTAATAGGACCCATTATCACCACACCAGAAATAAATATCTCTTTGATATCCCCAGAGTTAAACTTAATCTGTGTAAACACTCTATGCAAATACAGGGACCCAGTTTATGGAACTCACTCCCTATTGAATTGAAAAGCTGTCCAATTTTTACATCATTCAAAATCAATACTAAAAGGTACCTAATTTCATCTTCATAGTTTTTCACTTTTTGCCTTAAAATTGCACTCTATCTATTGCTACCCAATCTCCTAACCTTTATGTTCCCAATTTGAACATTTTTACCATTGTGATCATTGCTGTCTTCTTATATGTGCTGCCATTCTGCTGTATGGTGTTTATTAATCTTGTTTATATGTATCTATTGCTACCCAGTCTCCCAATCTTTATGTACCCAATCTGAACATCTTTACCATTGTGATCATTGCTGTCTTATATGTGCTGTCAATCTGCTGTATGGTGTCTATTAATCTTGTTTAAATTACTAATCAAGCTGTCAATGTAATCAATCAGAGCTTTAATATAACAATGTGCTTTAATATACTTACTAAGCTCTCTCATCTCATTTTTCTCTTGCAATGTATCTTTGTCATTTATCAATTCTGATAGAAATTACCTACTTAAAATTATCTGTTAGATTAAGGACCTGCCCGAAACGCTGCGCGTACTAGTGGCTTTACAAGAGTGTAAATACTGTACTATCCAATGTATTCTCACAAACCCAATGTACCTTCTTGTATATATATAAATAAATAAATAAATAATAAATAAATAAATATAATATAATATCAATATATTAGTTCATTAACTTATAATACCATCTTTCCAATTTTAAAATTGTTAGAAATTGTAAACTTTATCAGGAAAATATATTACATTCTCCATAGCTGCAACCATTATTTTATTATATATTTTTATACTGTTTTAGCTGACCCAATTCCATATACTGTATTCAAAAACATGGTGTTGCTACTTCACGTTAACTTGTTTCTTACTCTCCAACCCCTGCCCTATTTTCCTTTCTGTCGTCATGATCGTGTATCTACAACTGGTACCAATTGTCTTCTTTGATATCTGTGTACCTCATAGCTTCTGTTCCATTTTCTTCTCTGCCACTGAAGAAACGTGGCAATGTTCCACAGCCACAGTGCTGGCATTGGCAGTGCCATCACTGCCACCACAGTTGAAGGCTTGAAAGCAAGCCAAAAGCACTCTAGTTGATTGTTAACTTTTAACTATGGTTTTATATATATACTGTACTATTGAACTATTTTTTATGAAATATTAAAATAATTTTTGTTATTTTGCTTAATGACTGAGATATATAATCACTAACAAATATATATTAGACAGGAATTTATTTCAGCTAAACCTCTTAATTTATATTTGCATCAGATATTTTTAGTAGTCTGACCTATCTACATTAGTTATAGTGATCTAACTCCTGTATTATTGGGTGCATTAGGATAGATTCTGATAAAAGGCTAACCTTAGTTCAGTAGTCATTTAGCCTGACTGGCATTTATAGTTTTCTGAGTTGGAAAAATATATTACTCTAGCCCAACGATGTATAGTAATGTATATTATTCAGCTGTTAAATATTTGCCAGACTGAGATATTTATGTTTAGCAGTTAAAAATAAAATAAAATAAAATAAAATAAAAAAATGTTTATTTAGGTAGGGTACATACATACAATAAATTTTTACAAAGATTGGTTGACTTATAGGTAGAGCTAGTACATACAATGCCTAAAGCCACTATTACGCAAAGCGTTTCGGGCATGATAAAGTTAAATGACAAGCTTAATACTAATTGAGCATAATGAGTAGAATGAAAACAAGAAATGAAAACATAGCTGAAAAAGCAGCACAAATACAATTATGTCGACAAACAGCGCTCTTTAAAAAAAAAAACAGACATTGGTTGACAATAGAAGGGTAAGGTAGGTTACAGGGAATTTATTAGGTATAGCTTCGCTTTTAGCTTCAACTGGTTGAGAGAGGTACAGTCTTTAACATGGTTGGGAAGGTCATTCCACATTCTGGGCCCCTTGATTTGTAGAGCATTTCTAGTTTGATTAAGTCGTACTCTAGGAATATCAAAACTGTATTTATTTCTGGTGTGGTGCTCATGGGTTCTGTTACAACCTTCTATGAATCTTTTGAGATCAGGATTGGCATTATAGTTTAGCGTTTTATATATGTATAATACACATGAGAGAATGTGCAGTGACTTAATGTCTAACATATTCAGAGATTTGAGTAGGGGTACCGAGTGATGTCTGGGGCCAGAGTTGGATATTGTCCTAATAGCAGTTTTGTGTTGAGTAATTAGAGGACGTAAGTGATTTTGGGTAGTAGAGCCCCAAGCACAAATACCATAGTTGAGATATGGATAGATGAGGGAGTAATAGAGAGTCACCAGGGCAGGGCGTGGTACATAATATCTGATCTTAGAAAGAATGCCCACAGTTTTTGAAACTTTTTTTGATATATTTAGAATGTGTCCCTGGAAATTCAGCTTGTGGTCAATGAGAATGCCAAGGAATTTGCCATCTAATTTGTTACAAATTTGTGTATTGTTTATTTTGAGATTTATTTGATTGGAGGATTTATTGCCAAACAGAATATAGAAAGTTTTGTCAATGTTAAGGCTGAGTTTGTTGGCAGTTAGCCAAAGATGGACTTTATTTAGCTCAGTATTTACTGTGGCATTTAGAGCAAGTGGGTCAGGACTGGAGTAAATGAAGGTTGTGTCGTCAGCAAATAGAATTGGTTTGAGGTGTTGGGAGGCATTTGGAAGGTCATTAATGTGGATGAGCAAGAGGAGAGGGCCAAGTATGCTGCCCTGAGGAACACCAATGTTGATGGGTAGGGTGGGAGAAATTGTATTATTCACAGAAACATATTGGAGCCTGTCAGTAAGGTAGGATTTGAGGTATTGTAGGGAGTGTCCTCTGACTCCATAATGATGTAATTTAAGAAGGTTTTGGTGGTTGACAGTATCAAAAGCTTTACGCAGGTCCACAAATAACCCAACAGGGAACTCATTTTTATCAAGAGCTGTATGAATCGAGTTAAGCATACTAACAAGTGCATCGTTAGTGCTTTTTTTGGGTCTGAAGCCATAATGGCAAGGGCTAAGTATATTGAGTTTGGCTAGATATGAGTAAAGCTGCTTATAGATTAGTTTTTCAAAAATTTTTGACAAGTTTGGCAGGACTGATATAGGTCTGTAGTTGTTGACATCTGTGAGATCACCACATTTGTGGACAGGCGTTACTCTTGCTTTTTTTAGAATATCTGGAAAGGTTTGGAGTTCAAGTGACTTGTTGAAGAGCAAAGCAATAGCAGGGGCTAAAGATCTGGAGGCTTTTTTGTAAATTAAAGTTGGTATCTCCTCAAGGGCACCAGACTTGGTTTTAAGGAAAAGGATTATCTCATTGACGTCAGTGGAATTAATAGGCTTTAGGTACAGAGACTGTGAATAGTTACCAGTAAGATAGTCCTTAATGTCAGTACTGGAAGATGGAATATCATTTGCAAGGGATGAACCAATGGAAGAGAAGAACCTATTGAACTCAATAGCAGAATCAGAGGCTGAAAGCTGACCATCGTTATTAGACAGGAGAGTCGGTTTGTTATTTAAAGACTTCTTTGATCCCAATATTTGTGAAATTGTGCTCCAAGTTTGTTTAATGTTGCTCTTTATTTGGGTAAATTTATCTTCGTAGTATTTAGTTTTGGCTCGTCTAATTATCTTAGATAGCAATAATGAGTAATTCTTTGAGAATTCTTTGGAGACAATTCCTAACCTATACTTCTTCTCAAGGTCATGTTTTTTATTTATAGATTTAAGTATTCCCTTTGTAAGCCAGGGATTGTTAAGCCTTTTGGTTGTGACTTGTTTTGTAAGCATAGGACAGTGGGTGTTATAAAGGCTAAGAGTTTTTTGAAGAAAAGATTGCACTGCTAGGTTGACGTCCTCTATGTTACCTAACTCGGACTCCCAGTTGACATTATCAGCAGCAGTTATAAAATTGTCTATAGCAGTTTCATTGTGCAGTCTAAAACGTATCTCTCTTGACTCAAGAGGTGGTTTGCTAATGTTAGTTAAGAGAAATGATATTATCCTGATATATTATTATATCAGGATAATAATAATAATAATAATAATATTATTATATTATCTATATTATATAGAGTTATATTATCCTGACTGGCAATTATATTACCCTGACTCTGGCAATTATATTATCTTGCCTGGCAATTGTATTAATCAGACTTGCAATTACTGGGTATATTACATGTATCCAGACTAATAATTACATTAGCTTGACTATCAGTTATACTATCCTGACTGTGAATTATGTGAGCATGACTCCAGCAATTATATTAGCCTGAATCCGACAATTATAATAGCCTGACTGACAATTTTATTATCTTAACCTGCAATAATATTATACTGATATGCAATTATATTACATATATCCTGACAGATAATTGCATTAGCCTGACTTGCAATTATATTATGCTGACTCAATCAAATGAGTCTGACTGACCCTGACACTGGCAGTTACATTAGCGTGCTAGTAAATATATTATCCTGACACAATTATACTAGAATACTGGCAATTATGTTATCTGACAATAATATTGCAGTCTCCGTGGTGTAGTGGTAAGACACTCGCCTGGCGTTCCGCGAGCGCTATGTCATGGTTTCGTATCCTGGCCGGGGAGGATTTACTGGGCGCAATTCCTTAACTGTAGCCTCTGTTTAACGCAACAGTAAAATGTGTACTTGGATGAAAAAACGATTCTTCGCGGCAGGGGATCATATTCCAGGGATTATAGGATTAAGGACTTGCCCAAAACGCTACGCGTACTAGTGGCTGTACAAGAATGTAACAACTCTTGTATATATCTCAAAAAAAAAAAAAAAATATTAGCCTGACTGCCACTTGTATTAACGCATTTTATAATATGGCATTTTTCATTTATAGTATATTACCATGACTAGAATTTATAATATTTTTGGGAGTATTTCATTGAATATAGTTAGCCTAGGCTTAATTACTGCTTGTATTCCCCCTCCCCATTTGGCCCGTTGGCGTCGTGAGGGGGGCTTCGTGGCCGGCTGCCAGAGTGTGATGCTCCGTGGGACAGTCTTCTGCCCTTTTATGGCCTTGCACTCCTGCTGCTGTCTTCTCTAATTGTGCCGGATCACTTTTCCTTTTCATTATGTTTCGTTTTTCTCCCCCCTCTTCTCCTATCTGCTTGTCGTTTCCTGCCGACCTTTTCCTTGTTTTGGATTATTTCTTTGGACTTCTTCTATTTTGACGCCCGGGTGCTTGAGGAGGCATACTCTTGCACCCGTAGAACTGTTGTACCCAACGTCTCGAGCGAGGGGAACTTTTTATTGTCAATCTCCCTTTCGTCGCTGAACCCGATCTCGACGGACTGACAGTTCTTAAGGTGGCGTTTGTGGGGCGTATACTCACGACGCACCCCTAGGGGGCCCCGGCATGATCGGCGATAGCTTCCTGTTGGGTGTCCTGCCTCTAATTGTGGCTCCATGGTGGGTATGGGGGCACATTCGTGGATGAATTTATCACTCTTCGTACCTATGTCGTTAAATGTTTCTGATTTACCCTCTCGGGCTCGTGGGGTGGGCGACCAAGCCCCCGAGTCGGCCTGTCTTGAAAGACCGGGCTCTGTAGCCTCCGCTGCGTTGGGCCCCGACCTTGCTCCTCCTTTGATCATCCTGACTTCTTCCCCCAGCTCCCCTCCCTCCTCTGTGGTTGGGTTGAGCCTCCAGCCCCCAGGAGTGACCACTTCGTCCCCTGGTGCGGCTAAGTCTCTCGTTGTGACTACTGCGCCTTGTGACCCCTCTCTCTCTGGGGGTTCTCAACGCCGTTCGCGCCCCGGCCGCACTCGCTCGATTCCTTCCCATACTGACGCGAATCAGGCCTTGTTTGGTCCCGCTTCATGGGCCAAATACTTTGATCTCCTCCCTCTTGATTCTGCGCCTCCTGACAATTTCTCCCTCCATCGACATCTTGTAGATTCCGTTGATGCGTCTGTTACCTGCAACCCCACTCGTCTCGGTACACGTGTCATTGCTGCTCCTTCTCAGGATGCAGCTTCCCACTTGGCTGCCTTATCTTGCCTTGGCGAGATCCCTGTTCGGGTCTCCAAGAACATTCGGATGAATGCCAGTGTTGGCACTATTCTCCTCCCACCCCATGTTGCAACCGGTGTTTGGAATCTCCAGGATTGCCACGATGATATTCGGCATATCCATGATGCCCAAGGCCATTCTGTCCTCCAGGTTGACTCGTTTACTCGTCCTTTACTCGTCCCCCTCGTGGTCGTCGCCGTCAATTACCCATAAAACGATTCTTCGCGGCAGGGGATCGTATTCCAGGAACCTGCCCGAAACGCTACGCGTACTAGTGGCTGTACAAGAATGTAACAACTCTTGTATATATCTCAAAAAAAAAAAAAAACCTTCGTGTTTTGAAGATCACCTTTGATGGTAGGACCCTTCCATCCTATGTCATTCTTGCTGGTGCTAGGTGCTCTGTCCAGGAGTATATTCCTTCTCCTCGACTTTGTAACAAGTGCTGGAGGTTTGGGCAGGTGCCCTCCGCTGCTCTGGGACTGTCTCTCTCTATCCTTTGTGTGGGGGTGAAGGTCACTCTAAGTCGGAGTGCACTTCTCCCCAAGCTCGCTACTTCAACTGCGGTGAGGCCAAATCCTATCTTCTCCCGTGCCTGTATCCATTACAAGCTTGAGACAGCCGTCCTCAACTTGAAGCACCGGGAGCGTTTATCTTTTCCTGAGGCGAGGAGCCAGGTTCGCCGGCTCCCGCCTTATGCTAACGTCTCTTATGCTCGCGTGTTGCGCTCTTCCTCTCCTCGTCCTTCCCTCCTTCCTCAGACTCTCAACCATTTCCGGGCCTTGGACCCTGATATGCCCACTGTCCCCTCCTCTGTTCCTTTGCATTCTGTCCCAAGGGGTTCCTCTCCTGGTCCTCTGTCTGGGGTTCCCCTTCTTTCTACCCAGTCTGTCATGTCTCTTGTGTCTTCTTCCTCGTCTCCCTCCAATCCTCCTTCCCATCCTCTTACTCCATCTATCGTCTCTCCCCGCCGCCTGTCGGTGCAGGCGGATATCCATCGCTCTCCTAACAGCCGTCGTGTGTGCTCTCGTTCGGCTTCTGTTGAGACACTGGAATCCGTTGCCCGGCACGTAGTTACTGGGACACCGGTCTCTTTAAGTCAGAAGCGTAAGCCTGGCTCCTCTCCTTCCTCCTCCCCAGCGGGTAAGAAGGCTTCGCTTTCTTCCGCAGCCTCTACTTCTGGCTCTGTTGCTCCTTCCCCTCCCATTTCAGTGATTGCGCCCCCTGTTCCTGCTATGGAGGTTTCTTTGGCCCCTGCTTCCCTTTTGGTTGCTGCTCTTGCTGAGGTGCGCTCCCCTCTTTCTACTCCCTCTCTTCCTGCTGCTGTCCTTGACTGCTCCTCTCCGTTGTCTCTTCCTCTTCCTCCTCCTCCGGACCCCGCCCGCCCACCTCTGATCTGTTCTCCCGCTACCTTCCCTCCGTCTTTGCTCAGTTTACCCATGCCCCCTAACCCTGACTTTGCTGACGCTGATCCTGACCCTGATATTCTTTAACGTGCTGTGTTGCTCTTTCACCTTTGTTTCTTCCTTGTTCTCATGTTGTTGTCCTTTCCCTTCTCGTCGATGTCTATTCTTCAATGGAACGTTCGAGGTTATTATGCCAATTTCCTCGAACTCCAACTTCTGATTTCGCGGTTTTCGCCCCTTTGTGTCTGTCTCCAGGAGCCGATGCTTGGTGCTCGTCCTGGTCGTTTTCGTGGCTATTCCTTTCTCTCCCCCCCCCCCCCCCCGGCCGTTGCTGGGGCTTCTAATTCTTCTGCTCTCTTGATACGCGCTCATGTTCCATTTGTTCCTTTACTTTTTGCTTTGCCTCTCCATTGTTCTGCTGCTCGTATCTTTGTGGGGAAATGGTACACAGTTTGTTCCATTTATCTCCCCTCGAGTGTCCCGCTTTCTCTTCCTGATTTGAAACGCCTCTTGGACTCCTTGCCGGAGTCTGTGCTCCTGCTGGGGGACTTCAGTTGTCGTCATTCTCTTTGGGGTGATGTTCTGACGAATATCTGGGGTCGCCTTCTTGAGCCGTTTCTCCTCTCTTCTTCCCTGTCTCTTCTGAATTCTGGTGAGCCCACTCATTTGGACTCTCGGACTCGCACCCTTTCCTGTCTTGATCTTTCTCTCTGCTCTTCTTCTCTTTACTTAGATTTCACGTGGCAGGTTCTTGATGACCTCCATGGCAGTGATCATTTCCCTATCCTTGTTTCCTTTTTCTCGTTTCGCCCTTCCCTCTCTTTTCCTAGGTGGCAGTTTGCTAAAGCGGACTGGAACCTATTTACCCTCAGTGTTGCTCTCTCTGACCTCTCCCTTCTGCCTCTCCCTCGCACTCTCCTCCTTTTTCATGACACTGTGTTCAACGCTGCCCTCCGCTCTATTCTTCGCTCTTCCTCTCGGGGTCCACTAAAGTGCGTTCCCAGGTGGAATGCGGATTGTGCTCGGGCTGTCCGCTGTAAGCGTGCAGCCTGGAAGAGGCACCACCGTAGGCAGACGGCCGATTCTTTTCATTTCTTTTGGAAAGCGAGTGCGGTGGCCCGTAGGGCCATCCATACGGCTAAATGTGAATGTTGGGCATCTTATGTCTCAACAATTACGTCCGAAACTCCTCTGCCCCAGATCTGGAAGCGTATCCGCAAGATAGCGGGTAAGTTCGTTCCCGATGTTTCACCGGTCCTTCACCTCCATGATACTCTTGTGGTGGACCCGTTGCAGGTCGCTTCCGAACTGGGTTCCAGTAGTGTGGTTGAGGACTACGGCGACGCGCGCGGCACCTGCCAGGTGTTAGTCACCTTCAGGTGAGTGCCACCCGACAGGTGCCGCGCGCGTCGTCGTAGTCCTCAGGGGTTTGGGGGAATTTCCCGGAAGTTTTGGCGCGTTTCGGACGCGTGTGAGCGTGTTGTGTTTGGGTATGTGGACAGGAAAGAGGGGAGGTCATGTTGATGAGTGCCAGGTGGCGCGCGTCGCTCCCGTCCTCAAGTTTTTTGGGGGGAATTTTCCGGAAGTTATGGCGCGTGTCGGAGGTAATTGGAGCGCATCGCTCCAGTCCTCAGGAGTTAAGGTAAGTGATCAGGAAAGATTGGAGTTCTTGTTGTGTGAGAGTAAGTGGTGGAGTAAGAGGAATGAGAGAAATGAATATGTGTGTTTAGCAAGTGATAGAGTAAGAAAATAGAAGGAAGATGGAGGAAGGAGTAAAAGAGTTGATCGTGAGTTAGTGTGTAGAGGAGAAGGCAACACAGTCTGTTATGTTGTTTTGGGATGGGGGCTGGATGGAGCTTCCCCTTCGTCTGGAGAGAGTGCTCTGGGCCGTTATGTGGTTAGACATACCATTAGCCCCCCTACAGGAAGTCGCAAGTGTTGAGGGGTGAGAGAGCACGCTCCTGCGGAAGTGGGGGCCCTTTGTCTTCAGAGTGTTGATGTTCGTCCCACGACGACTCCCCATACACTGTGGATTCCGGTAAGGAGGCGCGAGGTACTTACGACAGACCCACACCTGTCAGCTATCAATCAATCACTCCCACCCCTCATCCCCACCCGCTCCCATACCATCAACCATTGTTCCGTGCATTCTCTTTTAGTATGTGTAAGCTATATCGCAACGTGATCAACATGGTGAGAGCAATAACGAGGGAAAAGTAAACACATTATATAAATTTATTTCTTTATTAAACACTTAAGCGATTTACAACGATAATAATAATAATAATAATAAGACTTCTTCTTGGTGGTTTAGCTAGCAGACAGATGTAGAAAGGCTTTCATTCAGTCCATCGTCCTTCCCGACACGCTAGTCAATCAGTCAATCTGTAGAAAGGGAAAAAGGTTATAAGTTTCGTTGTTGTCAATGTTGTAAACATAAATACAGTCATTATTATGTTCATCATTCAATCCTACATAAAGTATTACTCACCGCAGTAACATCCTAACCAACTTCGTCACACAGCGATTCACACTCAGCATCACTACCGTTTAAGCAGAATGTTTGCCTACACACAGGCATTTTCATCTGAGCGTAATTGAATTTCAACACTTTTTCATCATTCTTGCGAAATTGACCATATTTAAACGCTTCATCAAAGTGAAGCAGGGCGGCCTCTAAGCCTAGTCTGCAAAAATGATATGCAAAATAAACGGCGTAATTCCCACAGAAGTAACTATTCAAGGATTGAATCCTTTTCTTCATAATATATAGGGTATAGTCTTGGAAGTAAGACATAAACTCTTCGAAATATCTTGAATAAGATCCTATTGCAGGATTGGCATAGCTGTCTAGTATAACTATCTCGCTTCTACCTTCATCCTTATTTACATAGAATGTTATCCAATGCCCCATTTTATTACGAGAACCAGACTCCAGAGTGTTCATTATGAACACCACAGGTCTTTTGTTATGTATTTTTGTCAGTATTTTCCGTACGTCATCAGCTAGGAAACATCCTAGATAGTCTACCCTAGCACCTAAATTACTTCTGATAGCCTCATTTATTTCCAAACAATTCATATTAGTATTTTATCCTCGCGTATCGCAAATAACGCGACGATCCGCGTTAATGCTGATCACACCTGTTGTAGAGCCGTAAACTAGTATGACTTTATTTCTAGCTACTCCGCGTTTAAATTCCAAAGCGATCCTCAGATTACCACTTTTTTCAATCGGGATGGTGTCATCTATATCCTCAGGTTGTAAATTAAAGGCCAGTATGGTTCCACCATTCACATATGTGTCATAAGATAATATATTGTCTTTATCGAAGCCTAAGGCTTGTAATGCTGTGTAATACAACTTGGCGCAGTTATGAGGGAAGTCGCACCCAATATTGACAATATTAGTGCTATTCTGGGATATTAATACTTTACTAAGCTCGCAGTTTTCCAAATAAAGCGGGTTGCGATTATATGCACCAGACACAGCCTCCATATCAAGGATGATCATATATAAATGTTCTGGTATAACAGTCCCCCACGGCTGGTCCATTGTAATAGAGCGTTGACCTGTGCCCAATATATACGTTTTGTATAATGTTTTATTAAAAGTATACGTAATAGGAGAGTTGTTCTGCACCATGGCTTTATTAACTGCTACTAATCCTTCAGGGTATGGCAATACCCGATCCACCCATAGACGTGTAGACTTGATATTATATTTAAAATTAGCATGTTCATTATCGCTGAGTATAAGCCACTTATCAGGTTGAAGTTCGAGCCTCACCCTGATGTCCACATTATCCAAAACGTATTCACTAACGGATGTGACATCCAGCATTAGTTTAAAACAAGTATTCACGCCACTCGTTTTCATATCAGTCATCCGTTGCTTCTCACTAGCCGAGGCATTAGTGAAATAACCAGCTTCAATTTTACCAGGATCAACTCGGTTAAAAAACTGTGACAGTTTATCATAGCGGTTAGCCTTACACCCAGAAATCGTAGATAATAACTTTACGTATGACCAGAATGAGAATAATGAGCTGGTTTCAACTACTGTTTCGTTTAAATACACAATAGCGGATTTGAATAGAGTTTGCGATAATCCATTCACCAACGATGCGTTTTTAGCATCTCCTAAAGGCGTTATTCCATCTTCTTCGGTTAGATCAATAGACAACTCCAAAGCTATAGATGATAAATCCACCAGTTGACCATTCACTCCCTTGATGATGAATTCCAGATAAGTGTCTGTAAACTTATTATTGACCCCAGAATTCACAGGTAATACATCCACCGTTTGTCTGCTGGCGATTGTTGATTCTACCAACCGAGGGGAAAATACTTTAGGAAAGGCTTCACTAACAGCGGCTGTATAATGTTCTAATGGCACCTGGAGGCCCAGAGCGTTATATCCGGCCATGTTCGTGCTTTAGACAACACCAACCGAGTGAGAAGAAGTTATGACAACACATCATTATATTTCGCTTTAGTAAAACGTTTGATGTTTACTAATTTTTTTGTTTGTTTATTCTTTTTATGCACTCTTCCACCTATCATTTGCTTCCCCACTCCTTTCAATGTTTCAATTCCGCGTTTCTTAAGAGATTGTTTGAAAGTTTGTTTGTCATTATTAATATCGTCTAGTACGTTCTGCCCCAAGCTAAGCGCAGCCGGGGCCAGTGTTCTCATGATAAAGGGCGCTGCTCGACGCGCTATCCCGCTTAAAAAGGAAAATATTCCTCCTCCTCGCGTATAACGTCTACTGCTGTTGAAAATCCGTATATCATCAGTCCCTCCACCTCTAGGAGGGGTTAACAGAATGTATAATTCCTCAACAGAGGGGGGAATAAAGTGGACACGCATTTCTCCGCTTGTTTCAGACGAATGAGGAGTGTCGGGAAAGCATTGGTGTTATATACCTCCTGCAACGGGGCGTACATGCAAGACTGCTATGGTGCACCCACGTTCTTCGAAATGTATGGGGTTACCATCTTGATCCCTAATAGTGATGCTGACGCTATCTATCATGTTAGTGTTAAGATGCACATATAGTTTTTTATTGTTGCTGTTATCACTTCCATTTAGGGAGATTACATCCAAAATATTTACAGACTGGTTTCCATATCTAGTAGAAGAGATTCTATCGCAATAAACACACAGAATATCAACTCCTCCTCTAGGCATTGGCGGGAATAGACATGTGTTAACTACACTCGAGGCGTACTGACGTTTTGTGAATATGTCATATTCTATTTCTGGAACTACGCCCAACACTTTCCCAAAAGCGGTTCCAAATGATAATGTAACTCTACTGATGTTTTTATGCCCCGTTGCAGAGCTAATATTCTCATCACTAATCACAGTAGTGAACTTGTTTCGATTGGAGGAAGAATCATATTTAATAAAATGCGTTCCATATTTAGCTGAAAATTGTTTTAATGACTTTCCTAAAAAACTCAGTTTAGCATTACTTGAAAATATGGCCTCTATATCTGTATTAATCGTGGTATTAATTTCTTTTATAGTTCCAGCTAAAACATCAGATGATAATAAATGCTTTGAATGCATGTATTTCCCCTCGCCCACTTTCTCATACGTAACGCCTACACGTATATATGCCTCAGGATTATCACGCTTAATAACGTAATGTGAAGTGGGGAGGAGTAATTTTTGTAGACACATTTCATAACTCCTCCTGGGATCTAATTCTAGCTGGTTAAACAATCGATTTTGGAAAGATGCGGGGATGTTATTGGGGAATAAATGCGTATCTTATACGCTGGTGGCGTATATCACGTGAGTGTCCATCGCTCTATCTCCTTAGACCGCTTTTTGTCTAGTAAAGCCATCTACACATTACACGCTCATTTATATACACTCACCTGCTAATATACAATCCAAGAAGCTTTCCTTTTACTGTGAGGATCAATCTTGACAGTTGCCTTTCTCTTAACAGACGGAGGTTCATACACTTGACTGCTTGCCGTAGTATTACGGAATAAATCTCGCGATGTAGATGTTAGTGTGAAAAACAGTTGAGCAATGGGGAGTTTATCCGGTAGAAAAACTGATTTAAGCACAGTCATTTTATGTATAATGTCATTAATTATATGTATGCCAGATACTGGAGCCAATACATTTCCATTCAGATCCCAACGAACGATGCCAGTAGCATCATAATGGTTTAGCAAGGATCTCGCATATTCGTGATCTCTCACTTTCAACTTCAAATCTATTAAATGTTTTATGGAAGGGTAGGTATGCAGCTGAGGAGGAGGAGGAGGTGGTTTGACAGTAAGATGACGAGCAACAGCTTTCACAGTGGGGTAAGCAGGGCTGTGTGCAGCTTTCCGGTTGTCCACTATTTTACGCGGTACGAGATAAAAGGCTTTCATTTTACTTACTGAACAACCGTGTAATTAAACTAGCCGCAATCGGTAAAATAATGGATAAAATACTGCCTCCTCGTTTGCTGCTTAATATCTGTTTCTTAGTTGACACAGAAGGTTTCTTACAGGCTAGTGACCGAATAAGCAATTTATATTTTTTCAACTTTTTAACGACCTTGTCAGGCATGGGCAATTTTTTTTTTTAAAAGTTATTAAAAATTTCTGATAAACAATTTATATGTGGTTTCTTCAATTTTTCAATCAACTGCTTTCTCGAGGAATACTGAAGTTTTGATAATAGTTGGATCAATTCCTTGTATTTATAAACTAAGGGCTTCTTCATTATAAATGTAATATCTCAGCAGCATCAATCCATTGATCGAATGATCGATCATAACCTGCGTACCTAACTTTATACTGAAGTTTGCCAGAGACTCTGCGTTGTCCCAATACCTTCTCAATATTAAAGGTTTGAGGCAAATGTGTTGGTGTTAATTCTTGTTTATAGAAGCCACCATCAATTTCTTCCCCATTCAGATCTTTTAGAAAGTATAAAGGGATGTGTTGTCTCCGATCAATACGTGTAACTGTAAAGATCTCGCGGGTGTTCTGCTGCTTAAACCCTTTCTTAAACTTGGAAATGCGATCAGATAGAGTGATGCGTACTGTATCACCAACACTCAATCGTGGAATGACAGCTCTCTTTGTTTTGCTCGGGCTTTTATACATTAAATCAAATTGTTTGGCGTGTTCGCTGGGCGAGGATAGAGCGTGCACCTCCGCAGGTGTCTTCCCCTTCAATCCTCTGTGTGGAGTTAAATTATATGTTTTCACAATATCCGGTAGAGCCTGCATGTATTTTAAAGTGTTGTGCGCCGTCATAAACTTGTAAAGTTTACCTTTTAAAGTGCGTATGAACCGCTCAGCGATTGAAGCTTTAGTCTCCTGAGAAAATACACTATATAACCGTACTTTCCTTGCTGCCAGCATTTTTTTCATAGTGGCGTTATAAAATTCTCCACCTCGATCAGAATTAATTTTGCGCACTCCTTGAGAATGAGGTGAATCTAGAATTAAAGCTAGAGCATTAGTGGTGCTTTTCCCATCCTTAGCGCGTAAGGGTACTACTTGGGCGTACCTGGAGAAAATATCTACGCATACGAGTAAATATTTCACTCCATCATTATGTTTGTCCAATAAACTCATCTCGGCCAAGTCTATAGCTTGAAATAGTCGTGGTTTAGGGCTTAACACCCGACGCCGAGGGAATTTATGTGGTTATAAATAATGCAACGTATAGGAGTCAGAGCTTTTCAGATAGTCCTTTACATCGGCTAGAGTTATACTAGAGTTAATTAATTTGGCGGCCTTATACAATCTCTGTACCCCTCCAAGCCCTCCGCTAGATGAGGGATCGTTATATACTCGTTCCAGTACATCTTTCTTGCTTACCATTGGTAAACTATCTCATAGGGCGGTTCGTGAACAATATTACCGCGTAATGTTATCGTAGATGGAGTGTTCGAGCCCAGATCTACTAGCAAATAGCCGTAGGGTTGGCTAATAACTTGCTTATATAACTCTACAAATTTCTTTGAATCCACTTTCCCAAATATTTGTCGTCCGAGTGTTTCAATTTGAGACAGGTCTCGTGATTTAACCAATATGAAATGAGAAGCATTTAAACTAATATTCCTCAAATATTTACCAGGAAAAAATATATTTTGAGTAATCAATATGACGGAAACCGTGAAATGTCTGCCCCTAGTAAACATGTCTGATACGATTTTTGAATTCGCAGACTCTGTAAAAAGGTCATCGTAGATTACTAAGATATGCGAGTCATTATCTACTCGCTCTTCCACAGGATCAATAATGGTTGAATGCTCGATCAGCTTCCCTTTAATTTGTGGATCTGATCGTAATTCAGAGTAACCTCCTCCGCATATGATTATTGAGGAGAACTTGTGCTGATACTTCCTTACAAGTTTACTGCACAAGTAGGATTTTCCGCTGTTTGAATAACCAGCAATAATAACACGAGATGGTTCTCTGAAAATATCTAGATGTTCCTCATGGATTATATCATAGGAACTGTCCATGATTCATGCTTCGTTAAGACTGTTAAAAACTAAGGAAATTAGGTGGTATTTATACAAACATAGTCATTTACAGGTGTTTATTCACATATTTTATGTACAGCAACAACATTTTATAAAACTAATCATAGTTCTTACAGTTCACAAACAATAATATTAAACATCCTATTTTAAAACTAATCATAGTTCTTACAGTTCACAAACAATAATATTAAATATCCAATTCATTTAGTATAAATAGTTCTAGTCATATGGATCATCTATCTTAATACTAACTAAATTGTACAACATAAAATCTAGTGAGGGTTGAATAGTTTCTGAGCTGTAACATCGCGTTTGCTCCAGGGGCGGAATATTGGGTAGAGTCTCTGTGGTTGCTCTACTTCCACTTCCTCCTCCTCCATAAACACTTCTTCCATCTCCTCCTCTCCCACCTCTACATCCATCTCATCATCATTGTTATTGGGAATATCAGGATGACCATACGCTAGGGACTGTGTGGGGCTTAAAATGAAGCGTTTATCGTCAAATGCTGACAATCCACTGCAGGTACTGCGACATGTACAAATCTTTCCTTGCACGTTGCGTATAGATCTCGACACATACCTGATTGAAGTGTTTGTTTCAAGAGTGTGCTGAAACGAGTCGTGTGAGAGTTTCTCTTGTAGATGGTATGGTACGCCCTTACACTTACAAGTGTGCTCCCCATCATGTGTGGTGAACGAATATGTTTTAGGTCTGAGAGCAATTAACTGGTTAATAATCTTAGAGCCTATTTCAGACTTGAGCAATCCTAGTTCACCTTCACGCACTTTAGAGTAGGATGAATGTGTCATTAAAATTACTAAAATCCATACAGTCGAAGAGAGGAGACTTATTCAACTCTTCAAACACATCCTGACAGTCAAATTTAATGATAAAAGAGTCTGTGTCTGTATATAACAGACTCGCTTTATCCCCATACGTGGGTTTGACAACATCATACCAGAACTCATAGAGGCGTCTCTAAGCAATTTGAAGTATATGATAACTCAGATACGTAGGAGTGTTGACTAGGAGAGACTTCTGCTTGATGGTACATATCACACGATCCTTACTTAACAAAAGACTCCGCTTGAAGAATGGGTTTCGAGCATGTTTCAGGAAATGTCTACGATCTGTGACCAAATAGTGTTTGTTCCCATATTTAGATACATCTGTGAGACTCTTTCCATATATGGAGTTTGATACGAGTTTGAAAGCCTTTTTTTTATCGCGCATTTGGCACTGACACGTTCACGAACATTGGTTTCAATGAAGTCTTTAAGGTAGGTCTCCTGCTCGAATTCGTAGATGTCGTGAACTTTAGCTACTTCTAATCCAATGCGCATGAGCAACTGTAACAAGCCCAGACTAACGAGGTAGTCTTTCTGAGGAAGGTGAGAAGCAATTAATTTAGTGTTGTTTTTAGGCAGACCGCGACTTTCTTCTGTAAGAATATCCTTACTGTAGGGTGAAATGTGATCCTCGGTAATGCAAGTATGGGAAAGAACTAGAGGCAGTTCATCTGTATACCTAGCTACCTCAGGTCGGACCTGCAGTGTATCACACAACACCCAATATCTCTTGGACCAATCACATGGGATATTCTCCAAGCCTCGCTCTAGCAGGGCATCACGCTCATTGTTTGTCAGTTTCCGAATCCCACCACGAGGGAGCAGTTCAGTCATACACGCCCCGTAAAGACTATTAAAATCTAAGTAAATGATGTAGCTACTATCTTCCCCTAGATCTAAGCCTGTATGCTGGTTCTCCACACTCGTGTACTGTCTCTACACACGGGTGAACCCGCCTCGGAGATTCCGGCGAAGTAAATCATATAACAATGGATCTGACACAACATCAAGTTCAACTTTCGATTTAAGCAGGAATGCATCCCAAGCAAATGAGGGTAAAGAAATGTAATGGGAAATGTCTAATTTGTAGAGAGCAAGCATGGTATCTCGCCAGACTGTGAACACATCAGCTAGCAAACCTGTGTCCACTTTGAGGTAAAGGAGCAGATACTCCCCTATGTTGCGACATTTAGCCAAATCAAAAATGTCTAAGGCTTGTTTATAATCTTTTTCTGACAACTCTTCGTCTTTTAGTGTATTGTAAAACTTACCGTGAGAAGGAAGGTGTGGTTCATCTAACACAGACATAGAGGATAAATAATCATAGCAGAATGATTGTTTACCCTTGAGCAGTTTTGGGATGGCCGCTTTATTTACACCTTTTAACATAGCCAAAGTGAATGTGGTAGGTTTCCCACTATCAATATGATCCTTGGCTATTCTTCCTAGCGAGCCGTTGAGAAGGGCTAAACTATCCAAAAATCTTAAATTGTTCACATCAACTTTCATAAATTTAAATCCATCCTAGCTAATATATCTATTTCACTTCCTGGTCTATCTCTCATCTCGTTTAGGATTACTCCTAAATCATAGGAAGCGTTGTGGGAAAAAGTGTATAGGAACTTGTATGAATTTATACACTGCAAATTACATCTATCACAGTAAGCTGCTTGATAATTGTGGAATCTTACTGTGTGGTCGTGATGCCTGACTTTGATTACATCTTCTCCGTTAAAAGGTTCATCACAAAGTTCACAGGCAGTTTTTGTCTCAAATATTGCCTGCTGTTGCTGGGACATGTGAAGTTCATAGGATACTAACCCCTTCTTGATTCTAGCCCATGACGCTTCTAGCGTGGTTACAAAGTTATTGACCGCATCTTTACCCAAATAAGTGTCATTCTCAACAATATTCATCTGTCTGTCAATAATGATGTACGCATACGCCACTGCGTTGTGACGTGATTCTATCATTCCCTTAGGGTTCGAGCGGTCTAACATTCACTCAAAGTCATAAAAGCACATGTGACTAGGCCCATATCCACGTCCATTGTTACGGAAAGTAATCTTCCACTCTGGTGGGTAAAATTTGAGAGTCTGATGTACTTTGCATGTACTTTCATGACTCTGCATGGGACCTGGTGGGAGTGATATCATACAACAATGACAAAAGCTGTGATGACTTGGGATTAGATCTCCATGATCTCGCATATTACGTACATATTGGTTAAAATAATTAATTAATACTAAGTGTTGAGCTTCCAACATCAGCAATGGTATGACATCTGTATATCCCCCTCTTCCCTTCCTAGCTAATGTAATGTAGTGTCGTTGTCGTCTAGCATTTTCATCTCTTTCTAGTGAATAGATGAATATACTGACTTTATTAATTTTCTCTACCTTGTGAATATCCTCAAACGTCACTGCAGAATTGACATCTGCTGGCCAATTAATGTGTCTGAGACACCAACTAGCATTCACAAATCTAGCCAGATATTATCTAAACGCATCCCCTTAGCTAAACATTTATAAGCAGCAACACACTGCATAAGGCAAATATCAGCTTCTCCCTCTGGATTGAAAACCATTTTTTTTTCCACGCAACCCTTCAGGATAGTCTACATGAGAGCCTAATCTTATCGGGTGTTCAATCTGACCACAGTTAATGTAAAACCCGGTGAGCCGCTCAACCAAGACATTGGACTCTCTCTTCCAGGTACTGGGATATTTTCCCTGTCAATTCGTCAGCCCAAAAATCAATAAGTGTATCTACTTCCTCTAGAGTTACTGTTCGCCCCTCACCTCGTATGGGAAAGCCATCGTTATTTATAGGATCCAATAGATTCTCCTCCTCCTCTCCGTTTTGTTGTACATTTAAATTCCGCACAATTAGAGTGATGTCTGGGTAAATTAGGAGGGATGGGTGTTGTGGGGAGAAAAGGGATCGAATTTCATTAATGAAAAATTCACTGTATGTTCTCAGATAGAGTCCTGGGGAGGTGTTAACAAGTTCTGGTATGGAGAATGAAAGCCGAACATAGCCGCCATTATAGTTATCAATTCGATCCATTAGCTGAGGCTGAATTTCTAGGGCAGGTGGGGGAGAGAGAGAGAGGTGGTGGGGGTGATGGGAGAGGGCTAGGGGGGGTGGGGGTGGTGATAGTCCCCCTCCGAGATGAATGGGCGACACTGAACGGTCAGCTATTACGCCAGACGGTGCTAACCAGTCAGAATTGACAGACGCTGAAGAGTCAAGGTCAAGGTCTGCTGAGCTGTGGTCTGAGTCAAGGCTATTCTCACGGACTGTGATGCTGTTGTTAACGGTAGTGTTCTCACCACTGCTGCTGCTGCTGTACCTGTCGCTGATTGATTGGGGTATGGGGCTGGGGGAGGAAGGGGAAATTGAGTGAGTGCGTGAACAACCCCTCCCCTCCCTGTGAGCCGAGGACTGAGAGCCGCGAAAGGGTAATGTCCGCTCTGCTGAGTTGGGTGTGTCACTGTCACTGTCACTCTCAACGCTGCTGGATACCAAATCTATGCATAGCGGTGTAGTATCTGTAAAAAAAAGAAAAACATATTATCTCTAGAAAGAATGAAAGCATATATATATATATATTAAGGTGAGGGAACAGACTAGTGGGAATTAATATGTTTAGGAAATAGACTGAAATAAGACAGATTAACTTACTTATGTCCCGGTGTGGAGGTTGAGCAGGAGTGAGGCTATGAATCCTTAACGTTGTGTTAACTGGGCGTGATAATGTCTCGTAGCCCTCAATCTGGTGGTGCTGCCGCCCTTGTTGAAGGGGCGGGGGATGCTCGCGAGTGACATCAGCTCTCCTTAGCTCAGTGTGGGACAGATGGGATACCGACTCGATGACGTCTATCTGTTCACTCCGTCGATTGAGGTACGGATTATAACCTGAAATGAAACAAAATGATATTCAGCATGGGTGAATGGGGAAAATATGTTTATTATGCATGTGTGTTTGCTTGCAACTGGATGTAATATAGGTAAGAGAAGTATATTTATACATGATTCCTATGTTTATGAGAAGTTTCATTCCGACGATGACCTCCTCGAGGGGCAGGTGAGCAATAAGGACATTTCACGGTTTTGTAAACTGAAATTGAAAAAGAACATATTTAACTGTGTGGAATGTAATAGCCCGAATGAGTAATTATTCTCACACTATAAGAGAGAGATAATAGTTGACACATGCGATATTTCACCTGTGGATGCCATAAAATGAACTGTGGAATATTAAATAAGAATAACACTCACGGTTATCACAGAAAATCTGCTGACATCGCTTGCATTTGATGTCGTAATGGCCTAGGGGTGGTTTTTCACAGCTTGTGCACTGAAGACGACATAGTTGATTTGGTGATGGAATATAGAACACACCGCATTTCATGCAGGCTGTTAAGGTTCATCTTTCCATGATGCGGAGCTGTATGGCGTGTGTGTAGCGAATGAAGACTCGCAGTGAACTAACGTCGCGTTTGTGTGTGAGGGGAGGGAAACGATCCCGGTCAAATGAGAAGTGATTGATACTGGGCAGGTGAGGGCCAGCTGGCGGAAGTAAGAACAACGCCCCTCCTTAAAGAATCCGCAGTGATGGGAGAGCCCTGCTGGAGTGAACATCTCCCAGCCCCTCTGAAGACTTTGACAAACGATTAAGGCTAATGGACCACATCCACCCCTGGTGCGGCTCCCAACACAACCCAGTCTGTCACCTATACAGCACCCGTGCATTGTTACATAAAACAAACCTTCTCAGCCAACTGCTACGTCTTAAGAGACTCTGCTCTCTCTCTCTCCTACCCTCCTGACACTTCCTGCCATGTATGGCGCAACTATTCTCCTCATGGACTGTCACCAAACACACCTGCTTACATCGAAGAAAAATAATGGCTGTCAAAAACCTCAAACCCATTTCCACCCTCGCTTTTAACCACAATGACCCTAAACACTCTCCCGCCGAGGAGAAGCTCCCCTCACCCCTCACTCACCTCCACTCCACCCCAACAACATATGTTGGGACCCCTCACACCTACACACAACCTCTACATAGCAATACATACTCTCATCTTTAAACAAACTATTATCTACACACAGGATTAACTCTACGGTAAACAAACATACATATTCAACTACTATTATCCTCATATTCTCATATTCCATACTATACCACATACCACATAGCCCTACACACTCTCCTACCCCCACACAACATGACCCCCCCATCTTTCCTGACCGCATACCAAACACCGGACGCTCACACGCGTCCGACACGCCCCAACATCCGGGAAAATTCCTCTACAACCCTATGTGGCCACATACCTTTGACCCACATGGACAGCTGGCTCTAATTGAGCCACCTGACAGCTGGTGCGCGCGGTTCTAGTCGCACTTTTCACTACTCGTGGGATCGGATGCGCCCCGGCGTACCCGTGAAGGGTGAATTGCGAAGCCAGGAAAGGCGAAACGCCAAGCCAAAACGCGAAACGAGTGACGCCAAGCACTAGAAACTAATATGCCACACGGCAAAGAAAGGCACAAAGGGAGAGGCAGAAGCACACAATATAACAGGGCAAACAAACAGCCAGAAGGGCACATAGCATGTCATAGAGCAAATACACAGGAAATCAGAGCACATACTTGCCCGGGAACCTGGCCCGAGGGAACCAGACATTGAACGCCTCCCAGAACACCCATTGCAAAGGGTCCCGTCCACCCACCGGGGACGCCATAACATCCGTAACCTGGGCAACAAACACCTGCAAACAGGGGACCCAGATGGTAGTACTCATGAGGCGAGAAGTCGCTACTCGCCCCCACAGGAAGGGAACTTGCCCACCATGAAAGTACTCCAGTCCGTCAGACAGCAGTAACTCGGCAATCGCCGACCAGTGACCCGGCGGCATCACAGACGCCGGCAACACGTCCCCCAGGGCCCCAATGCGCACCTGCACCACAGGGGTACCCGCGGCCCCGGGCAAACCACCAGACTACAGCAGGGAACTCGGACGGCGCGCATCCTTCCGTAACGTCACCACCAGGCCACACCCAGCACCAGAGTCCACACCATCTCCGGCAGCGGAAGCCACCACCCCCGACTGCAATTTTATTGGAGGTGTTGTGGTTTCTGTTCTAGGTTCTGGATTATACCAACGGTCCAAGTGTCTTCTTATAGCAGCGTTTATTTCCGCGTTGCTATATCCAACGCGGAAATAAACGCGAAATAAATAAATGGATATAGCAACGCGGAAATAAACGCTGCGATAAGAAGACACTTGGACCGTTGGTATAATCCAGAACCTAGAACAGAAACCACAACACCTCCAATAAAATTATATTACAAATCAACCATGCACAGTGAACATATAAAAGAGGAAAGAATAATGAAAGAAATAATCCGTAAAGGAGTAAAAAGCACTACTCCTAACCAAAACATAAACCTGATAATATTCTACAAAACCAAGAAGACTTCCGAACTCCTTATCAAAAACAGCCCGAAGCCGACGGAGAACCCTCTACAGCAGTCAAGCGTTGTATACATGTACACTTGCCCCCATGAAGGATGTAACCTTCAATCTAAGTACATAGGTATGACGTCGACCAAGCTGACGAGGCGTTTGACATGCCATCTTCAATCCGGTGCCCCTAGGAATCACATGACACAAGCCCATGACATCACTCTAACAAGAGAAATGTTGAAAAAGAATACCTGCATAATAGACAAAACCCAAGATGCAAGAAGATTACAAATTCTTGAGGCAATTCACATAAGAATAGAACAACCTACCATGAACACCCAAATCACGGAACTATTTACTCTACCCACCATGAGAGTAAGGACAAGACCAGAACATAACGATGCCAACACAGAACAATGTCCAACAAAACAGGCCAATTACACTGGATTAATCTTTGTGTTTAGATAGGAGCTGCCTCGTATGGGCCAATACGCCTTCTGCAGTTACCTCTATGTTTCACCTCACATTTATCCCTTATGTATCCCCCATGTTTTCACCTTTATTGTATTATCACCTGACCCATTGCGGGTATAAAATCAACCAGCATTGTAAGATCTGTTCACTTGAGAATGAACCATGGAGGTTCAAAACGTTGTGCAAACTGTATAAATAAGTGTAATACACTCTATAGTAAATCACTTCTTTTTTCACCTTAAAAGTACGAAAATTAGTTTTGGAGAACTCCTATTCCAACTAAGCCCTGATGCTAAGAAAATAGTTAGAGGGATAGAAGCTCTAAACCAGAAAATAATAAATACAGAATATGCGGTCATATTCAATGAAACATATATATATCTATATATATATATATATATCTATATATATATATATATATATATATATATATATATATATATATATATATATATATATATATATATATTTATATATATATATATATATATATATATATATATATATATATATATATATATATATATATATATATGTCGTACCTAATAGCCAGAACGCACTTCTCAGCCTACTATTCAAGGCCCGATTTGCCTAATAAGCCAAGTTTTCATGAATTAATGTTTTTTCGTCTACCTAACCTACCTAACCTAACCTAACCTAGCTTTTTTTGGCTACCTAACCTAACCTTACCTATAAATATAGGTTAGGTTAGGTTAGGTAGGGTTGGTTAGGTTCGGTCATATATCTACGTTAATTTTAACTCCAATAAAAAGAAATTGACCTCATACATAGAGAAAAGGGTTGCTTTATCATTTCATAAGAAAAAAATTATAGTAAATATATTAATTCAGGAAAACTTGGCTTATTAGGCAAATCGGGCCTTGAATAGTAGGCTGAGAAGTGAGTTCTGGCTACTAGGTACGACATATATATATATATATATATATATATATATATATATATATATATATATATATGTCGTACCTAGTAGCCAGAACGCACTTCTCAGCCTACTATGCAAGGCCCGATTTGCCTAATAAGCCAAGTTTTCATGAATTAATTGTTTTTCGGCTACCTAACCTAACCTAACCTATAAAGATAGGTTAGGTTAGGTTAGGTAGGGTTGGTTAGGTTCGGTCATATATCTACGTTAATTTTAACTCCAATAAAAAAAAATTGACCTCATACGTAATGAAATGGGTAGCTTTATCATTTCATAAGAACAAAATTAGAGAAAATATATTAATTCAGGAAAACTTGGCTTATTAGGCAAATCGGGCCTTGCATAGTAGGCTGAGAAGTGCGTTCTGGCTACTAGGTACGACATATATATATATATATATATATATATATATATATATATATATATATATATATATATATATATATATATATATATATATATATATATATATATATATATATATATATATATATATATATATATATATATATATATATATATATATATATATGTCGTACCTAATAGCCAGAACGCACTTCTCAGCCTACTATTCAAGGCCCGATTTGCCTAATAAGCCAAGTTTTCATGAATTAATGTTTTTTCGTCTACCTAACCTACCTAACCTAACCTAACCTAGCTTTTTTTGGCTACCTAACCTAACCTTACCTATAAATATAGGTTAGGTTAGGTTAGGTAGGGTTGGTTAGGTTCGGTCATATATCTACGTTAATTTTAACTCCAATAAAAAAAATTGACCTCATACATAGAGAAAAGGGTTGCTTTATCATTTCATAAGAAAAATATTATAGTAAATATATTAATTCAGGAAAACTTGGCTTATTAGGCAAATCGGGCCTTGAATAGTAGGCTGAGAAGTGAGTTCTGGCTACTAGGTACGACATATATATATATATATATATATATATATATATATATATATATATATATATATATATATATATATATATATATAATAATAAATATATATATATATAAATATATATATATATATATATATATATATATATATATATATATATATATATATATATATATATATATTAGTATATTTTGGTAGCAGTCTTTCCTGTAGACATATTTTATTAAATATGACCGAAAAAGTAAGATTAATAATTCTAACACGAATTTTCTCAATCTTTCGTACATTATGCTTCACTGTAGGAGGTAAATCAAAAATCACTTCTCCAAAATTCATTTTTATTTCTAGTCTGACGCGACACGGGCGCGTTTCGTAAAACTTATTACATTTTCAAAGACTTCACAAATACACAACTGATTAGAACTTGCGTTTCCCTGATTTTATATCTACATTTGAGTGAGGTGGGAAGGGTGATGTGGCATTACATTTGAGTAAGGTGGGAAGGATGATGTGGCATTAGAGGATATTAATAGGGTATTAAAAGTATCAACACAAGACAGAACACGAAACAATGGATATTGAATAGAAGTGTTTGTAGAAAGCCTATTGGTCCATATTTCTTGATGCTTCTATATTGGAGCGGAGTCTTGAGGTGGGTAGAATATAGTTGTGCAATAATTGGCTGTTGATTGCTGGTGTTGACTTCTTGATGTGTAGTGCCTCGCAAACGTCTAGCCGCCTGCTATCGCTGTATCTATCGATGATTTCTGTGTTGTTTACTAGGATTTCTCTGGCGATGGTTTGGTTATGGGAAGAGATTATATGTTCCTTAATGGAGCCCTGTTGTTTATGCATCGTTAAACGCCTAGAAAGAGATGTTGTTGTCTTGCCTATATACTGGGTTTTTTGGAGCTTACAGTCCCCAAGTGGGCATTTGAAGGCATAGACGACGTTAGTATCTTTTAAAGCGTTCTGTTTCGTGTCTGGAGAGTTTCTCATGAGTAGGCTGGCCGTTTTTCTGGTTTTATAGTAAATCGTCAGTTGTATCCTCTGATTTTTGTCTGTAGGGATAACGTTTCTATTAACAATATCTTTCAGGACCCTTTCCTCTGTTTTATGAGCTGTGGAAAAGAAGTTCCTGTAAAATAGTCTAATAGGGGGTATAGGTGTTGTGTTAGTTGTCTCTTCGGAGGTTGCATGGCTTTTCACTTTCCTTCTTATGATGTCTTCGATGAAACCATTGGAGAAGCCGTTATTGACTAGAACCTGCCTTACCCTACAGAGTTCTTCGTCGACTTGCTTCCATTCTGAGCTGTGGCTGAGAGCACGGTCGACGTATGCGTTAACAACACTCCTCTTGTACCTGTCAGGGCAGTCGCTGTTGGCATTTAGGCACATTCCTATGTTTGTTACCTTTGTGTAGACTGCAGTGTGGAAACCTCCGCCCTTTTCCATGACTGTTACATCTAGAAAAGGCAGCTTCCCATCCTTTTCCGTCTCGTAAGTGAAACGCAGCACGGAACTCTGCTCAAATGCCTCCTTCAGCTCCTGCAGATGTCAGACATCAGGTACCTGTGTAAAAATGTCGTCAACATACCTGCAGTATATGGCCGGTTTCAAGTTCATGTCGACTAAGACTTTTTGCTCGATGGTACCCATGTAGAAGTTTGCAAACAGGACACCTAGGGGAGAACCCATAGCGACCCCATCTACTTGCTTATACATGTGCCCATCCGGGCTCAAGAAGGGTGCCTCTTTAGTACAAGCTTGGAGTAGTTTCCTCAGAATACTTTCTGGCATGTCAAGAGGAGTACAGGCTGGATCACGATACACTCTGTCGGCTATCATTCCGATTGTCTCGTCCACAGGTACGTTGGTAAACAGCGATTCTACGTCCAACGAGGCTCTTATCCCTGTGGCCCGTGCGCCCCGCAGTAAGTCCACAAATTCCTTTGGAGACTTCAGGCTGAAGGCGCAAGGAACATAAGGAGTCAGCAGGCTGTTGAGTCGCTTCGCTAATCTGTACGTGGGTGTGGGTATCTGGCTAATGATTGGCCGAAGTGGGTTTCCAGGCTTGTGCGTCTTGACATTTCCATACGCATATCCAGGTTTATATTCCCCAATGATCTTTGGCAGGTGGAGTCCGGATTTCTTGGCGTTCACAGTTTCGATCAGTTTGTTGACCTTTGCTTTTAATTCGGCTGTAGTGTCCTTCGTTACCCTTTGGAACTTAGTTTGGTCAGAGAGTATGATGTTCATTTTCGCCAGATATTCGTCTTTTTTAAGAATGACATATATTGGCGACTTGTCACCTCTCCTGACAACTATCTCCTTGTTCTCACGAAGGCTTTTAGCTGCCGCTCTAAGCTCGGGGGACAGTATGGTGCTTCTGTAGTTGCCTCGATTCTTTCCTCCTTCTGCAATAAGTTCTGCTTGTAAGGTATCTTTGGTAGTGACCTTCTTTTGTGTCTCGAGGTCGAATATGTCGTCCAACAGAATTTCCAACTCCACTTTCCGGGCCATTTCACTCGGTCTGGACATAACATGACAGTTTATGCCCAGATTTAGGAGAGTGACTTGGTCCTCAGTGAGGTTAATTCCTGCAAGGTTCAGGAAGCCATCTCTTGGTCGTGGAATTGCCATAGGTCCTCCATATAATGTTGTTAGTTTCTTGATAATCCTTGTTTCAGTGCTGAGGTGATGTTGGTCTGTGAGGATGTCGAGGTAACAAACAACAGGAATGTAACAAACATAGGAATGTGCCTAAATGCCAACAGCGACTGCCCTGACAGGTACAAGAGGAGTGTTGTTAACGCATACGTCGACCGTGCTCTCAGCCACAGCTCAGAATGGAAGCAAGTCGACGAAGAACTCTGTAGGGTAAGGCAGGTTCTAGTCAATAACGGCTTCTCCAATGGTTTCATCGAAGACATCATAAGAAGGAAAGTGAAAAGCCATGCAACCTCCGAAGAGACAACTAACACAACACCTATACCCCCTATTAGACTATTTTACAGGAACTTCTTTTCCACAGCTCATAAAACAGAGGAAAGGGTCCTGAAAGATATTGTTAATAGAAACGTTATCCCTACAGACAAAAATCAGAGGATACAACTGACGATTTACTATAAAACCAGAAAAACGGCCAGCCTACTCATGAGAAACTCTCCAGACACGAAACAGAACGCTTTAAAAGAGACTAACGTCGTCTATGCCTTCAAATGCCCACTTGGGGACTGTAAGCTCCAAAAAACCCAGTATATAGGCAAGACAACAACATCTCTTTCTAGGCGTTTAACGATGCATAAACAACAGGGCTCCATTAAGGAACATATAATCTCTTCCCATAACCAAACCATCGCCAGAGAAATCCTAGTAAACAACACAGAAATCATCGATAGATACAGCGATAGCAGGCGGCTAGACGTTTGCGAGGCACTACACATCAAGAAGTCAACACCAGCAATCAACAGCCAATTATTGCACAACTATATTCTACCCACCTCAAGACTCCGCTCCAATATAGAAGCATCAAGAAATATGGACCAATAGGCTTTCTACAAACACTTCTATTCAATATCCATTGTTTCGTGTTCTGTCTTGTGTTGATACTTTTAATACCCTATTAATATCCTCTAATGCCACATCATCCTTCCCACCTTACTCAAATGTAATGCCACATCACCCTTCCCACCTCACTCAAATGTAGATATAAAATCAGGGAAACGCAAGTTCTAATCAGTTGTGTATTTGTGAAGTCTTTGAAAATGTAATAAGTTTTACGAAACGCGCCCGTGTCGCGTCAGACTAGAAATAAAAATGAATTTTGGAGAAGTGATTTTTGATTTACCTCGTACAGTGAAGCATAATGTACGAAAGATTGAGAAAATTCGTGTTAGAATTATTAATCTTACTTTTTCGGTCATATTTAATAAAATATATATATATATATATATATATTTGCATAATAGACAATATAATAGTTCGGAAGTCTTATATATATATATATATATATATATATATATATATATATATATATATATATATATATATATATATATATATATATATATATATATATATATATATATATATATATATATATATATATATATATATATATATATATATATATATATGTATATATATATATATGTATATATATATATATATGTATATATATATATATGTATATATATATATATGTATATATATATATATGTATATATATATATATATGTATATATATATATATGTATATATATATATATGTATATATATATATGTATATATATATATATGTATATATATATATATGTATATATATATATGTATATATATATATATGTATATATATATATATGTATATATATATATATATATATGTATATATATATATATATATGTATATATATATATATATATATATATATATATATATATATATATATATGTATATATATATATATGTATATATATATATATATGTATATATATATATATATATATGTATATATATATATATGTATATATATATATATATATATATATATATATATATATATATATATATATATATATATATATATATATATATATATATATATATATATATATATATATATATATATATATATATATATATATATATATATATATATATATATTGGTGTATACTGGCAGCAGGTTTTCTTTCAAACATGTTTCATTGAATATGACCGCATATTCTGTATTTATTATTTTCTGGTTTAGGGCTTCTATCCCTCTAACTATTTTCTTAGCATCAGGGCTTAATTGAAATAGGAGTTCTCCAAAACTCATTTTCGTACTTTTAAGGTGAAGAAAAGAAGTGAATTACTATAGAGTGTATTACACTTATTTGTATAATTTGCACGACGTTTCGAACCTCCATGGTTCATTCTCAAGTGAACAGATCTTACAATACTAGTTGATTTTATACCCGCATTAGGTCAGGTGATAATACAATGAAGGTGGAAAACATGGGGGGATACATAAGTGAGGTGAAACATAGAGGCTGCAGAAGGCGTATTGGCCCATATGAGGCATCTCCTATCCAAACACAAAGTTTAATCCAGTGTAATTGGCCTGTTATGTTGGACATTGTCTTCTGTGTTGGCATCGATATGTTCTTGTCTTGTCCTTACTCTCATGGTGGGTAGAGTAAATAGTTCCGTGATTTGGGTGTTCATGGTAGGTCGCTCTATTCTTATGTGAATTGCCTCAAGAATTTGTAATCTTCTTGAATCTTGGGTTTTGTCTATTATGCAAGTATTCTTGTTCAACATTTCTCTTGTTAGAGTAATGTCATGGGCTTGTCTCATGTGATTCCTAGGGGCACCAGATTGAAGATGGCATGTCAAACGCCTCGTCAGCTTGGTCGACGTCATACCTATGTACTTACATTGAAGGTTACATCCTTCGTGGGGGCAAGTGTACATGTATACAAAGCTTGACTGCTGTAGAGGGTTCTCCGTCGGCTTCGGGCTGTTTTTGATAAGGAGTTTGGAAGTCTTCTTGGTTTTGTAGAATATTATCAGGTTTATGTTTTGGTTAGGAGTAGTGCTTTTTACTCCTTTACGGATTATTTCTTTCATTATTCTTTCCTCTTTTATATGTTCACTGTGCATAGTTGATTTGTAATATAATTTTATTGGGGGTGTTGGGGTTTCTGTTCTAGGTTCTGAATTATACCAACGGTCCAAGTGTCTTCTTATAGCAGCGTTTATTTCCGCGTTGCTATATCCGTTGTTCACCAATACCTGAGTTACTCTTTCAAACTCTCTACTCACGTTGCTCCATTCAGAGCAGTGGGTAAGCGCTCGACGAATATAAGCATTGAGAACACTGGCTTTGTATCTTTGGGGGCACTCACTTCTACCGTTCAGGCATAATCCTATGTTGGTGGGCTTGGTATATACGTTGGTGCTTAAAGAGGTTCCTGTTTTTGTTATTAGTACATCCAAGAATGGCAGACTGTTATTTTCACTATTTTCATGTGTAAATCGGAGTACTGACTCTCTCTCTAGGTGTCTTTTTAGGTCAATTAGTTTATCTGAGTCTTTTACCATTACGAATATGTCATCTACATAACGGCAGTATAAAGTTGGTTTTTGTCTGCTTCTGAAGACCCTATCTTCGATGGTTCCCATATAAAAATTAGCAAATAAAACTCCTAAGGGGGAGCCCATTGCTACTCCGTCTATTTGTAAATACATGTCTCCTTGTGGACTGATGAAAGGGGCTTCCTTTGTATATGCTTCGAGAAGACTTTTCAAGTGTGGCTCAGGTATGTCTAATTTGGGGGTGCTCTCGTCTCTGTATACTCTGTCCAGTATCATTCCTATGGTTGTGTCGACTGGGACGTTGGTAAATAGGGATTCAACGTCCAGGGAAGCGATGATTCCATCGGGCTGGGTAGATTTGATCAATTCTAGGAAATCTGCTGATGATTGTAGACTAAACTTACTTGGAGTGTATGGAGTTAGGAGTTCATTGAGTTTCTTTGCCAGGTGATAAGTTGGGGTTGGTATTTGGCTGATTATAGGGCGTAGTGGGTTACCTGGTTTATGCGTCTTAACATTGCCGTAGGCATATCCTAAGCCATAGTCACCTTGAAGTTTATTGAAATGCACACTACCTTTCTTTGCGTTGATTGCTGTAATTGTTTTGTTTATTTTCCGCTTAAGGTCTTCTACGGGGTTCCTCGTGATTCGTTGAAATTTGGAGTCGTCACTTAGGATGTCGCTAATTTTGTTCATGTATTCATGGGTAGGAATCAATACATATGCTGCTGTTTTGTCGGCTTTTCTTATTGTTACGTCTTTCAGATTTTTTAGTTGTTTCGCTGCTTCTTTGAGTCGTGGGGTTAAGATTGTAGATGAATATGTTCCTCGTTTTTTCCCTGCTTCTGCAAGTAGTTCAGCTTGAAGTGTCAATGGTGATGACTTTTTTGTTGTCTTCTAGCTTATGGATATCGTCCAGAAGCATTTCGATTTCCAGGCGTTTTTGATGCATCTTTGGTTTAGATAAGAATTGACAATTTAGACCAAGATTTAAGAGGTCTCGTTGGTCCTGGGTAAGATCATAAGAAGTCAGGTTAAAGTAGCCATCTTTAGGACGAGGGATTTTTAGCTGTCCACCGTTTAGGGATGTTAACTTACGGAGTGTCTTTGTTTCTACAAGAGTTTTATGTTGTTGTTTCAGGTTAAATAGTTCACTGTTGATGGTTTGCTTGAGTTGGATAGGGATGTCGTACTGGGTCCATTTGTTTAACAGATGCTCCGCCTGCTCTATAAAGGTTTGGAGGGCTTCCTTCTTCTTGTTTAGTTGATGCCGAATGAGCTCTTGCCTATACCTATAGGTAAACTCTGTATTGCGGACTGCTGGGTCATGTGGGTTTATATTGGTGTATACTGGCAGCAGGTTTTCTTTCAAACATGTTTCATGAAGACCAACGAGACCTCTTAAATCTTGGTCCTTATATATATATATATATATATATATGTTTCATTGAATATGACCGCATATTCTGTATTAATTATTTTCTGGTTTAGGGCTTCTATCCCTCTAACTCTTTTCTTAGCATCAGGGCTTAATTGAAATAGGAGTTCTCCAAAACTCATTTTCGTACTTTTAAGGTGAAGAAAAGAAGTGAATTACTATAGAGTGTATTACACTTATTTGTATAATTTGCACGACGTTTCGAACCTCCATGGTTCATTCTCAAGTGAACAGATCTTACAATACTAGTTGATTTTATACCCGCATTAGGTCAGGTGATAATACAATGAAGGTGGAAAACATGGGGGGATACATAAGTGAGGTGAAACATAGAGGCTGCAGAAGGCGTATTGGCCCATATGAGGCATCTCCTATCCAAACACAAAGTTTAATCCAGTGTAATTGGCCTGTTATGTTGGACATTGTCTTCTGTGTTGGCATCGATATGTTCTTGTCTTGTCCTTACTCTCATGGTGGGTAGAGTAAATAGTTCCGTGATTTGGGTGTTCATGGTAGGTCGCTCTATTCTTATGTGAATTGCCTCAAGAATTTGTAATCTTCTTGAATCTTGGGTTTTGTCTATTATGCAAGTATTCTTGTTCAACATTTCTCTTGTTAGAGTAATGTCATGGGCTTGTCTCATGTGATTCCTAGGGGCACCAGATTGAAGATGGCATGTCAAACGCCTCGTCAGCTTGGTCGACGTCATACCTATGTACTTACATTGAAGGTTACATCCTTCGTGGGGGCAAGTGTACATGTATACAAAGCTTGACTGCTGTAGAGGGTTCTCCGTCGGCTTCGGGCTGTTTTTGATAAGGAGTTTGGAAGTCTTCTTGGTTTTGTAGAATATTATCAGGTTTATGTTTTGGTTAGGAGTAGTGCTTTTTACTCCTTTACGGATTATTTCTTTCATTATTCTTTCCTCTTTTATATGTTCACTGTGCATAGTTGATTTGTAATATAATTTTATTGGGGGTGTTGGGGTTTCTGTTCTAGGTTCTGAATTATACCAACGGTCCAAGTGTCTTCTTATAGCAGCGTTTATTTCCGCGTTGCTATATCCGTTGTTCACCAATACCTGAGTTACTCTTTCAAACTCTCTACTCACGTTGCTCCATTCAGAGCAGTGGGTAAGCGCTCGACGAATATAAGCATTGAGAACACTGGCTTTGTATCTTTGGGGGCACTCACTTCTACCGTTCAGGCATAATCCTATGTTGGTGGGCTTGGTATATACGTTGGTGCTTAAAGAGGTTCCTGTTTTTGTTATTAGTACATCCAAGAATGGCAGACTGTTATTTTCACTATTTTCATGTGTAAATCGGAGTACTGACTCTCTCTCTAGGTGTCTTTTTAGGTCAATTAGTTTATCTGAGTCTTTTACTATTACGAATATGTCATCTACATAACGGCAGTATAAAGTTGGTTTTTGTCTGCTTCTGAAGACCCTATCTTCGATGGTTCCCATATAAAAATTAGCAAATAAAACTCCTAAGGGGGAGCCCATTGCTACTCCGTCTATTTGTAAATACATGTCTCCTTGTGGACTGATGAAAGGGGCTTCCTTTGTATATGCTTCGAGAAGACTTTTCAAGTGTGGCTCAGGTATGTCTAATTTGGGGGTGCTCTCGTCTCTGTATACTCTGTCCAGTATCATTCCTATGGTTGTGTCGACTGGGACGTTGGTAAATAGGGATTCAACGTCCAGGGAAGCGATGATTCCATCGGGCTGGGTAGATTTGATCAATTCTAGGAAATCTGCTGATGATTGTAGACTAAACTTACTTGGAGTGTATGGAGTTAGGAGTTCATTGAGTTTCTTTGCCAGGTGATAAGTTGGGGTTGGTATTTGGCTGATTATAGGGCGTAGTGGGTTACCTGGTTTATGCGTCTTAACATTGCCGTAGGCATATCCTAAGCCATAGTCACCTTGAAGTTTATTGAAATGCACACTACCTTTCTTTGCGTTGATTGCTGTAATTGTTTTGTTTATTTTCCGCTTAAGGTCTTCTACGGGGTTCCTCGTGATTCGTTGAAATTTGGAGTCGTCACTTAGGATGTCGCTAATTTTGTTCATGTATTCATGGGTAGGAATCAATACATATGCTGCTGTTTTGTCGGCTTTTCTTATTGTTACGTCTTTCAGATTTTTTAGTTGTTTCGCTGCTTCTTTGAGTCGTGGGGTTAAGATTGTAGATGAATATGTTCCTCGTTTTTTCCCTGCTTCTGCAAGTAGTTCAGCTTGAAGTGTCAATGGTGATGACTTTTTTGTTGTCTTCTAGCTTATGGATATCGTCCAGAAGCATTTCGATTTCCAGGCGTTTTTGATGCATCTTTGGTTTAGATAAGAATTGACAATTTAGACCAAGATTTAAGAGGTCTCGTTGGTCCTGGGTAAGATCATAAGAAGTCAGGTTAAAGTAGCCATCTTTAGGACGAGGGATTTTTAGCTGTCCACCGTTTAGGGATGTTAACTTACGGAGTGTCTTTGTTTCTACAAGAGTTTTATGTTGTTGTTTCAGGTTAAATAGTTCACTGTTGATGGTTTGCTTGAGTTGGATAGGGATGTCGTACTGGGTCCATTTGTTTAACAGATGCTCCGCCTGCTCTATAAAGGTTTGGAGGGCTTCCTTCTTCTTGTTTAGTTGATGCCGAATGAGCTCTTGCCTATACCTATAGGTAAACTCTGTATTGCGGACTGCTGGGTCATGTGGGTTTATATTGGTGTATACTGGCAGCAGGTTTTCTTTCAAACATGTTTCATGAGGACCAACGAGACCTCTTAAATCTTGGTCCTTATATATATATATATATATATATATATGTTTCATTGAATATGACCGCATATTCTGTATTAATTATTTTCTGGTTTAGGGCTTCTATCCCTCTAACTCTTTTCTTAGCATCAGGGCTTAATTGAAATAGGAGTTCTCCAAAACTCATTTTCGTACTTTTAAGGTGAAGAAAAGAAGTGAATTACTATAGAGTGTATTACACTTATTTGTATAATTTGCACGACGTTTCGAACCTCCATGGTTCATTCTCAAGTGAACAGATCTTACAATACTAGTTGATTTTATACCCGCATTAGGTCAGGTGATAATACAATGAAGGTGGAAAACATGGGGGGATACATAAGTGAGGTGAAACATAGAGGCTGCAGAAGGCGTATTGGCCCATATGAGGCATCTCCTATCCAAACACAAAGTTTAATCCAGTGTAATTGGCCTGTTATGTTGGACATTGTCTTCTGTGTTGGCATCGATATGTTCTTGTCTTGTCCTTACTCTCATGGTGGGTAGAGTAAATAGTTCCGTGATTTGGGTGTTCATGGTAGGTCGCTCTATTCTTATGTGAATTGCCTCAAGAATTTGTAATCTTCTTGAATCTTGGGTTTTGTCTATTATGCAAGTATTCTTGTTCAACATTTCTCTTGTTAGAGTAATGTCATGGGCTTGTCTCATGTGATTC
The DNA here is from genome assembly GCF_040958095.1 of Procambarus clarkii. NCBI lineage: Eukaryota > Metazoa > Arthropoda > Malacostraca > Decapoda > Cambaridae > Procambarus > Procambarus clarkii. The sequence continues at coordinate 35,869,125 of NC_091155.1, read as the reverse complement.
CTAGGGGCACCAGATTGAAGATGGCATGTCAAACGCCTCGTCAGCTTGGTCGACGTCATACCTATGTACTTACATTGAAGGTTACATCCTTCGTGGGGGCAAGTGTACATGTATACAAAGCTTGACTGCTGTAGAGGGTTCTCCGTCGGCTTCGGGCTGTTTTTGATAAGGAGTTTGGAAGTCTTCTTGGTTTTGTAGAATATTATCAGGTTTATGTTTTGGTTAGGAGTAGTGCTTTTTACTCCTTTACGGATTATTTCTTTCATTATTCTTTCCTCTTTTATATGTTCACTGTGCATAGTTGATTTGTAATATAATTTTATTGGGGGTGTTGGGGTTTCTGTTCTAGGTTCTGAATTATACCAACGGTCCAAGTGTCTTCTTATAGCAGCGTTTATTTCCGCGTTGCTATATCCGTTGTTCACCAATACCTGAGTTACTCTTTCAAACTCTCTACTCACGTTGCTCCATTCAGAGCAGTGGGTAAGCGCTCGACGAATATAAGCATTGAGAACACTGGCTTTGTATCTTTGGGGGCACTCACTTCTACCGTTCAGGCATAATCCTATGTTGGTGGGCTTGGTATATACGTTGGTGCTTAAAGAGGTTCCTGTTTTTGTTATTAGTACATCCAAGAATGGCAGACTGTTATTTTCACTATTTTCATGTGTAAATCGGAGTACTGACTCTCTCTCTAGGTGTCTTTTTAGGTCAATTAGTTTATCTGAGTCTTTTACCATTACGAATATGTCATCTACATAACGGCAGTATAAAGTTGGTTTTTGTCTGCTTCTGAAGACCCTATCTTCGATGGTTCCCATATAAAAATTAGCAAATAAAACTCCTAAGGGGGAGCCCATTGCTACTCCGTCTATTTGTAAATACATGTCTCCTTGTGGACTGATGAAAGGGGCTTCCTTTGTATATGCTTCGAGAAGACTTTTCAAGTGTGGCTCAGGTATGTCTAATTTGGGGGTGCTCTCGTCTCTGTATACTCTGTCCAGTATCATTCCTATGGTTGTGTCGACTGGGACGTTGGTAAATAGGGATTCAACGTCCAGGGAAGCGATGATTCCATCGGGCTGGGTAGATTTGATCAATTCTAGGAAATCTGCTGATGATTGTAGACTAAACTTACTTGGAGTGTATGGAGTTAGGAGTTCATTGAGTTTCTTTGCCAGGTGATAAGTTGGGGTTGGTATTTGGCTGATTATAGGGCGTAGTGGGTTACCTGGTTTATGCGTCTTAACATTGCCGTAGGCATATCCTAAGCCATAGTCACCTTGAAGTTTATTGAAATGCACACTACCTTTCTTTGCGTTGATTGCTGTAATTGTTTTGTTTATTTTCCGCTTAAGGTCTTCTACGGGGTTCCTCGTGATTCGTTGAAATTTGGAGTCGTCACTTAGGATGTCGCTAATTTTGTTCATGTATTCATGGGTAGGAATCAATACATATGCTGCTGTTTTGTCGGCTTTTCTTATTGTTACGTCTTTCAGATTTTTTAGTTGTTTCGCTGCTTCTTTGAGTCGTGGGGTTAAGATTGTAGATGAATATGTTCCTCGTTTTTTCCCTGCTTCTGCAAGTAGTTCAGCTTGAAGTGTCAATGGTGATGACTTTTTTGTTGTCTTCTAGCTTATGGATATCGTCCAGAAGCATTTCGATTTCCAGGCGTTTTTGATGCATCTTTGGTTTAGATAAGAATTGACAATTTAGACCAAGATTTAAGAGGTCTCGTTGGTCCTGGGTAAGATCATAAGAAGTCAGGTTAAAGTAGCCATCTTTAGGACGAGGGATTTTTAGCTGTCCACCGTTTAGGGATGTTAACTTACGGAGTGTCTTTGTTTCTACAAGAGTTTTATGTTGTTGTTTCAGGTTAAATAGTTCACTGTTGATGGTTTGCTTGAGTTGGATAGGGATGTCGTACTGGGTCCATTTGTTTAACAGATGCTCCGCCTGCTCTATAAAGGTTTGGAGGGCTTCCTTCTTCTTGTTTAGTTGATGCCGAATGAGCTCTTGCCTATACCTATAGGTAAACTCTGTATTGCGGACTGCTGGGTCATGTGGGTTTATATTGGTGTATACTGGCAGCAGGTTTTCTTTCAAACATGTTTCATGAGGACCAACGAGACCTCTTAAATCTTGGTCCTTATATATATATATATATATATATATATATGTTTCATTGAATATGACCGCATATTCTGTATTAATTATTTTCTGGTTTAGGGCTTCTATCCCTCTAACTCTTTTCTTAGCATCAGGGCTTAATTGAAATAGGAGTTCTCCAAAACTCATTTTCGTACTTTTAAGGTGAAGAAAAGAAGTGATTTACTATAGAGTGTATTACACTTATTTGTATAATTTGCACGACGTTTCGAACCTCCATGGTTCATTCTCAAGTGAACAGATCTTACAATACTAGTTGATTTTATACCCGCATTAGGTCAGGTGATAATACAATGAAGGTGAAAACATGGGGGGATACATAAGGGATAAACATAGGGGCTGCAGAAGGCTTATTGGCCCATACGAGGCATCTCCTATCTAAACACAAAGATTAATCCAGTGTTGTGTTTAGATAGGAGATGCCTCGTATGGGCCAATAAGCCTTCTGCAGCCCCTATGTTTATCTCTTATGTATCCCCCCATGTTTTCACCTTCATTGTATTATCACCTGACCTAATGCGGGTATAAACAAATATAAGACAAATCCTAAAGGGTTTTTTCAGTTATATCGTACTAAGACTAGGGAAAGGATAGGTCCATTAAAAACTGAGACAGGTCAAATAACAGATAGTGATGAAGAGATGAGTAGTATTTTTAATAAATATTTTGTATCTGTATTTACTAAAGAGGAACTTAACAATATGCCTTCAGCCGAACAAGTCTATGTGGGTGGGGACGAGGACAGGTTGACGAGTTTAGCAGTTACCAGGGAGGATGTTCTTAAACAAATAGTAAAACTCAAACCAAACAAATCCCCAGGGCCGGATGAAGTGTTTGCCAGGGTGCTTAAAGAATGCAAAGAGGAGCTTTGTGACCCACTGTCAACCATATTTAATAAATCAATAGAGTCAGGCAGAGTGCCAGAGTTTTGGAAAGTTGCTAATGTGATACCAGTTTTTAAGAAAGGAGATAGATCACTTGCGTCTAACTATCGACCAATTAGCCTAACGTCTATTGTGGGAAAGTTACTCGAATCTATAATAGCAAATAAAATTCGTCTTCATCTTGAAAAACATAAATTAATAATTGAGTCGCAACATGGTTTTATAAATGGCCGTTCATGTTTAACAAATTTGTTATCTTTTTATTCTAGCATTGTTGAGGCAGTTGATAGTGGTAAGGATTGCGATGTTGTATACCTTGACTTTAGCAAAGCTTTTGATACAGTGCCACATGAAAGACTGATTAAAAAGATAGAGTCTCATGGTATTGGGGGTGCTATATTAAGCTGGATTAGGGCATGGCTATACCAAAGGAAACAGAGAGTTAGTATAAATGGAATCAAGTCAGAGTGGGAAAATGTAGTAAGTGGAGTGCCTCAAGGCTCTGTCCTGGGACCTCTGTTGTTTATAATATATATAAATGATTTAGATTCAGGTTTGAGTAGCAACATTTGCAAATTTGCCGATGATACGAAAATCGGTAGGGAAATTAATTCGGAGGAGGACTCACTATCACTTCAAGTTGATCTAGATAGGGTTTTGAAATGGTCAAAGGATTGGCAGATGCAGTTTAATGCTGATAAATGTAAAGTTCTGAGGTTAGGTAATGATGATAGAGTTACAAGATACGAGCTAGATGGTGTTGTGATTGCGAAGTCGGATTGCGAAAGGGATCTGGGAGTTATGATTAGTAAGAATTTAAAACAAAAGGATCAATGCATAAATGTTCGTAATATGGCAAATCGGACACTTGGATTTATTAATCGCAGCGTTAGTAACAAGACACCTGGTGTGGTTCTCAAGCTATATCTTGCTCTAGTTAGGCCCCATTTAGATTATGCAGTTCAGTTTTGGTCGCCATATTATAGAATGGATATAAATTCACTTGAACGTGTCCAGCGTAGGATGACTAAGTTAATTCCCCAAATTAGAAATCTTTCATTTGAAGAAAGATTAACAAAGCTTAAGTTGCATTCACTGGAAAGGCGAAGAGTTAGGGGTGACATGATAGAGGTTTACAAGTGGATGAATGGACATAACCGGGGGGATATTAATAGGGTATTAAAAGTATCAACACAGGACAGAACACGAAACAATGGGTATAAATTGGATAAGTTTAGATTTAGGAAAGACTTGGGTAAATACTGGTTCAGTAACAGGGTTGTTGATTTGTGGAACCAATTGCCGCGTAACATTGTGGAGGTGGGGTCCCTCGATTGTTTCAAGCACGGGTTGGACAAGTATATGAGTGGGATTGGGTGGTTATAGAATAGGAGCTGCCTCGTATGGGCCAATAGGCCTTCTGCAGTTACCTTTGTTCTTATGTTCTTATAAAATCAACTAGTATTGTAAGATCTGTTCACTTGAGAATGAACCATGGAGGTTCGAAACGTCGTGCAAATTATACAAATAAGTGTAATACACTCTATAGTAAATCACTTCTTTTCTTCACCTTAAAAGTACGAAAATGAGTTTTGGAGAACTCCTATTTCAATTAAGCCCTGATGCTAAGAAAATAGTTAGAGGGATAGAAGCCCTAAATCAGAAAATAATTAATACAGAATATGCGGTCATATTCAATGAAACATGTTTGAAAGAAAACCTGCTGCCAGTATACACCAATATATATATATATATATATATATTTATATATATATATATATATATATATATATATATATATATATATATATATATATATATATATATATATATATATATATATATATATATATATATATATATATTTATTTTGGTAACAGTCTTTCCTGTAGACATATATTATTAAATATGACCGAAAAAGTAAGATTAATGATTCTAACAGGAATTTTCTCGATCTTTCTTACGTTTCTTTTCATTGTTGATGGTAATTCAAAAATCAATTCTCCAAAATTCATTTTTATTTTTAATCTGATGCGACATTTGAGTGCGTTTCGTAAAACTTATTACATTTTCAAAGACTTTAGTTTACATACACACACACAACTTTAACTGAATAGAGCTTAAACATCTTCGAGTTTTTTATACCTACATTTGGGTGAGGTGACATGGCAGGTCCTAGTCAACAACGGCTTCTCCAATGGTTTCGTGGAAGACATCATAAGAAGGAAGGTGAAACGCTATGCAACCTCTGAAGAAACAACTAACACAACACCTATACCCCCTATTAGACTATTTTACAGAAACTTCTTTTCCACAGCCCATAAAACGGAGGGAAGGGTCCTGAAAGATATTGTTAGTAGAAACGTTATCCCTACAGACAAAAATCAGAAGATTCAACTGACAATTTACTATAAAACCAAAAAAACGGCGAGCCTACTCATGAGAAACTCTCCAGACACAAAGCAGAACGCTTTAAAAGAGACCAACGTCGTCTATGCCTTCAAATGCCCTCTTGGGGACTGTAAGCCTCAAAAAACTCAGTATATAGGCAAGACAACAACATCTCTTTCCAGGCGTTTAACGATGCATAAGCAACAGGGCACCATTAAGGAACATAAAGTCTCTTCCCACAACCAAACCATTACCAGAGAAATCTTAGCAAACAACACAGAAATCATCGATAGATACAGCGATAGCAGGCGGCTTGACGTCTGCGAGGCACTACACATCAAGAAGTCAACACCAGCAATCAACAGCCAATTAATGCACAACTATATTCTACCCACTTCAAGACTCCGCTCCAATATAGAAGCATCAAGAAATATGGGCCAATAAAAATAGGCTTTCTGCAGTTACCTACCTTTAACACCCATTGTTTCGTGTTCTGTCTTGTGTTAAAAGTTTATTTTCACCTCATCCTAAACTATTGTAACATGTCACCTCACCCAAATGTAGGTATAAAAAACTCGAAGATGTTTAAGCTCTATTCAGTTAAAGTTGTGTGTGTGTGTGTAAATTAAAGTCTTTGAAAATGTAATAAGTTTTACGAAACGCGCTCAAGTGTCGCGTCAGACTAAAAATAAAAATGAATTTTGGAGAATTGATTTTTGAATTTCCATCAATAGTGAAAAGAAACGTAAGAAAGATCGAGAAAATTCGTGTTAGAATTATTAATCTTAATCTTAATTATTATTCTTTCGGTCATATTTAATATTATATATATGTATATATATATATATATATATATATATATATATATATATATATATATATATATATATATATATATATATATATACATATATATATATATACACATATATATATATATATACATATATATATATATACACATATATATATATATACACATATATATATATATAAGGGTCATATATATATATATACATATATATATATACATATATATATATATATACATATATATATATATACATATATATATATATACATATATATATATATACATATATATATATACATATATATATATATACATATATATATATATACATATATATATATACATATATATATATACATATATATATATATATACATATATATATATATACATATATATATATACATATACATATATATATATATACATATATATTATATACATATATATATATATACATATATATTATATACATATATATATATATATATATATATATATATATATATATATATATATATATATATATATATATATAAGCGAGCCATCTGAGGAATCCGCAGTTAATATTAATATATGGAGATGGAAGTGCACCTGTTTCCATACTCTCCCTCCTTCCACACTCCATCCTCATCCACCTCTATCCACGCCCCACCCACAACTTTCCACCCGTGAACCACTGTTGTGCCTGGCCAAGGTGAAGAGCCCTACCGGTAATAATGACTTCTGTTTGAGTTCACGCAGTCATGGAGCCAGAGACCGCTCAAGTGTAGTGATGGAGCCAGAGACTGCTCAAGTGTAGTGAGGGAGCCAGAGACCACTCAAGTGTAGTGATGGAGCCAGAGACCGCTCAAGCGCAGACACGGAGCCAGAGACCGCTCAAGTGTAGTGATAGAGCCAGAGACCGCTCAAGCGTAGTGATGGAGCCAGAGACCGCTCAAGCGCTAAGTGTAATAGTCCCCCAAGGTACTTTTCTAATATACATATTTTAATTTAATAAATATCTATATAATTCCCTAGTATTTTGCTCCCCCCCCCCCCTATCCAGGCTGTCTGCCTGCCTCTTCACCTGTCTGTCAGTCTGCTGGTCTGTGAAGCAATCTGCCAGATAGCCTGTCTGTTTATATGTTTGTTTGCTCGCTCTTCCCCTCACTTTCTGTGTCACAGGCTGTGGCGCTCTGTGACACAGAACATAGAGCTGTGGCTCTTGAGGTTAGGGAATAATGGTGTTTCCCCTCGTCGTGTCAGTGAGTGAGGAGGGGGTGAGGGGACAGGGGTGGAGATGAGGGGGAGGGAGAATATGAGAGATAAGAGAGAGAGACGTGCAGGTGTGTACAGCTGTTTATATAGGTGTCTCCTGGCTTTATCTGGCTCTATTCTCGCATCTTGCGGCACTCAGTGACGCCTTTGTTTCGGTGATAGAGAAAGGATTCTTCAATCAGCTCTTTATCTCTTCTACTCACACGCACGCACACACACACATACATTGTGGAAATTGAGTGCCCAAATGAGCCATAGAGACGTTAGAATATTTTTTTTCAGTGTCAGAGTAGTAGACAAATGGAATGCATTAGACAGTGATATGGTGGAGGCTGACTCCATACACATGTTTAAGTGTAGATATGATAGAGCCCAGAAGGCTCAGGAAACTGTACATTAGTTGATTGACCATTAAGAGGCGGGACCAGGGAGTCGGAGCTCGGTCCCCACAAACACAACTAGGTAAGTACACACACACACACATTAAAGAGCAGGAAAGCTTCAATAGGACAGAGTGGAATGATAAAGACAAAGCGGCAGTGAATGAAATACTGAAGGCACTAGAGATGGAAGGGGCTGAGCATAGCATTGAGAAGGTTTTCAGGCTAGGCTGGTACAACAAAGACCGAGACCGTGTGTTAAAGATAGTGTTTGCAAACGAGAGCACAAAGGAGAAGTTTCTAACAAGGAAGAGCCACCAGCAATATGTGGGAGAATTAAAAAAAGTATTCCTCCAGAGGGACATGACGAGGGAGGAGAGGGCCATGGCGGCAGAAGTAAGGAAGAAGCGCAGGGCGAGAGAGGAAAACCAGGAAATCACAGCTCCCAACACAACATCCCCAGAGGTGAGGGGGGAACCCACAACCATCTACCTAGTAACACCAGCAGGGAGGACAACCCCGCCACCCTCCTCTGCATAGAAAACCCCCTTTCAAAACTGCATTCCACTTACGAGATGGAAAAGAATGGGAAGCTGCCCTTTATAGATGTAACAGTCATGGAAAGGAGCGGAGGTTTCCACACTGCAGTCTACACAAAGGAAACAAACATAGGAATGTGCCTCAATGCCAACAGTGACTGCCCAGACAGGTACAAGAGGAGTGTTGTTAACGCTTATGTCGACCGTGCTCTCAGCCACAGCTCAGGATGGAAGCAAGTCGATGAAGAACTCTGTAGTTTAAATCAGGTCCTAGTGAACAACGGCTTCTCCAATGTTTTCGTTGAAGACATAATAAGAAGGAAGGTGAAACGCTATGCAACCTCTGAAGAGACAACTAACACAACACCTATACCCCCTATTAGACTATTTTACAGGAACTTCTTTTCCACAGCTCATAAAACGGAGGAAAGGGTCCTGAAAGATATTGTTAATAGAAACGTTATCCCTACAGACAAAAATCAGAAGATACAATTGACGATTTATTATAAAACCAAAAAAACGGCCAACCTACTCATGAGAAACTCTCCAAACACAAAGCAGAACGCTTTAAAAGAGACCAATGTCGTCTATGCCTTCAAATGCCCACTTGGGGACTGTAAGCCTCAAATAACTCAGTATATAGGCAAGACAACAACATCTCTTTCCAGGCAATTAACGATGCATAAGCAACAGGGCTCCATTAAGGAACATATAATCTCTTCCCACAACCAGACCATCACCAGAGAAGTCTTAACAAAAAACACAGAAATCATCGATAGATACAGCGATAGCAGGCGCCGGCTTGATATCTGTGAGGCACTACACATCAAGAAGTCAACACCAGCAATCAACAGCCAATTAATGCACAATTATATTCTACCCACTTCAAGACTCCGCACCAATATGGAAGCATCAAGAAATATGGGCCAATAGGCCCTTTGCAGTTACTTCCATTCTTCCCTTTAAACTTACCCAATATTATACCCATTGTTTCGTGTTCTGTCTTGTGTTTTCACCTCATCCAAAACTGTTGTAACATATCACCTCACCCAAATGCAGGTATATAAAATGAAAGCCCTTTAAATTATAGCATTCATTTTATATACCTGCATTTGGGTGAGGTGATATGTTACAACAGTTTTGGATGAGGTGAAAACACAAGACAGAACACGAAACAATGGGTATAATATTAAATGAAAGCCATTTAAATTATAGCAGGGTCTACCCATTCAGGAAGAGGGGGCACACGGCCCTTCACCATCGGCCAAGGTGAAGGGTGAGAATACAGTACAGGACAAAAAGAAAGAAGGAGGACACAAGAATCATGTTCAAAGCAGTCGGCCTCCCATTTCATCCAGCAAGCACACTGGGGCCAATAGGAGTAGCAATTCCAGTGCCAAAGTTACCACCGAGAAGGGTCTAAAAGCCACTAGGCCCCTAACCTGCACAACATTAAATAGTGCTCCCACTGAACTGGACGCTGTCTGGCCAATGCTCAAAACTTTGGTCACTGAGTTGATCGAAAGTCTGCTGTCTTCACATGGAATCAAGCAAACCACAGAGACTCGGAAGACAATTGAGCACAAGCTCAAAAAATTCGAACATGTAATATCCACACCGTCAAGACAGCAGGGCAGGAGACACCCCCATAAAAAGCAGATAGAGTCCAGCTCGTCGGAAAGCGACATTGATGAGTCAATTTCAGGTCCACTAAAAACCTATACACCAATTGCAACTTCCATGGCGTGTTCATCAGACTCCATGGATACCACGGAATTATCAGCAAATTCCAAGAACCTAGAGGTCTAAAGATCCTGCAATGGAATGCGCAAGGACTGCGCACTAAATTGCAACACTTGCAATGCATAGCAGCAACCAAGGGCATAGACATCCTGATACTACAGGAGAGCTTGCTTCGAGCCCAATTAGAACCTAAAATCTCAGGCTATCGAGGCTTCTTCCTTCCATGGATCAATGGGCAATCCAGGGGATGTGCAATCTATGTAAAATGTGACCTGATCTCCAAATCCATAACCAGCCCACCCAATTGTGGAGCAGGGACAGAGGTAATGGGAGTCACCATTGAGCTAAGACACGACAAACTTGAAGTGTTCAATGTGTACAGGTCTCCACAAGCCGAAATGGATCTCTCTGTGTTATTTGGACACACGACAACAACAAACACAATCATTTGTGGAGATTTTAATGTCCATCATCGATTGGCACTGGGCTCGAACAAAACAAATGAAGCCGGCATACACATTACACATCTACTGGACCAGCTTCCAGAAATACAAATCCTAAACAAGAATGAACCTACCCACATCCAAGGAGGCAGATTAGACCTAACCTTCGTTTCAGCCTCCCTAAGAGATGCAGCAACATGGTCAGATGAGCCCACTCTGACAAGCGACCACTATGGGGTCCAAATTGATCTTCAGTTAGACCTACCCACCCCACCTCCGCCTCCATCTGAAGCCTGGAACTTTGCTTAGCAAACTGGGAACGATTTCAAAACCTCATTTCAGAGTGGCAAAGAAACTATGATCTTCCCGAAGACATTAATCAGGCAGAACAAGAATTTGTCAAAGCGATTCAAAGTGCAGCCAACCACTCAATCCCACTGAAAAAACAGTCCACCGGACACCATAAAGATCATTGGTACTATTGCAAACGTGTCAAAGAACTCAACCATAGACTCAATAGAACAAGAAAGCTATACAAAAAGCAGCCAAGTGACCGCAACAGGATCTTACTTTGTGAGGTCAAGGAACATGTACATTGTTACGGCCCTCTCGGGTCGCAACCGGGTTCTTACTCTGATGTTGTTAGAGGAAGGGTATCCGGCCCCAAGCCAGTAGTGGCTTTCAAGGGATGTGATCCGTAACGCAAGTAAATTAAAAGGGGAAGGGAAAGAAAGGCAAAAACTTAATATTATAATTAACACCTTCACCAATAAATATATATAAGAAGATTGCATGGGGGGGGGGGGGTATAAACACTATTATCTACACGGTTGTCTTCCTCTGAAGACTCTGGATCTTCACGGTGCCAAGCTCTTGGTGCTCTCGTGGCCTCACGACGAATCCTTCGAGAATCTTGAGTCTACCTCAGCCACAGGCCAGCCAAAACACAGTTCCACTGGGGGCACCGTCGTGGAGGCCGTCAACCACAAGTCCAGCAGATAGCTGGCAGGTTCCAAATCAGCGACGCTGGTTAGGCCACTCCACGAGCGATACTAGGGTCGCGCCCTAGTCAGGAGCCTCGTGTGATACCACAGATCACTCTCCTTTCCACAACACCCCAGTGGTTAAGCGTCTCCACCAGTCAGTCCCGGGTATGACAATCCTTCAACTGCCGCTTCACAGGCAGGGTAACACCACAGTGTTCATCCGGGGGGTGACTCACAGCTGCTGCAGTAAACACTTGGTGACGAGACGGCTGCCTTAGGTAGACTGACTCAACTTCCCTTACAGCAGTCCCAGGTCGACTCTGTAAGCAGACACGTCATCAATAAGCAGGCGATGAGTCACAATAACGTGGCTGAAGTATGTTGACCAGACCACACACTAGAAATTGAAGGGACGACGACGTTTCGGTCCGTCCTGGACCATTCTCAAGTCGATTGAGAACTGACTTGAGAATGGTCCAGGACGGACCGAAACGTCGTCGTCCCTTCAATTTCTAGTGTGTGGTCTGGTCAACGTCATCAATAATAGAGACACACTAGGGCATGTCACTTACCGGCTCAGACCCAAACGCCCACCTATTCACTCCATAGATGGCGTTACTGTCCGAGCTTCACCTCACTAGAGGTCAGCAGCGGCTGTGTTGTGAGCTGAACAGGACTGGAAACTGGCCCTGGTGGCCAGTACACCTCGTCCTCACCAGGTGTCGTCGTCCATTTGGAGGGGGTTTCGGGAGCTGACCCACAGATGGCGTGGTCGTCACTGCTCCAGGCTCGGACGCTGGATTCGGGTCCGTAACACCTCCCCACCAAAAGGAATTTGGTTTGGGGTTCTATAAAAGAAAAGACAAACCAAATTAGTACGTGGATACAACTCCACACAGACTCACGTACACTATGAATTGGAGTGATGAGGCTGTCTTGTCCACAGAACTGTTCTACTGGGCAACTCTGGCACAGATGAAACTTGAAGATGGTAGGCAATGGCTTGCCTTTTGCAACTTCCCACATCTCCACTGCGATGTCAAGCAGGGGCATATTCTCACATCTCTCGAGTAAGGATTGGTATCGACACGATCTGGGGTGACTCGACACTTCCCTGTGTCGTGGCACCGATGATGGCTGGTTACAAACGGCATTTCTGGTACCGTTCCAGTGGTCCTTCAGGGAGACGGGAACCTGGAATACAGGGGTCTGATCATATAGAGTGACAGCGACAGTGGGCAAGTCAGTACTTACTACACACTCGCCTACTAGGCCCACACCTAGTTCCAACAGAGCTGCTTGTACACCGTAGATGATGTCTGCTCTGCCACCGTCCGGTCGACCAACGTTCCACATAACGCTGCATCTAGGCTCAGCAATCACGCGGAGGGTGTCAACCTGTCGGACACAGTCACTCATAATATCATATCTCGTACCTCCTGTATCTACTATCACCTTCCAGGTCCCTCCTTTGACTGCATCACTCGCAGTGCAAATCTCCAAACCCTGGGATCTCTTCACGATGTTCCGGGGAGCCATCATCTGTCGGGTCGTCCACGGGTCCTTACTGAGAACACATACGAGAACAAAAAATACCGCTAGGAAACATTTGGTTAACTTAGGGACAAGTTTCCTGAGCTTGAAATGTCCATAGCCGGCTATAACCATTAGCCTGGTTTGGACCGAAGAGGGCACTGGACCTTTCGAACATACTTCACATACCTCTGACGTCTGGGGAATCTCTGGCCGGTTCAATGAACGTGGTATCTTGCCATACCACAAGTACATATCTGCCTTCGCTCCAGACTCTGGGGTATTCGTGGGTGCTTGCACACGAGACCTCTCTTCTTGCTCAGTTGCTTCTGCTACCTTAACCGCATGTTCCTTATCGGGAGAAGAATTGGGAGACTCTGCTAGAATGCTGTAGACTCTGTCGTCAATCTGTAGGTGAGAGGACAAATTAAACATGTTTAAATCCGGGTCTGTTTTTACCTGGATATTACCACTGCCTGCCGTTACCTCAGACCTTGCTGTTCTGGCTGACTCGTCCGCGACCTTGGGATGATTGTTGCTCCAACCTGTCACCAAGTCGTTAGCTAGTACCACGTCAATCCCAGCTACAGGGAGGGTATCGACTATTGCCAACGCACATGTGCCGCTGAAGTAAGGCGAGTCGAGATGTACTGGCACTAAGGGGGCGATATACTGCGTCCTAGGAAACCCAACCAGGACAACCTGTCGTCTCCCGTCCACACTTACTCCCTCGGGTAACGAGCTTCTCACGATCAGGGACTGGGCTGCTCCACTATCTCTGAGCACTACAATTGATCTACCAGTATGATCACTCGTTACATACCCGCTTGAAGTGTGAGGGGCGAACAAACTTGGTCCTTCCTGCGTCGTCGTCGACTGGCTTCCTGCTGGTGGTGTTACACAGCTCATTAACATCACCTCCCTACGTGGGCCGCTACCTCTTCTGCCTCGGCACATAGCAGCTACATGCCCTTTCTGCCCACAAGTCCAGCACACCACATTCCTCCTCGGACTCCGGTGTTTCGGACTGCTAGGACTCGTCCTTCTAGGGCTACTTGGGGGCGTTTTCTTAGCGCTTTGTGGGACGGCTGTCTCTTCTCCGTCATGAGGTTTATCAAACCGGCGTTGGTAATTCCTCGGGACATACTTAGCAGAAGGCCTATGCGTCAGGATGTATTCCTCAGCCATTGTGGCTGCCGCACTCAAGGTCTCTACCTGCTGTTCCTCTAAGTACGTCTTCAGGTCTCCAGACAGACAGTCCTTGAAGTCCTCTAACAGTATGAGCTGCTCGAGGTCTTCTTTGGTCTCCACCTTCTGAGAGGCACACCATTCCTGGAAAAGTCGCTCCTTGATAGTGGCGAATTCGGTGAAAGTGTGCTCTGAGGTCTTCTTCAGGTTTCTAAACTTTTGCCTGTAAGCCTCAGGTACCAACTGGTAAGCCATGAGCACCACTTTCTTCACCTTGTCATAATCGCCGGAGTCGTCAAGGGATAACGTGGAGTAGGCGATTTGGGCCTTCCCAGTCAAGACTGACTGTATCATGATGGCCCAATTCTCCCTTGGCCACTCCAAAGAGGCAGCGACTTTCTCGAAGGCTGCGAAGAACTTCGAAACTTCCTTCTCGTTGAACTTCGGGACCATTTTGATGTTCCTTACCGGATCGAAACCACTGGTTTCCGTCGTTGGCCTCCGACCACCTAACCGCAATACTTCTAGTTCATGTTGTCTCTCTCTTTCTTCTCTGTCTCGTCGTTCTTGCCTGTCTCGTTCTTCTCTTTCTCTTTCTCGTTCTTCTCTTTCTCTTTTTCTTCTCTTTCTCGTTTTTCTTCTCTTTCTCGTTCTTCTTTTTCTCGTTTTTCTTCTCTTTCTCGTTCTTCTCTTCTTTCTTCTCTTTCTCACTCTTCTCTCTCTCGTTTCTCTTCTCTTTCTAATTCTAAACGCCTTATCTCTAATTCTTTTCCTAATCTCTCTCTTTCCATTTCTAATTTCTTATCTTCTCTCTTTCTCGCTTCCTCTTCTCTCTCTTTAGCGATTTCTAGCTTTTTCCATTCTATTTCACGATGGATCTCTAGTTCACGCATTTTCACAGTAAGCACACTTATATTTAGTTCACTCTCATCACTTTCGACATCACTGCCCTTACCTTCCTTTTCAGTGGAAGCTATCTCGTCACCTTCTTTTGTACTTTGTGCCTCACCTTCCTGTTTTTCCTCTGCCTTCAAATGCCGGTGAACCTTGGACAAGATCTCCACACGGGAATCACTGGCACGTATCTTTATCTCCAGGTAGGCACTAACTAGTACAAGTTCCGGTTTGCTCAGATATTTTAATCTGGCAAGACAGTCCTCTGTTCAGAAAAGCCTGAACATTGTCCAGATCATCGATGGTAGCTTTTTCTGCCATTGTCACAGATGGAACACTTAGCACTTAACACACCGCTTTCACGTTAGCACTTAACGCACCGAGCACTGTTCTACGTCAATATTGCACTTTATCGCACCTGGCGCCTCACTTGCCAATATTGCACGTAATTACTTCGGGAACCGCACTACACAATATTGCACTTAATCACAGTGAACACCTCGCTCTACAATATTGCACTTAATCACAGCGAGCACCTCACTGCACAATATTGCACTTAGTCACTCCGAGCACCGCACAGGACGTATAACGTCCTAATAGTCACACACAAGGGGAATTATTTACAGGGATTACGCCACTTCATCACCCCTGTCAAGCATACTTGACAAGGGGACGGATCCCGCTGGGGATACCAATTATGTTACGGCCCTCTCGGGTCGCAACCGGGTTCTTACTCTGATGTTGTTAGAGGAAGGGTATCCGGCCCCAAGCCAGTAGTGGCTTTCAAGGGATGTGATCCGTAACGCAAATAAATTAAAAGGGGAAGGGAAAGAAAGGCAAAAACTTAATATTATAATTAACACCTTCACCAATAAATATATATAAGAAGATTACACGGGGGGGTATAAACACTATTATCTACACGGTTGTCTTCCTCTGAAGACTCTGGATCTTCACGGTGCCAAGCTCTTGGTGCTCTCGTGGCCTCACGACGAATCCTTCGAGAATCTTGAGTCTACCCCGGCCACAGGCCAGCCAAAACACAGTTCCACTGGGGGCACCGTCGTGGAGGCCGTCAACCACAAGTCCAGCAGATTGCTGGCAGGTTCCAAATCAGCGACGCTGGTTAGGCCACTCCACGAGCGATACTAGGGTCGCGCCCTAGTCAGGAGCCTCGTGTGATACCACAGATCACTCTCCTTTCCACAACACCCCAGTGGTTAAGCGTCTCCACCAGTCAGTCCCGGGTATGACAATCCTTCAACTGCCGCTTCACAGGCAGGGTAACACCACAGTGTTCATCCGGGGGGTGACTCACAGCTGCTGCAGTAAACACTTGGTGACGAGACGGCTGCCTTGGGTAGACTGACTCAACTTCCCTTACAGCAGTCCCAGGTCGACTCTGTAAGCAGACACGTCATCTATAATAGAGACACACTAGGGCATGTCACTTACCGGCTCAAACCCAAACGCCCACCTATTCACTCCATAGATGGCGTTACTGTCCGAGCTTCACCTCACTAGAGGTCAGCAGCGGCTGTGTTGTGAGCTGAACAGGACTGGAAACTGGCCCTGATGGCTAGTACACCTCGTCCTCACCAGGTGTCGTCATCCATTTGGAAGGGGTTTCGGGAGCTGACCCACAGATGGCGTGGTCGTCACTGCTCCAGGCTCGGACGCTGGATTCGGGTCCGTAACATACATCGAGAGACCAGACAAATAAAAGAACAAAAGTGGCTGGAATGGTGTTCACACCTGAATGAACACACCTCTCTCGGAGAGATGTGGCAGCAAATTCACCGAGGCAAAGGGAATAAAACACCTAAAGCTCCACACCCCAAGGATCCTCAACAGGAAGCCGAAGTACTGGCAACCAGGTTTGCAGAGAGAGCAGCCAGCAATCAACTTCCACCAGATGTATTAGCAGTACAGACCGGACTAGAGGAAGAAAGGTGGCACAGAATCCTTACAGCATGTGAAGAAGTCTCCGACACTAATGCCCCCTTCACACTGGATGAGCTCAATCGGGCTAAGAAAAACTCCAAGGATACATCCCCTGGAGCCGACAAAATAACCTATAAAGTTATTAGAAACCTCGGCCCAGAGGGAGACGCTGCATACCTAAGGTTAATTAATTTAGCCTGGACTTCTCAAACTAGACCTTCTGCTTGGAATAGAGCAGACATAGTGCCGATCCCAAAACCCAAAGATCCAGCTAATCCCAGGCCCATCTCTCTCCAAAGCTGTGCAGCCAAGACGGCTGACAGAATGGCCCTCAACAGACTGGAATGGAAAATGCCTAAACTGCACCATGATATGTATGCCTATAGAAGAGGGGTTGGCACAGTGGAATGTATTACAACTCTGTTAGCCCACTTGAATGACAGACCAGGAATGCTGATATTCCTGGACCTTGAAAAAGCCTTTGAACTGGCTAGCGCCCCAGCTATTCTCTGCTGCCTCATTGACAAAGAGGTCAGAGGCAACCTGCTCTCCTGGACCAAAAACTGTCTCATAAACAGAGAAGCAAGAGTAAAACTTCATGGCACAGTCTCTGAGTACAAAAGACATGAAAATGGTACACCGCAAGGAGGTATTCTCAGCCCTCTTCTCTTCAACTGTTTAATGGAAAGAATAATGAGGTTGAAACTCCCACATCACTGCAGGCTGCTAAACTACGTGGACGACTTTGTCATCATCGTAAAAGTTAGGGATGCGGCGCGCCTTGCACCCAAATGCTTAGACTGCATCAGTAAAGAGGCAAAACAGATTGGGATCAAACTCAACCCCTCAAAGTCAAAGGCCATGCCTATAAAAATAGCGAAGCCCAACATCCAACTCACAGTACAGGGTCAACCAATAGAATGGGTCGACACCTATCAGTATCTAGGAATCATCCTGGACACACACATGAATTTTAATGCTGAGGTCACTTACTTGAGAGAGCGAACTGCGGCCCGGACGGCAATCCTCAGGTCGCTAACCTCCCTTTCTGGAGGAGCCAATCTGCAAGTCCTTCGCACATACTATGTACAGGCAGTCAGATCAGTGATCGATTATGCCGCACCTGCACTCACAAATCTATCACACCAACAGTGGAAAAAGCTTGAAGTTGCCCAAAACAATGCTATGAGAGCTGCACTGGGAGCCCCCATGTGGACCAGGCTTGAAACTCTTAGACTGGAGACGGGTTTGCCCTCTCTACAAGAAAGAATATCACAAAGGACAGCTACAATTATCAGTAAGATAATTATTTCTTCTGATCCAATCCCAGTACGGCAGGCCTTGGTGGTTGGACTAGGCCAAAACAATGGAAACTCTTGGGTTGCAAGAGCAGGAAGAGTCCTAAACAGACTACATTTAAAAAACATGATTCTTGATAGAGAGGGTGATCATCCACACCCAAATTACACTCCTTCCGCACCGTGGGAAGAGCCTACTTTCAAAATAGTAATAGAAAGTCTCCCAATGAAAAAGGCTGCCTATGATCCGACAATCCTAAGGCGCATAATAGAAGAGCAAATGTATAGCATAGCAGTAGCAGGAGCCACCCACATCTTCACAGACGGATCGGTGGACACAGAAAATGAGAGTGCTGGCGCTGCTCTTTGCACGACCAGCGTACAGGCATATTGGAGGCTGGGAGGACTAGTATCATCAACCCAAACTGAGCTGTTTGCCATACAACAGGCATTCGCATATGTGATTGCACAAAACACTCAAAATGCAATCATACACACAGACTCAAAAGCTGCACTTCAAATACTAGGACAAAAACAGTGGAAAGATAATGTGGAAATAATTACCACCATTTTGTATCTTGGAGCAGTCGCTAAAGGCAAAGGACTCAACATAACTTTAAACTGGATCCCATCCCATATTGGAATCCCATTAAATGAAATTGCTAAATTGGCAACTCGTCATCCAGTGATACATAAAACAATTCAACCCAGCCTAGAGAACATAAAAAACATCATCACCAAAAAACTCTCACATCTCAACAAAGCCTACCTGCACCAGAGAATAGCTGAAGGTTCGCCATCTGCAACATGGTATCTTCAGGCAACCAAATTAGAAAGGTTAAATATCCCAAAAGGAATCCACAGGGAAATAGCAGTTAGGCTATATAGACTACGTCTAGGTTACAGATGCAACTGGGAGATTGGTGAACCCCGATAGAGAGAGTGCATCTTCTGTCAAACTGTCACAGAAAAGCCATTACTTCACTATCTTCTGGAATGTGAAGCAACCAATGACCTTAGAAGAGCTTTAAGAGTTCCTGAATCATGCAGTGGCCACCCTGAAGCCATCAACACAGCCACTCTCCTGGTCAACAAAGGTGTCCAGCAGCTGGACACCCTCATAAAGACTGTGAAGCAGTATCCTCCCCCGTGATAACAGCTTGATGGTTAAATGCAACCTCAGAATACTGAGAAAAAAAAATTGTATCACTTACGGGCTATTCATGCCCGTGCCACCTCTTGGGTGGCTTAATCTTTATCAATCAATATAGCATAGTAGGACTCTGTTTAGTGTTTGCAGGTTATAGTTGTGTGTGTGTAAACTAAAGTCTTTGAAAATGTAATAAGTTATTACAAAACGCGTTCAATTGTCGCGTCAGACTAGAAATAATAATGAATTTTGGAGAATTGATTTTTCAATTACCATCGACAGTGAAAAGAAACATAAGAAATATTAAGAAAATTCGTGTTAGAATTATCAATCTTACTTTTTCGGTCATATTTAATATATATATATATATATATATATATATATATATATATATATATATATATATATATATATATATATATATATATATATATATATATATATATATATGTCGTACCTAATAGCCAGAACGCACTTCTCAGCCTACTATTCAAGGCCCAATTTGCCTAATAAGCCAAGTTTTCATGAATTAATGTTTTTTCGTCTACCTAACCTACCTAACCTAACCTAGCTTTTTTTGGCTACCTAACCTAACCTTACCTATAAATATAGGTTAGGTTAGGTTAGGTAGGGTTGGTTAGGTTCGGTCATATATCTACGTTAATTTTAACTCCAATAAAAAAAAATTGACCTCATACATAGAGAAAAGGGTTGCTTTATCATTTCATAAGAAAAAAATTATAGTAAATATATTATTTCAGGAAAACTTGGGTTATTAGGCAAATCGGGCCTTGAATAGTAGGCTGAGAAGTGAGTTCTGGCTACTAGGTACGACATATATATATATATATATATATATATATATATATATATATATATATATATATATATATATATATATATATATATATATATATATATATATATATATATATATATGTCGTACCTAGTAGCCAGAACGTACTTCTCAGCCTACTATACACGGCCCGATTTGCCTAATAAGCCAAGTTTTCCTGAATTAATATATTTTCTCTAATTTTTTTCTTATGAAATGATAAAGCTACCCATTTCATTATGTATGAGGTCAATTTTTTTTATTGGAGTTAAAATTAACGTAGATATATGATCAAACCTAACCAACCCTACCTAACCTAACCTATCTTTATAGGTTAGGTTAGGTAGCGGAAAAAGTTAGGTTAGGTTAGGTTAGGTAGGTTAGGTAGTCGAAAAACAATTAATTCATGAAAACTTGGCTTATTAAGCAAATCGGGCCTTGCATAGTAGGCTCAGAAGTACGTTCTGGCTACTAGGTACGACATATATATATATATATATATATATATATATATATATATATACATACATACAAGGAAAACCAGCCTATGACTTCAATAACATAAATATCAGCATAAATATTCCTTGATAAACAACAATGATCAATCAATCCCCCTATCAGTCCTAGAACACATATGTATGTCTCTGCAAGTAATCCAGCCTGTGGTTGTAAGTCTATACTTCAGTAAGTACTCCTTGGCACAAAAATGGTAATCAATCACACCTTTCACTGTGTCTTGCACGCTAATGACATCCGAACACTACCAACTCCCTACAAATAGTCAATAAGAACTTCCTTTCCACATCTGGAAGTTCACTACCCTGACATCTTCAGGTTTTCCTAGAACTGTCTACCAGGGTCCTCCACAGCTCTCCCAGCTGCTACACCATGAAATCTTCCTTGAGCAACAATGGTGCTTCACCACTTGTATCACAGAAGCATGTGAAACTTCATTCCACTACTCCTCTTCTCACAGCTTGAGGTCCTGCTCCTCACTGTATGGCTGCTTTTCGAAACCCATCCTCCGAATAGACAGTACGTTTTAATACTAAGTGTAATAAGTACATTTTCATACTTACGTATTTAGTACATAAATGCACTTACCGGGCTGTTCCAGTTACCGGCTGGCCTCCCTAGAATATTTTCCCCGAAACGAGGAATACGTTTTCTTTAATGTAACGGGTGTGCTGCTTTCTTTTCTTAATTTTTGCGGATACTCAGTCAATTTTGCTTATACTTGTATACTCAGCCCAAATTTTGCCTTTATAATTTAAGGTATCATGAAAATTGGCCGCTTTTGAGGCAATTAAGCATAGCAGAAGCACAGTCACTGACATTCAAAGGAAAGAAGGAATGAGATAACTATTTAAATTACGATTTAAATCCTTCTAATTTTTGCTCGTTCGTCAATGAGAACTGATGCCAACGCACTGGCCAATAAACTGAATAATACTGGCCACTAAACAATAGATTGATTGATTGGTGATTGATGAAGATTAAGCCACCCAAAAGGTGGCACAGCCATGAATAGCCCGTAAGTGGATGCCCTCTCTGAGCCATTACCAGTATCAATAGATGATACTGGAGATCTGTGGAGGTGCGATCGCACCCTGCCTGACGGGAGATGTCTCCCGTGACTAAACAATAAACTGAACCTATCATAAAGAAGAACGACGACCATTGACCGTCTAGTGCTCCAACAGAGTGTAACTGTAATTAACAATGCTCAAGTCCTGACCAACAGTCAAATATTAATCCATCAGCCACGAAGCAGAGCGTCTCCCAACATCAACTCTAGTGCAGGGTCCTGCTGAAATTTTTTTTCCGATTTTACATAGGTTTACCGTGACAGACATTAACAATAGTAGCCTTGAAGAGGAAAGGAAATCGGCAGATTGTCGAAGGTTTGCCTTGATATTTTCCAGCTATACAGTACTTTAAAAGAAAAGTTAACAGATGTTTGACTTTTATCCTTCTGTTTCACCAATATTTACCAACCATCGGGATGAATACTTATATGACACAAACTAGACATATTAGTATGAAAAAGAACTAACAATTCTCCAAATAGTAGGACGTGATTCAGTTTTCATGGATATATTCATTTTCGGGTGTTCGACTTCAGTTTGGAAATATGAAAAGGCACAGTTTGGTGCATTCAGATGATAAAGCTTTATGACATTAATTACAAATGGCATAAGAAAGAAGCAAATATTAGTTATATTTAGAACCTATAACAGAAAATAATTTAAGTAAAACAGTTGATATAAAAAGCTGTATATAATTAAAAGTTGTTAGTTTCATCGCAATGAATATAAACATGTGACTACATCCTTGACCTTGACTACATCCGATCCTATCTTAGTGACAGACACCAATATGTAACCATCAATGATACAACTTCTTCCACTCTACCAATTACCGTTGGAGTGCCACAGGGCAGCATTTTAGGACCTCTTCTATTTCTTATATATATAAACGATCTGCCTAATGTCTCTAATATTCTCAAACCTATATTGTATACTGACGATACTACCCTTATCTACTCAAACCTCAACCCACATACACTAAATAATGTTGTGAATAATGAATTAAAAAAAGTCCACTTATGGATGTCAACGAACAAACTAACATTAAACATCGAAAAGACTTACTACATCTTATTTGGAAGCAAATCATCAAATGCAATTCAGCTACAGATAGACAACATTAACAGCAGTAATAAAAATGATGGCAAGTTTCTTGGCCTATTCCTAGACAAGAGACTCAACTTCAGCACCCATATTCAACACATAACTAAGAAAGTCTCTAAGACAGTTGGTATACTCTCCAAAATCAGATATTATGTTCCTAACTCTGCTCTCCTCTCACTATATTATGCACTAATCTACCCCTATCTTAATTATGGTATCTGTGCATGGGGGTCTACCACTGCAAACCACCTTAAGCCCATCATCACACAGCAAAAATCTGCTATCAGAATTATAACTAACTCTGCTTTCAGACAACACTCAGCTCCCTTGTTTAAATCCCTAAACTTGCTAAATATTAACTCCCTCCACACATTCTCTTGTGTCAACTACATTTACAAAACCCTGTTCTTAAATGCAAACCATGCTCTGAAACTCTCCCTGGACAGATGTAATAGGACCCATTATCACCACACCAGAAATAAATATCTCTTTGATATCCCCAGGGTCAAACTTAATCTGTGTAAACACTCTATGCAAATTAAGGGACCTAGTCTATGGAACTCACTCCCTAGTGAATTGAAAAACTGTAAAACTTTTGCCTTATTTAAAAGCAAAACCAAAAAGTACCTAACTTCATCTTCTTAGTTTCCTACACTGAGCTTTAAATTTGCTCTGTACCTAGTGTTACCCAATCTCCTAATTTTTATGTAATATCAAACAACCTTATCATTGTGTTCATTGCTGTCTTCTTTTATGTGCTAGCCATATGCTGTATTGTGACTACCAATTTTTGTCAACTACCATTCAAGCTGTCATTGCAATCAATCTTATATTGTTTCTGCTGTATTGTGCCTACCAATTTGTTGTCAACTACCATTTTAAGCTGTCATTGCAATCAATCTTAGCTACCTATGTGCTTTAATATACTGTACCTACAATTTTCTCTCATCTTTTTTTTTTTTTTTTTTTCATTTCATGTAATCTGTTATTATTTTTTTGTCTATAAATTTTGCAAGTATTTACCTCCTTAAAATTTTCTTAGATTAAGGACCTGCCCGAAACGCTGCGCGTGCTAGTGGCTTTACAAGACTGTAATTACCATATTTGTATCCTCACATTCCTTATGTACATTCTTGTATATGCATAAATAAATAAATAAATAAATAAATGTGATCATTCGTTCAAAAACAATAACACACGTGATCCTAGATTTTGCAGTCATCGGGAGAACAAATCCTTCATGCAAACTGCACCTACTATCAAGAAGAAGAAGATCCTAGATTTGGGCATGGTATGTAAAGTTTTCTCGGCATTTATGTAAATAATTCCTTCATATGTAATATGTTACTAATTGAAAAGAATGCAAATGTTTCATTGCTGTTTAGTTAAATAATTTTCAAAAACTTGTTGCAGTATTAAAGTTTTGCTTGTTATGTGTAGAAAGAATATATTTTACTGCATATTGGTATACACATTCCAATACGTTTTTAGTATGCAGCATGTTGTTTTTATCAATTATGTTTTTTATAATAAGCTTCCTAGAAGGTTGTAACAGATCCCATGAGCACCACACCAGAAACAAATACCTATTTGATATTCCAAGAGTACGACTTAGTTAAACTAGAAATGCTTTACAAATCAAGGGACCTCGAATGTGGCCTTCCCAATTATGTTAAAGACTGTACCTCTCCCAACCAGTTTAAGTTAAAAACTAAGTACTACCTAATTAACTCAATGTAACCTATCTCACCCCCAAAATGTCAACCCATCTCTTCTATTTAAAACAATGCTGTTTGTTGACCAAATTGTATTTTACTTTTTTTCTGCCATGTTTCACCCCCCCCCCCTCCTCCTTTTTTTCCATTTTTTTCTTATTTTTTCTCAACACAATTTATACTTTAATCTCTTTTAGTATTAAGTTTTAGTCTTAGTGTTTTTCCTGCCCGAAACACTTTGCGTAATAGTGGCTTTAGGCATTGTATGTACTAGCTCTATCTATAAATCCATCTACTTTTGTATCTTACCTTGTATGTATGTACTTTACCTGAATAAATAATTGTATTTGTATTTGTAATAGGTAGATGATACAGAAAGCAGTACAATGTCTGTCACAAATCCTTTTACTGCGGCAGCATTAAGACCACAAGTCAGTAGAATAAATATGCCTGGAAGATCGACCCCATCCAGCATACTAGCAGGTAAAAAAACATTTAATCAGCTTTGACAAAATTACAAATAAAGATGTGTTATGTTATGTCATTGTGTTAGGTTAGCCTAGCTATTATTTCCAATTTGGTTTTTTGTTTGTATTAGTATGCAGTACTAGGCTATTGTAACAAATTGGAATGTACAACGTCCAATATTTTTTTGGCAGATTCGTTCTTGGCTCCTGAAAACTATCTTTACTTACCAGATGTACCAAGAATAACTCCGGACAATAATGATGGTATTGCTTATAAAATCATTTGATTATGGCCTTTATAATACATTAATATCAAAGTTTACAACCTTGTGTAATACAGTAAGTCTTTGTTTTAACAATTACAACCGAATTTTTTTTCTATGCTCAGCATAATTGGCTTGAAATCCATCATCCCATTATAATTTTTATCACTTTGATCATTGGTTTAGACAATTACATCAAAACATTTAATGTAGCTTCTCTTGCTACAGTTATAATGTATCCTATTGAGAATGTATATTTTTTTAACAGAAGGTCTCCAGACACTAGCAATTTTAGCTAAAGAGAACCTTCATCGTTGTTACGAATCCGGATCCAGCGTCCGAGCCTGGAGCAGTGACAAACACGCCATCTGTGGGTCAGCTCCCGAAACCCCCGCCAAACGAACGACGACACCTAGTGAGGACAGCGTGTACTGGCCTCGAGGACCAGTTTCCAGTCTGGTTCAGCGCTCAACACCGCCGCTCCTGACCTCTGGTGAGGTGGTGCTCCGACGACAGCGCCATCTAGGGAGTGGATATGTCGGGCGTTTGTATCTGAGCCTGTGAGTGTGGTGTATTAGTGTCCCAGTTATTGATGACGTGTCTGTTTACAGAGCCGACCTGGGACCACTGTGTTGAAGGTGGAGTCAGTCTACCCGAGGCAGCCAGTCTCCATACAGTGAAGTTTGCTGCAGCTGTCGTGACGTCGTCCCCCCGGAAGAACACTGTGGTGTGTTAAGCCTGCCAGTGGAGTGGCAGTGGAAGGATTTACCCGGGACCGACGGTTGGAGACGATAATCCACTGGGGTATCGAGGACAGGAGGGTGATTGGTGATATCACACGAGACTCCTGTCTAGGGCGTACCCCTTTTATCGCTCGTGGAGTGGCCGTACCAGCCTTGGTGGCTCAGTACCTGCCAGCAGACCTGCTGGACGTGTGGTTGACGGCCTCCACGACGGTGCCCCCAGTGGACCTGTGTTGTGGCTGACCTGTGGCCAGGGTAGACTCGGCGTTCTCAGAGGACACGTCTTGAGGCCACGAAGAAAGCACCGCGGACTCAGCACCTAGCTTCGAGGATCCATAGTCTCCAGCAGAAGACTACAGTGTTGATCCCCTTTGTAAAGTGTTAATACCCTTCCCCCTTGTGTACGTTTTACTTTTATATATTTAGATGGTGAAGGTTATATTATATTATATTAAGTTCTTACCTTTCTTTCCCTACTCCCTTTAAGTTACTTGCGTCACGGATCGCATCCCTTGATAGCCTCTACTGGCTTGGGGCCGGATATATATCTTCCTCTAACTACATCAGAGTAAGAACCCCGTTGCGTCCCGAGAGGGCCGTAACAATCGTGAATATTTGAAAATAAACTCAGCTCTCCAGAAAAAAAGGGAATATATAAAGCGAAGTTTAAATATTGAAGACCTAAATTATCTGTAGCCTTCAAACAAGAAAGGAAAAGGAGAAAATTACTGCAGGATTATTGAAATCAATCAAACACAACGTTCAAACTTATCAGAAGGCAATTTTTTATTTAGTTATTTATTCCATGACCCATGTTTGTGTGTTCCTATATCATAGTATAATGATAGGTTTAATTGCTAATGTAGATTTCATTTTGCCTCAGACTTAAAATTATTTAGGTTTTTGGTGTTTTATTATTCAAAATTTGTTTATAGATAATCCAAGGTTATAGTCAACTTCTCCTTTGAAAACAGATATTTACCTGAATGCCACAAACTCTAGTAGCCTAGAAGAGTACAGGAAGCCCGCGGCTTGTCGAAATTCCCCCATTTGCCTTTATGATCTTTTTTTGGGTATATTTAGAAATTCAGCACAGTTTTGGCAGTTACAGCTCTGGTGGGTAGGCAGTTCCATGTGTTAATAACCCTCAGGGTCAAAAATAATTTCCTGTTGTCAGCCCTACATTTTGGTTTGTTGAACTTGAAACCGTTGCTCTTTGTTTGTATTACATCTGAACCAAACTAGCCAAACTTTTTTTGATAATGTCATTGACTGCTTCATATCTGGCAATCTTTCCCTGTCTTATGACAGATTAGGCCATGGCTGCCATATTGGTCTGCCCTTACATAGCCGCAAATACACTGGTGTTCGGTGGAGATAGGGGCAGCGATGGTCATAGACAGCAAAAAAATGTAGATAGTTTACAAATTAAAAATAGATAAAGTGTTGTGGAATTACCATACTTAAAGGTTGATTTTCTGCCAAACAGCCCTTCTGCCTGCTTCTCTTTCACCTCCACACATTCAAAGTTCTGACTTCTCAACTAGTGTACCAAGATATACTCAAACATATTTACCAGCTGCAGAACAAATACCAAAATCATTGAATTCTGGTACGTCCCTATTTGAACTATGTAATGTAATATAATCTTAGTACCTAGTATCTACTATATATATATATATATATATATATATATATATATATATATATATATATATCATAGTCTAACTAACACATTACTGAAAGCTGTCAGTTGTTCTAGATGCTTATATAATATGTATAAAATACACTTTTATTTATTACATCTATTTGCTCTTGAAGATTTTCCTGACTAATTTAGAATCCCATATTTCAAAGTACTTGCTGCAGAACTGGAGGAAATTTATGATTCTCAAGCAAGCATTTCTGATTGGCAAAAAAGAATAAAAAATAGTGAGATTAAATGGGGAGAACGTAGGTCAATGCTGTTTAGCTGGACATTGTCGAAGTTGGGTGTTCCAGATAAAGGTAAATAACATCTTTAGTGTGTAATTATGGATAAATTTCAATGTAATTATGAAATGCATGATTAATGTCAATCTTTGAATACACTTAGATGTTTGTCATTTTTAAACTTGGTATACAATATTTCTAAATCCAGTATTACCATTCAAATTACATAATTACATTATTTTTTGGAAAACCAGGCAAATGTTGTGTACAATGTAGAAGTTGTGAGGCAAGCATAAAATGTGAAGACTGCTTTCAATTTTGTGTGTCATAAATGTGATCAGCAGCAGCATTTTGTAATGCCTTTCCACCAGCGATTCTGCTGGAAAAATGGGTTCTTCGAGCCTTTAGACCCAACACAAACTGTGTGTTCACAGTTGGGAATGTCATTCACTGGAGTAAGTAATGTACCTGTAGTCTGTTTCTTATACTCTCATTTCTATCCTGAACCAAGCAGTGTTTTAAAATTTTATTTATTTCATGTAATTTTTTTAGTAGTTTTTGTATTGGTCATTTTCCTCATTAATTATTGATTACCTCATTAATTACAGATTTTTAGTTAAATAAATGAATTTTTATTTGTTATTAAATATAAATCTTTCATGTAACTCCAGTTAATGCTAAAAAAATTATTAGTAATTTAAAATGTAATGATTGAAACATGTATTTATTTTGCTGCATAGCTGATCTTGTAAATTTAATTGTTACCAGAGCCTGTTGTACCAGCACATCCACCTAATTCCTGCCCGAACTGCAGTGAGAGCAAGTTCACAACTTTAAGCTCCAATAATTTGTGCATCTTTGTAACTTTAAGTGGTAGGTTACTTTAAGAAACATTTATTTGATACTAGTATTGGTAGCTGGCATTGCTCAGGTGACCCAGGCTACAGTCTTCATCAATATAACCATTTATACTTCACTCTCTTTACCACTGTATCTTCACTTATGAACCCCCTCCCCGCTCAGCTCGTTGTCGCCGTCTGGGGGCTTAGTGGGCGGCTGCCGGAGTGTGATGCTCCTTGGGACAGTCCTCTGTCCTTTTCTAGCCTTGTGCTCCTGCTGCCGTCCTCTCCAATTCTGCTGGGCATCTTTTCCTTTTCCTTCTGTTTCGTTTTTCTCCCCCCTCTTCTCCTATCTGCTTGCCGTTTCCTGCCGACCTTTTGCTCGTTCTGGTTCTTCCCTTGGACTTCTTCTACTTTGACGCCCGGGTGCTTGAGGAGGCATACTCTTGCACCCGTAGAACTGCAGTACCCGACGTCGAGAGCGAGGGGAACCTTTTATTGTCAATCCCCACTTCGTCACTGAACCCGATCTCGACGGACTGTCGGTTTCTTAAGGTGGCGTTTGTGGGGCGTATACTCACGACGCACCCCTAGGAGGCCCCGACAAGATCGGCGATAGCTTCTTGTTGGGTGTCCTGCCTCTAATTGTGGCTCCATGGTGGGTGTGGGGGCACATTCGTGAGTGAATTCGTAATTTCGTCAAGATGATAACCCCTGTTTCGGCTGCTTCTGGCTTACCTTTTCAGGCTCGTGGGGTGGGCGACCAAGCCCCCGAGTCGGTCCGTATTGGAAGACCGGGCTCTGTAGCCTCCGCTGCATTGGGCCCCGACCTTGCTCCTCCTTTGGCCTCTCTGACTCCTTCCCCTGGCTCCCCTCCCTCCTCTGTGGTTGGGTCGAGCCCCAAGCCCCCAGTGGTGACTACCTCGTCCCCTGGCGCGGCTCCTTCTCTGGTTGTTACTACTGCGCCTTTTAACCCCTCTCTCTCTGGGGGTTCTCACCGCCGTTCTCGTCACGGCCGCCCTCGCTCGATTCCTTCCAGTTCTGCTACCTATCAAGCCTTGTTTGGTCCCGCTTCGTGGGCCAAATATTTTGATCTCCTCCCTCTTGATTCTGCGCCTCCTGACGATTTCTCCCTTCATCGACATCTCATTGATTCCGTGGATGCCTCCATTACTTTTAACCCCACTCGTCTCGGTACGCGTGTCGTTGCTGCTCCTTCTCAGGATGCTGCTTCCCGCTTGGCTGCCTTATCCTGCCTTGGCGAGACCCCCGTTCGGGTCTCGAAGAACGTCCAGTTGAATGCCAGTGTTGGCACTATTTTGCTCCCGCCCCATGTTGCGACCGGTGTTCGGGACCTACGCGACTGCCACGACGATATTCGACATATCCTCGCTGCCCAGGGCCATTCTATTCTCCAGGTGGACACGTTTACTCGTCCCCCTCGTGGTAGTCGCCGTCAACCCCTCCGGGTTGTGAAGATTACCTTTGATGGTAGGACCCTTCCACCCTCTGTCATTCTTGCTGGTGCCAGGTGCTCTGTCCAGGAGTACATTCCTTCTCCTCGGCTCTGCAACAAGTGCTGGAGGTTTGGGCATGGTGCCCTCCGCTGCTCCGGGACTGTCTCTCTCTGTCCTTTGTGTGGTGGCGAAGGTCACTCTAAGTCGGAGTGCGCTTCTCCCCAGGCTCGTTGCCTCAACTGCGGTGAGGCCCATCCTACCTTCTCCCGTGCGTGTGTCCATTACAAGCTTGAGGCAGCCGTCCTCAACTTGAAGCACCGGGAGCGTTTATCTTTTCCTGAGGCGAGGCGCCAGGTTCGCCGGCTCCCGCCTTACGCTAATATCTCTTATGCTCGCGTGTTGCGCTCTTCCTCTCCTCGTCCTTCCCGCCTTCCTCAGACTCACAACCGTTTCCAGGCCTTGGACCCTGATGCGCCCACTGCCCCCTCCTCTGTCCCTTTGGGTTCTCTCCCGAAGGATCCTCCTCCTGGTCCTCTGTCTGGGGTTCCCCTTCCTTCTACCCGGTCTGTCGTGTCTTCTGTGTCTCCTTCCTCGTCCCCCTCCGATCCTCCTTCCCATCCTCTTCCTCCATCTATCGGCTCTCCCCGCCGCCTGTCGGTGCGGGCGGATGTCCATCGCTCTCCTAATGGCCGTCGTGTGTGCTCTCGTTCGGCTTCTCCTGTTGAGACACTGGAATCCGTTGCCCGGTACGTAGTTGCTGGGACACCGGTCTCTTTAAGTCAGAAGCGTAAGCCTGGCTCCTCTCCTTCCTCTTCCCCGGCGGGTAAGAAGGCTTCGCTTTCTTCCTCAGCTCCTCCTTCTGGCTCTGTTGCTCCTTCCACTCCCGTTTCAGTGCTTGCGCCCCCTGTTCCTGCTATGGAGGTTTCTTTGGCCCCTGCTTCCCTTTCGGTTGCTGCTCTTGCTGGGGTGCGCTCCTCTCTTTCTACTCCCCCTCTTCCTGCTGCTGTCCTTGACTGCTCCTCTCCGTTGTCTCCTCCTCCTCCTCCTCCTCCTCCTCCTCCTCCTCCTCCTCCGGACCCTGCCCGCCCACCTCTGATCTGTTCTCCCGTTTCCTTCCCTCCGTCTTTGCTCAGTTTACCCATGCCCCCTAACCCTGACTTTGCTGACCCTGATCCCGACCCTGATATTCTTTAACGTGCTCTGTTGGTCTTTCGCCTTTGTTTCTTCCTTGTTCTCTGTTTTTGTCCTTTCTCTTCTCGTCGTTGTCCATTCTTCAATGGAACGTTCGAGGTTATTACGCCAATTTCCTCGAACTCCAACTTCTGGTTTCGCGGTTTTCGCCCCTTTGTGTCTGTCTCCAGGAGCCGATGCTTGGTGCTCGTCCTGGTCGTTTTCGTGGCTATTCCTTTCTCTCCCCCCCCCCCAGCCATTGCTGGGGCTTCTAATTCTTCTGCTCTCTTGATTCGGGCTGATGTTCCCTTTGTTCCTTTACTTTTTCCTTCGCCTCTCCATTGTTCTGCTGCTCGTATCTTTGTGGGGAAATGGTACGCAGTTTGTTCCATTTATCTCCCCCCGAGTGTCCCGCTCTCTCTTCCTGATTTGAAACACCTCCTAGACTCCTTGCCGGAGCCTGTGCTCCTGCTGGGTGACTTCAATTGTCGTCATTCTCTTTGGGGTGACGTTCTGACGAATACCCGGGGTCGCCTCCTTGAGCCGTTTCTCCTCTCTTCTTCCCTGTCTCTTCTGAATTCTGGTGAGCCCACTCATTTGGACTCTCGAACTCGCACCCTTTCTTGTCTTGATCTTTCTCTCTGCTCTTCTTCTCTTTACTTAGATTTCACATGGCAGGTTCTTGATGACCTCCATGGAAGTGATCATTTCCCCATCCTTGTTTCCTTTTTCTCTTTTCGCCCTTCCCTCTCTTTCCCTAGGTGGCAGTTTGCTAAGGCGGACTGGACCCTGTTTTCCCTCAGTGCTACTCTCTCTGACCTCTCCCTTCTGCCCCTCTCTCGCGCTCTCCTCCTTTTTCATGACACTGTCTTCGACGCTGCCCTCCGCTCTATTCCTCGCTCTTCCTCTCGGGGTCCACGGAAGTGCGTTCCCTGGTGGAATGCGGACTGTGCTCGGGCTGTCCGCTGTAAGCGTGCAGCCTGGAAGAAGCACCGCCGTAGGCAGACGACCGATTCTTTTCTTTTCTTTCGGAAAGCGAGTGCGGTGGCCCGTAGGGCCATCCGTACGGCTAAACGTGAATGTTGGGCATCTTATGTCTCGACAATTACGTCCGAAACCCCTCTGGCCCAGATCTGGAAGCGTATCCGCAAGATAGCGGGTAAGTTCGTTCCCGATGTTTCACCGGTCCTTCACCTCCATGATACTCTTGTGGCGGACCCGTTGCAGGTCGCTTCCGAACTGGGTTCCCACTTTTCTTCTGTTAGCTCTGGTCTTCATCTTCCCCAATCTTTCCTTCTTCGTAAACCTGTCCTTGAGTCTCGTCCTTTAGATTTCTGCACTCATCTTCAGCTTCCCTATAATGATCCCTTCTCTCTCTCTGAACTTCGTTCTGCCCTGGCCCTCTGCGGTTCTACGGCGGCGGGCTCCGATGGTATTCATTATGAGATGCTTCGCCATCTCCCTCCGAGCACGTCTCAGTATTTACTGAGTCTGTATAATCGGATCTGGGAGTCGTCGTCAGTCCCTGAGGACTGGCTCGATGCCGTTGTCCTCCCTGTTCGCAAACCAGGGTCTCTGGGTACTTCCCCTAAGGACTTTCGCCCTATTGCTCTCACAAGTTGTGTCTGCAAACTGTTTGAACGTATGGTTAACGTTCGTCTGATGTGGTTCCTGGAACACCATCACCTCCTCTCCCCTTCTCAATTTGGTTTCCGCAAGTGCCGCAGCACGACAGATGTCCTGGTGAACTTGGAGGTCTATATACGTACTGCTTTTGCTGCGAAGACCTCCGTTGTTGCCGTCCTTTTGACCTAGAAAAGGCTTACGACACCACTTGGCGTTATCATATCCTATCTCAACTTCATTCTTTTGGCCTTCGTGGTCATCTCCCTCTCTTTCTCCGCAGCTTCCTCTCTCGTCGTTCCTTTCGGGTGCGCCTTGGTACCGCTCTCTCTCCCCCTTTTCAGCAATACGAAGGTGTGCCCCAGGGTAGTGTTCTGAGCACTACTCTTTTTCTGGTTGCCCTCAATGGTCTTCTTTCCTCTCTTCCTTCTGGTGTCTTCTCCGCTCTCTATGTCGATGATCTTACCCTTTGTTGTCAGGGTGATGATTCGCCTCTCCTTCAACGCCGGCTTCAACTTGCGATTGATGCCGTGTCGTCTTGGGCCACAGGTCATGGCTTCAAGTTCTCTACTTCTAAGACTTGTGCCATGACTTTTACGCGGAAACGGGTTGTTCTTCGTCCCTCTTTGTCACTTTATGGTCATCCCCTTGAATACAAGGATTCCGCGAAGCTTTTGGGGTTATTCCTTGACACTCGTTTGTCTTGGTCTCCCCATATCTCTTACCTCCGTGTTGAGTGCTCTAAGTCCCTTACCCTCCTTCGGGTCTTGTCCCATACTTCTTGGGGGGCAGATAGGCGCACTCTCCTTGCTTTACATTCCTCTCTCGTCCTGTCTAAGCTCGATTATGGTTGCCCTGCTTACTCGTCTGCTTCTCCTTCTACTCTTCGCCGTCTTGATGCTTTGCACCATACTGGGTTGCGCCTCAGTTCTGGTGCCTTTCGTTCGACTCCCGTCCTTAGCTTGTATGTTGACACTGGCTTCCTGTCTCTCCAGGACCGCCGTGATCGCTACTGTCTTCGCTATCTTGCGCGGTCCTTGCAACATCCTTCCTCTCGTCTCTGTCGTGCTTTAACTTTTACCCCTCCTGCGGTTCCTGTTCCTCTTCACCACCTCCCTCTTTCTGTCCGGTTATCTCGCCTGCAGGATTCTCTTTCCGTTCGTATTTCTGATGTTTCTCCTCGTGTTGTTCCTTCTTTGCCCCCGTGGAGGGTCCCTCTTCCGCGGTTTTGTACATACTTGACTCGTATCACTAAAGCTTTTACCCCTCCTACAGTTCTAAAACGCCTTTTCCTCGAGCACTTTTCTTCTCACTCCCGCTCCGTTTCTGTCTTCACCGATGGGTCTAAGTCAGCGGACGGTGTTGGCTACTCTGTTGTTTTTCCTGATCGCACTTATATGTGTCGCTTGCCTCCGGAGACTAGCATCTTTACAGCGGAACTTTATGCTATTCTCTATGCTCTTCGTCTCCTGCTTTCTCGTTGTCAGTCTTCCTTTGTGGTTGTTGTTGACTCTCGTAGTGCCCTCATGGCTCTTGGGTGCTTTAATCCAGTTCATCCGGTAGTTGTCGAGATCCAGCATTGGCTGTTTCTCGTTCACAGTAAATTTAAGTCGGTTGAGTTTTGTTGGGTTCCCAGCCATATTGGCGTGTCTTTAAATGAGCGTGCGGATGCTGCCGCTAAGGAAGCTGTCCGCTCTTGTCCCATCTCTCGTAAAGGCATTCCGTATTCCGACTTTTACCCGGTTATCCATTCCTCAGTCCTTACCGTTGGCAGGCTTCTTGGTTGTCTGTTACTGGTAACAAGCTACGTACTCTTAAATGTTGTGTTTCCTCGTGGCCGTCCTCCTTCCACCGTAACCGGCGGTGGGAAACAGCTCTAGCGAGGTTGCGTATTGGCCATACTCGCTTAACCCATGGTCACTTGATGGAGCGCCGCCCTGCTCCTTATTGTCCTAGTTGCATTGTCCCTCTTACGGTCGTGCATGTCCTTCTTGAATGTCCTGACTTCCAGGACGAGCGTGTGTCTTGCTTTCCGACCGCCCCTCGCGGTCACCTGTCCCTCGATAGAATTCTTGGTGACTCGGATACTTTTGATATCGTTCGCCTTATGCGTTTTTGTTCTCGTATTGGCATCCTTGGTGATATTTAGCGCCCTCTGATTATTTTGCGTATTTGATGGTGCTACATAGCCTTCCCGGTTTGGTGCCTTCTTTTGATAATTACTTACTTACTTACTTCACTTATGAAGACGTATTTATATCACATACGTATTTATAACCGTACAGAGAATTCTTTATGGGTTGGTTTACACATATATTGATAGCCACACTTGAATCCCTTGCCAAATAAAATTGTTTTACTTCATTTTTTTTATTTTTTTGTGGGGGGCAGGAAGGTATGATCTGTATACCCCAATATTTAGGTGCAAGTGCGGATATGTAGATGAAGAACTTGGGAAAGCCATGCACCAGTCTGGTTTTTATTCAACTGGAAGAAATAGTAGCACTTTCTACAGCATAAATCTATTGGATTCCTGGCATTTTCTCAAGAGAAGCAGCCCTGGAACTTCTCTTCAGGCATTAGTTAGTGCACTGGAATTATTTGGTGCTTCTCGAGGGCGTGTAAGTTTTCATACCATTACTGTTTTAATAGTGCAAGTATTAAATTGGTGTATAAACTAAAAAACTAAGTTTGTTACTAAGCAAATGCATTGTCATTATTTAAGAAATAGGGTTAAATATTATTAAATTAATAATTAGCATGAATATTCTAAATATATATTTTATATATGTCTAATATCATAAGAAATGGAAATGGATTACCAATCTTTAACAATTTCTCTTTTTATGTAATGCTCATGTAAGTTTATTTTCATTTCCTGCAGATATTTATAGTCTGTTGCTTAACATGCCACTGCTTGGCACTTTTTGATAATTACTTACACACATTTTACATCTTAGCATGGTCCCATCAATTTTGAGACAACAAAAAGAGTCTTCTTTGAATGGCGTTTCCATCAGTATGAACTTGGGAGAATAAAAGGAGAATTTGACAAGGGGTGCCCTGCATGTGATACAACACCTGTGGCTGTACATATTGATGGCAACAAGAAACTGTATCGTTACAACAAAGTTGGGAGGTAAATATTCAAGTTAAAATATTTAATGCTGCTCATTATTGTTAAGGTATAATGTAAGGTGTAGTAATGTTTGTAGTACTATAAACACAGCACTGTATAATATTTATATAGTGTCCATGCAACTTTTAATCAGATTTTTTTTAATTGTTAACTGATTACACCTTTATTACTTGCCTTTCAACTTTAGTTGATTATTTTTATTTTGACTAAGGCTTTACTAATTAAAAAATATTTATTTCACTATATACATTCATTTAGAATAAGAGGGATTATGATGTGAAGGCCAGCTTGGGTAGTTGAATTAGTTTTAAGTGAAATGATGTTTAACTGTCATCAAAATGTCTCAGACAATGAACATTCATTAATTTAATATCATTCCAGAGGGATCAGAAACTCATATTATTCTGGTGGTATCTTTGCTTGTGACAAAGAAGTTCAAGATCACGTTTCCACTATTCAGAACCTTAAAACTCAAGTAAGAATATTTTTACATCTGTTCGAAAGCCTAAAAATAGGTTTTCAAATAGAAACCTAAGACCTAATACTAGGTTTTTACCCATACAATATTTGAAGAGTACCTTTATATATTAGCTTGAGACATTATCAATAATGTATATATTAATTGGACGATTCCTAACTATATCATGTTCAAAAAATCTATAAAATATATGGAATGCATATTGAATGATGAAAAATATTACATAAAAAAATTACATTTATATATGACTAATATATATAAAATTATATATTATATAAATATATTATATAAATATATTAAATAAATATAAATATATTATATAAAATATATTATATAAAATATATTATTATATATATTATAGAAATATATAAATATATTATATAAATTATATAAAGTAAAATTATATATATATATATATATATATATATATATATATATATATATATATATATATATATATATATATATATATATATATATTGTATTGTAAGATCTGTTCACTTGAGAATGAACCATGGAGGTTCGAAACGTTGTGCAAATTATATAAATAAGTGTAATACACTCTATAGTAAATCACTTCTTTTCTTCACCTTAAAAGTACGAAAATGAGTTTTGGAGAACTCCTATTTCAATTAAGCCCTGATGCTAAGAAAATAGTTAGAGGGATAGAAGCCCTAAACCAGAAAATAATAAATATAGAATATGCGGTCATATTCAATGAAACATGTTTGAAAGAAAACCTGCTGCCAGTATACACCAATATATATATATATATATATATATATATATATATATATATATATATATATATATATATAAACTTGTTATATGGCAAATAAATAATTATTATTTCATTCTTGGGGTCATGAATGCTGGTGTTTGTTTACAGCACATGGTGGCGGTGTGCGTCTATGGGTGCCAATGCGTCTGAGAGCAGTGGCCCTCTTCCATTGTTATTCAACAATTTTGAGATCCATTGGTACTATTGGTCATGGCCCAGCCAACAACTTCAAAAGGTAACAATTATAACATCAAACTTTATTTAGAAGGTTTTAATTTAGTATGAATGTGCAGTGTTCCACATACAAAAATTATTAGATATACCGATAAATTAGTCCTCAGGCAGACTCAGGGACTAAAACCCATAATTCATTTATCTCAGCAAGTTAGTATTAATGAGGTAGGTTCAAAATTAAATGCACATTGTCACATCAACAATAGGCTAGAGACTGATCGCAAGTACAGTTTCTCAATTAAGCAACATATATATGGAGAGTTAAGGCTACTTCTAGGAAACAAAATATTTTAATATGAAGTATTTCATTGTAGGTTTGAAAGGAAAATTCCTAATAAAATGCACAGAATGCCAGGAATGTGTTCATGTGCGGTCTACATGTAACACTGTAAAAGTGTTTGGTTTAGTTTAATACATACATAGAGTACAGGAGTCACAGACAAGGATCTGAGAGGCGCCAGTTTGACCACTGGAAAGTCACACGTCTAAGAGTTAATGACCCCAAGTGACCTGAGGTCAGATCATGAGAATTTCACCTTGCTTCCGCTAAGCTTATAATTGTAGTCTGGTAGCCTTCAAACATGCCGACGTTTAAGGAGTGGCTTGGTAGTGCCGGAGGCTATCTACTTGTGGGCGGAGTTAGTACTAGGGTCCCCAATATATACTCGGAGAGCATCAAGCATTAACAGACAGAACAGCAGACGAGCCAGGAGAGTAGAGAAGACGTCCCTAGCAGGGAGGCTGTCGGCCGGCAGGGGCGAGACAGTCTCTGTCAAGCTACAGACCCCCCCCCCCTCTCTATTCAACTTAGACTCAGT
The DNA here is from genome assembly GCF_040958095.1 of Procambarus clarkii. Taxonomy (NCBI): domain Eukaryota; kingdom Metazoa; phylum Arthropoda; class Malacostraca; order Decapoda; family Cambaridae; genus Procambarus; species Procambarus clarkii. Next base: position 35,830,322 of record NC_091155.1, on the reverse strand, counting down.
CCTCGGTGAGTGAACAGTAAGGTGACTTGGTCGTGTTTACATATGTTGTGTGATGATCAGGGGCAGTCAAGTTGTAGGGTTCTCGAATTCTTGGATGATGACTCACTTTGCATATTAAACTGAAACATTTTAATTGAATTGCTAAATTATGATACTTCATGTGAAATATAATTATGAATTTATTATTTAAATTGTGTTTAACTTTGTCCCCTAGAGCTTTGAGTTGAGGTGAGAAAGCCTCTGTGGTTACTGGTTTCATGATATTAATGAATACATGTTTGGAGTTGATACATGGTAATAACATCTTTTGAGAATATTTTGATACAGACAAGTTCCATTCCTTGTCTTGTATGTAATGGTCTAGAATGGATGGTGGCAGCATTTCGTCTTCTACTATCTACTCTTCTACTTCTACTATCTACTCTTCTACTTCTACCTATCTACACCTCTCCCTCCACCCCTCTCTAAACTCTCACTTTCAGCTAATGACCCTCCTCGCTCCTCCCACTTCTCTCCCTCTCACCCCAAACCCTCACTAATTACTTCACTATTCATTTCTTTCCTTTCGTTTTCTCTTATACGTTTGTGGCAATGTTTCTGTATTCTAGAGTTCTCTCTAGAGTTTCGGGTAGCTGATCCAGTTACGGCGCCTTGTAGTCTTAGCACCTAGGTAGTCAAATACCTAGGTTACAAGGTGTTGAACGAGAGAGGCTGCCTTAGGAACTCTGGAGGTGCTCTAGAATAGTTAGCTAACTGAGGACGGAATAACGGACTAGAGAGAGCTGTTTCCCCCGGCCTCGTTAGTTAACTGGGGGGTGGAATAATGGACAAGATAGAGCTATTTCCCCCACCCCCTGTTACATACAAAATGAAAGAGATGTGGGTACAACTTTAAAGCTCGTCGGATGGAAAGCAAAAAAAAAAAAAAATGGAAGAATCTCTCCTCCTTATTGGAATGAAGGTAGCAGAACGAAACAACATCTCCCGGCCTTACAGAGCCATTGAGAAGCAGGTAAAACTGTTGTTTCCTGAATATATTACGTTGAATTCACTTATATTAAATAATATATATGTATGTATGGCTTTGTATATATATATATTATATATATATATATATATATATATATATATATATATATATATATATATATATATATATATATATATATATATATATATATATATATATATATATAACACTTGTTTCCTATCCTACATTGTGGCTTGGTGATCTTTAAATATTTGCTCCTCGTTTGTTACATCTGGCCCTCTTAAAGAAGTAATGTAGATATATATCCTCCAAAGTGTTAGGAAATTTGAGTATGAGAATCCCCCAGTGTTGATCTTTCTCAAAAGAGATGTCTTTATGGAGACGAGATCGTCATGAGGCCTTTTGTTCATTAGGATTTTACCCTTTCTTTTCAGATGGCAAAAATGCGTGGTGCTGGGTATGAAACCGTGTTCATCTATTACAAGAAAGGACTCCATAAAGATACTCAAGGCATTTTGCCAGCAGATTGCCTAACAGCAGCAGACTGTAAATCGATAAGCAATATCTTCCATTTGTGTAAGTACTGTATTGAATATACTAATGCAATATTATATAATATAATCTAATATAATATAATTGCATATACTAATGTAATATATTTTAATATAATGTAATAAAAATAATGCATAGACCTTAATGCAATAAATAAAATAACCCTCTAGGATTTGTCTTTGCTTTTCTTATTTTTGAAATATGAAGTTCATAGTTTTGCTTTCCTTTCCTTTCACATTTCATGTTTAACTTTTCTGACTAGTTGGACAAAATATCATGCATACAAGGTTCTTAACCACATTGTTATACATTTGGGGTCACTATTATCTGAACTGATAAACTTATATTATATACTATATTACTGTTCTATGCTAAAAATAAGTTTAAATGTTAAATATTGAATATAAAAACAATTCCTTGTTACCTTGCCTGTTGCCAGATTCACATCCCA